>NC_135956.1:83535183-83844265 GCF_053455715.1 Rhinoraja longicauda
TCTCAGGAGAGAAGGAATGGGTGACGTTTCGGGTCGAGACCCTTCTTCAGACTGAATTAAATGCATTTCTTCACTCTTTGTAAAATAACCTTTCAGTGTACAGTTTTATCATTCTCTGTGTTGTTCAACAACATTTAGTTTTCACAAACATTCACGGTGTAAAATTATTAATAACCAACAAAAAAAACCTGGTCTTTTGGCATATTTGTAGGAGTTTTATCAAACAAAACAAAATTGTACAGAACTTAAAGCAGGTATTGCTGCAGTTAACCAAATGTTTGGTTAAAGAAGCAAGGAGATTTGAGGATGGAATGGAATCTGAAATGTAGATAATGGCAGCTGAATGGGTAAATGAGCAAAGGGCCAGAAATAGAGGATAGCAATTTCAGAGTTAATTTGGAATTTCAGGGTTAAGTTGGGGCCAATGAAAATGTATCGATTTGAAAATAAAGGTGGAGATTCCAGAACCAGGGGACCACAGTTTAAGAATAAGGGGTAGGCCATTTAGAACGGAGATGAGGAAAAACCTTTTCACTCAGAGAGTTGTGGAATTCTCTGCCTCCGTAGGCAGTGGAGGCCAATTCTCTGGATGCTTTCAAGAGAGAGTTAGATAGAGCTCTTAAGGATAGCGGAGTCAGGGGGTACGGGGAGAAGGCAGGAACGGGGTACTGATTGTGAATGATCAGCCATGATCACATTGAATGGTGGTGTTGGCTCAAAGGGCCAAATGGCCTCCTCCTGCACCTATTGTCTATAAAATTGAGGTGCTAATGGAAAGCTAACATGGGACTGCAGGCATGAGGTGTTGGGTGGCTGAGACTGGTTTAAAACAGGATACGAGAAACAGTTTTGAATAGCTACTTTGCAATATAAATTCAGGGCTGGTATTCCATCGAGGTATTAAAGACCGAATTAATCTATTATCTTCGCTTTACAGAGAGTTCCGCTGTGCACAAAGACAGTGGGGGGGGGGGGGGACTGATTAATTCGCTGTTTATGAAAAATAACTTGCACATATTCCCCCAATTGAGCTAATACTTTCCCCCTGTCATTCTTAAGCCATGGTTTCAGAGTTTGGACAGCCGATCCGTACTCCGGTTTACATGTTTCCGTGCTTTCCATGGGATTGGCACTCCGGACCAGCGGAATTTCGCCCGCCCCCCTCACTGTAACCATGTGCGGCTTCAGGTGGTGCCCTGAGTCCATTGGCTCTAGAAGCGCACGCCTTCGGCAGTAATTCACAGCTAGGTTGTCAGAGCTGTCCCAGCCCAGCCGCGCCCCGCAACACTCCCAGCCCGCTGTTGCAATCTCTCAATGGAAGAAGGGCAACCAGCTATAGCTCAATGTCCACCAGCTCTGTATTTCTATGTGTTTATCTCAGGCCTTGACACCCCCCTCTTGTACGCTGCCAATATTGTTCCAACAAAACATGAACGACAAAAAGCTGTGGGTAAATCAGCAACAATTTCACATGGGATGGCAGAGAACAGAAAAAAGCAAAGCATGCCTTCTGAGAAATATTAGTGAGAAATATTAGAAATATTCGAAATAAAATGAGACATTTTAGTGCAAAATTATTTTAGTGAGCTTCTTTAACAGCACACGCTTTATAAATTCAGGGCTGGTATTCATTCCATCGAGGTATTAAAGACCGAATTAGTTTATTTAAATTTATGATTACAGCAGTTTTGTTTGTAAAACAAAATAAAGGAGAGCCGTGGACGAACTCAGCGGGCCAGGCAGCATCTGTGGGGTGAAATGGACAATTGATTCAAAAAGCTGGAGTGTAAGAAAATAACTGCAGATGCTGGTACAAATCGAAGGCATTTATTCACAAAATGCTGGAGTAACTCAGCAGGTCGGGCAGCATCTGTGGAGAGAAGTGATCAATAGACACAAAAAGCTGGAGTAATTCAGCGGGCCAGGCAGCATCTGTGGAGAGAAGTGATCAATAGACACAAAAAGCTGGAGTAACTCAGCGGGACAGGCAGCATCAGTTGGGTGAAATGGACAATAGATTCAAAAAGCTGGAGTAACTCAGCGGGACAGGCAGCATCTGTGGGGTGAAATGGACAATTGATACAAAAAGCTGGAGTGTAAGAAAATAACTGCAGATGCTGGTACAAATCGAAGGTATTTATTCACAAAATGCTGGAGTAACTCAGCAGGTCAGGCAGCATCTCAGGGGAGAAGGAATGGGCGACGTTTCAGACTGAAGAAGGGTCTCGACCTGAAACGTCGCCCATTCCTTCTCCTGAGATGCTGCCTGACCTGCTGAGTTACAAAAAGCTGGAGTAACTCAGCATCTGTGGGGTGAAATGGACAATTGACACAAAAAGCTGGAGTAACTCAGCGGGCCAGGCAGCATCTCTGGAGAGAAGGAATGGGTGACGTTTCGGTTGGCGTTTCGAGTCGAGAGTTTATTATTGTCACATAAACCGAGGAACAGAGTAAAGATTGTATGCCTCGTTGTCACCTTCTCCTCAGCTAACAATGAACCATTCTACATTTCCTTGATCATCGTAGACACGAAAAGCTGGAGTAACTCAGCGGGACAGGCAGCATCTCTAGAGAGAAGGAATGGGTGACGTTTCGAGTCGAGACCCTTAATCATCGGCGTTTGCTTTGATCTGTCGTTTTCACACTCACCCTTCCAAATCTCTAATCTCCCTCTCCCCTGACTCACAGTCTGAAGAAGGGTCTCAACCCGAAACGACACCCATTCCTTCTCTCCAGAGATGCTGCCGGTCCCGGTGAGTTACTCCAGCATTTTGTGTCCATCTTGAGTGTAAAGCTTTATTTTACATATTATCCAACCAAATCAGATAATGCAATCAAGCCAAACTCAAGAACAATAAATAGGGAGAGCAAAAGGTGCAGAATATAATTCTCAGCATTGCGGTGCACCGTCTCCAGAGACAATGTCCAATGACTGCAATGGGACACAGGTGAATCAGACCCTAGCTTATGGAAGGACCATTCAGAAGCCGAATAACAGAGGGGGGGAAGCTGTTCCCAAGTCTGGTGGTGTATCTTCTGCCCGATGAGAGGAGGGAAAAGAAAAATTGGTGAATGCCTTTGATAAAGTTTGCAGATGATACAAAAGTGGGTGGTATTGCAGGTAGTGAAGATGGTTGTGAAAAATGACCGCAGGATCTTGATCGGTTGGCCAGGTGGGCTGAGGAATGGTTGATGGAATTTAATAGAGAAATGTGAGGCGTTGCATTTTGGGAAGTCTAACATAGGCAGGACCTACACAGTGAATGGTAGGGCTCTGGGGAATGTTATAGAGCAGAGAGATCTAGGAGTGCAGGTACATAGTTCCTTGAAAGTGGAGTCACAGGTAGATAGGGTGGTCAAAAAGGCTTTTGGCATATTGGCCTTCACCAGTCAGAGTATTGAGTGTCGAAGTTGGGAGGTCATGTTGCAGTTATATATTTTTGGTGAGGCCGCATTTAGAGCATTGTGTTCAGTCCTGGGCTGAAAGATGTCAAGCTGGAATAGGTGCAGAGAAGATGTACGAGGATGTTGCCAGGACTTGAGGGTCTGAGCTATAGGGAGAGGTTGAGTAGGCCGGGACTCTATTCCTTGGAGTGTAGGAAGATGAGGGGTGATCTTATAGAGGTGTATAGAATCATGAGAGGAATAGATCGGGTAGTCGCACAGATTTCTATGCCCAGAGTAGGGGAATCAAGGACCAGAGGACACGGCTTTAAGGTGAAGGGAAAAAGATTTAATAGGAATCAGGGGTTTTCACACAAAGTGTGGTGGGTGTATGGAATGAGCTGCCAGAGGAGGTAGTTGAGGTAGGGATTTTCGCAATGTTTAAGAAACAATTAGACAGGTACATGGATTGGACAGCTAAGAAGTTGGGCCGAAAGGCCTGATTCCGCACTATGACTCTCTGAAAGATAAGCAAACTAATGTCAGTGTCCTCTTTCAGGCCAGCATTGAGTCACAGAGAGTCATGGAGTCTTACATCTTGGAAACAGGCCCTTCGGCCCACCTTTCCCACACCCCGGCCAACATGTCCCACTGATGGAGGCCATCCGGAGGCATCCCCAACAATGAGGTCATAGTTACACTCAGCTACCAAGAAGACCATGTCACTAGCGAACCCAGCACCAGGACAGATACTTTATACTGAGCTCTGCCACAGGAAGAAATTACAGGACAGACAGAGGAAAAGATTCAAGAGTGTGCTCAAAGCTTCCTTGAAGATGCGTAAGGAGCACACGGGCTACCTGCATGTGGCAGAAGGAATGTGCCACCTATCCATCCACCATCAGCCACATCCTGCCTCATCTGTGGAAGAGTCTGCCTCAGAAGGCAGTGGAGGCCAATTCTCTGAATGCATTCAAGAGAGAGCTAGATAGAGCTCTTAAGGATAGCGGAGTCAGGGGGTATGGGGAGAAGGCAGGAACGGGGTGCTGATTGAGAATGATCAGCCATGATCACATTGAATGGCGGTGCTGACTCGAAGGGCCGAATGGCCTCCTCCTGCACCTATTGTCCATTGTTCCCACACTGAACCCATTAAACAGGAGTGGATTCATGTCATCCTTGATCCCCAGAGCCTGCCTAAAAATACAAAGACAATGGAAAAGCAAACATCTGACTGTCACATGGCACGGACATGATTTTTTTCTGGCATTGATTACGCATAAGCTAACAGTAGATGTTGTTAATAGGGAATGATGCCAGTGAAGTTTATTCACTATCAATAAATAATGTATTATGCAGACTTAAGCATCAATCAATTTTCACATCTTGTGATTAAGCTGTTATATTTATTAGTTGTTTCAAAGGATTCTTGACATTCTTTGCAATTAGATTTGATTAAAAGGATGGGATCAAATAAGTCGTCCCCAGTGAGACAATGATTAGAAATGAATGTTTGCAGAAATGTCATGTACACATCACCAGGGAAAGGGGGAAACATGTACCAAATGTGGCCATATTCTGATGGTTAATATGTCGCTCCATTAAGCTGTGTATGGGCTGTATTAAGCTGTGTATGGGCCCTTTGTAAGCAAATGGCAAGTGTCACTACGTTGAAAATGTTGAGCTTGGCCAGGTTGCTGTGGAACACTCTATTCATTGGCACCATGACCTCCAAACTGTTCCCTTGTGAAAATATTCTGTGCAGAGAAACACTTTTAACCAGTGGTCAGCATGAAATGTCCTCAAGGCTCTGCAGGAGAAAGAAACTTGTGGTTCCCCAAGCGAACTGTGTCAGTGTCAGTAGCCCAAATGCTGCATAACCAAAACTTTCAAACAACCACCATGACCTTACGTAGGTGGTGGTGAGAGGATCTTCCCTGTCAAAGCATTTGTCTACAATTGAACTTAATGTCAGTGCATCCTGCTCTTGAGATAGAAACATAGAAACAGAAAATAGGTGCAGGAGTAGGCCATTCGGCCCTTCGAGCCTGCACCGCCATTCAATCTGATCATGGCTGATCATCCAACTCAGTATCCCGTACCTGCCTTCTCTCCATACCCCCTGATCCCTTTAGCCACAAGGGCCACATCTAACTCCCTCTTAAATATAGCCAATGAACTGGCCTCAACTACCTTCTGTGGCAGAGAATTCCACAGATTCACCACTCTCTGTGTGAAAAAAAACTTTCTCATCTCGGTCCTAAAAGACTTCCCCTTTATCCTTAAACTGTGACCCCTTGTTCTGGACTTCCCCAACATCGGGAACAATCTTCCTGCATCTAGCCTGTCCAACAACCTTAAGAATTTTGTAAGTTTCTATAAGATCCCCCCTCAATCTTCTAAATTCCAGCGAGTACAAGCCGAGTGCGGGGGGGGGGGGGGGAGATGAGAGCATCTTCTTCTAGAACGTGCATTTGCCATGAAAATCTGGAAAGGTATGCTGCGGCCTTTGGTCAAAGTTCATTCCATATAACTGTCTAATGCAGGACTCTTGTGCTCGATGAGCTTTGCCCTGAGATAAATATCAACTGCTGTAGGAAGACCATTTATACATTGAAACGCCCTCTAGTCTGCTCCAATCTCAAAGGTCCTGCATTACAAGAAGGCGTCCCTGATTGAATGCTACAAATTGGTATATTCTGAAGTTCAGCATCTTGTATCATGGAGATCAGAAACAGACTCATGCACCCACACGCACTGCCACGGTTACCCATCAATTACCCACTTACACTAATCCTATTTACCAGCACTTGATCCGTAACCTTAAAAATTCCGATGCTTCTTAAATGCTGTGAGAGTTTAGTTTAGTTTAAAGATACAGCGCGGAAACAGGCCCTTCGGTCGGCGCCGACCAGCGATCCCCGCACACTAACGCTATCCTACACACACTAGGGACAATTTACTAATTTACCACGCCAATTAGCCGACAAACCTGTACGTCTTTGGAGTGTTGGGGGAAACCGGAGCACCCGGAGAAAACCCACGCAGGTCACGGGGAGAACATACAAACTCCGTACAGACTGCACCCGTAGTCAGGATCGAACCCAGGACTCTGGCGCTGTAAGGCAGCAACTCTACCGCTGCGCCACCGGGCCACTGTAAGATTTGAGAAGTTTTCCCTAATTCTGCAAAACAGCAAAACCAAAGAGCTGCAGTTTGGACATTTTATACGGGACTGGGGCTGATAGCGGAGAAAGGCTGCGGTCAGTTTTTTAACAAGGGATGTCACAATCAGTGGGTCCCAAGATGGCCGCGGGACCTCGTGACCAGCCACAAAAGCAAAAACCCCACAGCCCAGTCTCTAGGTTTCTGCAAAGCCACGGCCAGAACAATGGATGGATATTGGCCGTGCAGAAACCTGCGAAACCAGGTCGAAGTCCAGACACTGAGGCGCTGACATCAGCATACTCACAATGCCCCAAGCCGACCTACACAGTTAATCTCGTTAAAGGGGCACAATAGCCCATAGAAACCTACCTGGCAGGAGATGGGAAACCAGTTAAACCCATCACCTCTCAACGAGAAACAGATTAACAGACTGTCTGGCCATCACCGGTACCCCCCGGACATAACGCAGATCAGAGAGAAAACTCAAATACCCATCTTTGAAACAAAGAGATCCCGAGATCTGGCGGGAAATAGGATGGGTCAGGATTAGTATAACTGGCCACGATTATTGGGTTTTAAAGTCACGAAAGTCAGAAGGCAGAGCGAAACAGGCAAGACAAAATCGACAAGCGGACGCAAGAAAGGAAGAAGAAGAGTCAAACAAGTCAGGAGGGACGCATGGCGAGCAAGTCGGACGGCACGGAGAACGGAGACTCACCGAGAAGAACGGAAGGAAGAAACTCACGGAACAAGCACGACCCTCACGGAAGACAGCGGAGAAGCAGCACGAACAGCCAGTAACCCCAGTAATAGCCCCATGGTGAGCATGTACCCCGATCCTGCACATCCTGGACATAGTTTCAGTGTAGAGGGGAGGGTGGTTTAATTAACGTGGGTGTATAAGTAAAGATGTGTCGGCCAATTTTGCGATGTGTCGTACGTTCCCCATCTTACAATCCAGTATATGTCTTGTAGAACTGTACGTTTATAATTCAGAGTCAAAAGAATTCATATGTCTTGTAGAACTGTGCGTTTATAATTCAGAGTCAAAAGAATTCATATGTCTTGTAGAACTGTGCGTTTTATGATTCAGAGTCAAAAGTATTCATATGTCTTGTAGAACTGTGTGTTTTATGATTCAGTCAAAAGTATTCATGTAATTCGGTATGTGTCTTATAGATATGTCTTATAGAACTGTGAAGAGCATTCATGTACAATAGTCCCAAGCGCTCAATAAAAGCCTTTTCCATTTAAACCCTGGTCTTCAAATCTGGTCTGGTTGAGTTTTTCTGCACTATCAACGCTCCTGCATCTAAGTCCAGTGTCTAGAACCGTAGGGGGTGAGTGGGTCGAACCGCTCACGGGGAACCAGTGTGCGCGGCCTGGTCGAGGGACCAGAGCAAGTCACGGGGACCTTAGGTCGGGCGAAAGCTCGGCGCAGAAACCCCTTACACCACCACAAGTTCAGCTATTACCACCCGCTTAGGCTTTGTGTTCCAGATTCCAACCACCCTCTGTGTGTAAAAATCCTTCCTCAGGTATCCCTCTAAACCTCATAACTGTTAAACCTAAACCTTCGTCCACTATAGACAATAGACAATAGGTGCAGGAGGAGGCCATTCGGCCCTTCGAGCCAGCACCGCCATTCAATGTGATCATGGCTGATCATTCTCAATCAGTACCCCGTTCCTGCCTTCTCCCCATACCCCCTGACTCCGCTATCCTTAAGAGCTCTATCCAGCTCTCTCTTGAATGCATTCAGAGATTTGGCCTCTACTGCCTTCTGAGGCAGAGAATTCCACAGATTCACAACTCTCTGACTGAAAAGGTTTTTCCTCATCTCAGTTCTAAATGGCCTACCCCCTTATTCTTAAACTGTGGCCCCTTGTTCTGGACTCCCCCAACATTGGGAACATGTTTCCTGCCTCTACCGTGTCCAACCCCTTAATAATCTTATACGTTTCGATAAGATCTCCAGTTTGTGACGCCTCTGTTATGAGGTGATGATTGCTGGGGCTTGACGCAAGTGTTGCAAAGGGTCTACTGGGGAGAGACTGCAGTTCAAGGCACTTCTACCAATGCACACGGGGGGGGGGGGGCTGGAAGTTTTTCAAAAAAACAGGCACTTTCCTCAAGAATATTTGTAATGGAAAATTGATGTCATGCTGACATAATGCACATGGAATAACTTGGCTTCACCTAAAAGTGATGACAAATTCTGAATTGTACACGCTTGCAAATTTTGTGAACAAAGCAAAATGTTTTTAAGGAAAAGCTGGCTTGTTGCATTAATTAATTGTAGAACATGAATGGAGTGAGTGAAGTGTGATTAACACAGTCCCTTTTCTTTGCAAAACAGTTACGACTTCATATGTATCTTATACATCAGATGTATCCGAGGGCATTGCGGGGAAACTAGAGAGGAAATTGCGGGAGCCCTGGTTGAAATTTACGAGTCGTCCTTAAATGCAGGAGAGGTGCTGGAAGACTGGAGGGTGGCAAATGTTGGGCCTCTTTTCAAGAAGGGCTGCAAGGGAAAATGCTGGGAACGAAAGGCCGGTGAGCTCAGCATCTGTAGTTGGAAAGTTACTGGAGAGTATTCTGAGGGATAGGTTATACAGGGATTTGGATGGGCAAGGGCTGATTGGGGATAGTCAGCATGGTTTTGTACGTGGGAGGTCGTGTCTCACAAATCTGATTGATTTTTTTGAAGACGTGACCAAAAAGGTCGATGAGAGCAGAGCTGTAGATGTTGTGTACATGGGTTTCAGTGAGGCATTCGACAAGGTTCCGCATGGTAGGCTGCTCTGGAAGGTTAGATCGTATGGGATCCAAGGAGAGATAGCTGAATGGATAGAAAATTGGCTCTGTGGAAGGAAGCAGAGGGTGATGGTGGAAGGTTGCTTCTCGGACTGGAGGCCTGTGACTAGTGGTGTGCCTCAGGATTCGGTGTTGGGACCGTTACAGTTTGTCATCTACATCAATGATTTGGATGAGAACGTACAGGGCAAGATTAGCAAGTTTGCTGATGATACAAAAGTGGGTGGTTTTGCACATTGTGAAGATGGTTGTGAACGATTGCAGCAGGATCTGGATCGATTGGCCAGGTGGGCGGAGGAATGGTTGATGGAATTTAGCAGCGAAGTTTGAGTTGTTGCATTTTGGGTCGTCGAACAAGAGTAGGACCTACACAGTAAATGGCAGGCCTCTGGGTAGTGTTGTAGACCAGAGGGATCTAGGAGTACAGGTGCATGGTTCCTTGGAGGTCGAGTTACAGGTAGATAAGGTGGTCAAAAAGGCTTTTGGCACTTTGGCCTTCATCTGTCAGAGTATTGGGTATAGACGTTGGGAGGTCATGTTGCAGTTGTATAAGATGTTGGTGAGACCGCATCTGGAATATTGCGTTCAGTTCTGGGCACCATGTTATAGGAAAGATATTGTCAATCTTCAAAGGGTTCAGAAAAGATTTGAGGATATGGCCTGGACTAGAGGGTGAGAGGTAAAGGGAGAGGTTGAGTCGGCTGGATCTCTATTCCATGGAGCACAGGAGGATGAGGGGTGATCTTACAGTAGTATACAAAATCATGAGGGAAATAGACTGGGTAGATGCACAGTCTCTTGTCCAGAGTAGGGGAAATCGAGGGCCAGAGGACATAGGTTCAAGGTGAAGGGGAAGATATTTTATAGGAATCCGAGGGGTAACCTTTTCACACAGAGGGTGGTGGGTGTATGGAACAAGCTGTCAGGTAGTTGAGGAGGTAGTTGAGGCTGGGACTATCCCATAATTTAAGAAACAGACAGGTACATGGATAGGACAGGTTTGGAGGGATATGGACCAAGCGCAGGCAAGTGGGACTAGTGTACCTGGGACATTGTTGGTCGGTGGGAGCAAGTTGGGCCGAAGGGCCTGTTTCCACACTGTATCACTCCATGACTATGACTCTATCTATGACTCTAACTTACAAATAAACAATATCTTCATTATAAGAATCTATCTCAAGCAAAATAAGAAAATAAAGCATGCTGATCCAATCAGAAGTATATTTTAAGGAGTGCCTTAAAGAACGAGAGATATAAATGGTCAATGAGGTTAGGATTCAGACAGCAACTCCTGTCTAATCATTTCTCATGGTTATTCCGAATGTGTACAACCTTAACATTGTATTTGAGCTCTTTATCTCTTAAATTCTATGATCTTCCTATTCCATGTTTGAAATCGAAGCGTTCTCCACCTTGGCTGTAGTCCATCTGCCGAAGAAAACTTCATCCAAAGGCTTTTTGCCATTTTTGGAGCTTACCAATCCAAACTAGCTCCTTCCATTATTACATCTAGTTGCTAGTCCATCTGAGGCACGTAGTGGTTGATACGTTTTACCATATTGTTGCATGTATACATCACATAGCAGCTGTACCATATTGTTGCATGTATACATCACATAGCAGCTTTACCATATTGTTGCATGTATACATCACAGTGGTCAGAGTGCCACCCAAATAATCGCTATCTGCCTAAATAGGCCATCATATTTACGTAAGGCATTCTTTTAAAGTAGCAGTTTGTGCCAATATTTTCAATCATCGGTTTCTGTGTGGTCATGTTAAAATCTTTGTTGGTCAATTATCTAACTGCCATCAACTGCCATCTTTGAGAATGAAGTAAATGAAGTCAACGGAAGGTCAGAGCCCCCGGCAGCTGGAGGACAAAGAAGGGAGAGATTGAACTGTTTTTTACCTTCTATCACAGTGAGGAATGTGGAGGAGTCACTGTGGTCGATGTTCATGTTAAAATGTATTTTGTGTGTCCTGCTGCTTTTTACTGTTATGACTGTATGGCAAATGAAGTTCCTCGTATGTTGTAAAACATACTTGGTTAATAAAGTATGATTGTGATTGTGATCATATAATGGAAGGATATGGACTCAAGGAAAGGGAGATAAATACATTGTTCATTTGTCTTTTACCTTTTTTTTTAAGCAGAATGCACGAAAAACCAAAGCAGAAGTGCATTGTCCATTATTTCCTCTTGTCGTCTTAATCTGCAATCTTTGATTTTTTAATATTTTCTGAATAAAAACCTGTTTAGTCCAAAATTTACAATTTTGTGGCATTCTCCAAGAACAATCTGTAATGATGATATTCACTGTTCCTGGTATTATTTTTCATTTATTGAAGTGGGTCTTTGCAGAGAGCTTCAGCTAAAGCAGCATATTCCATTATTCTGTTTAATTTGCAGTCAGTGCAAATATATGTTTTAGCATTGAGGCCTAACGGGCTCCCCAGTAATTGACACAGATCCAGCCATTGTTTGTATGTAAAATAAATAATTGTATTGAAAACTAATATTAGCATGTTCGTACATTCTAACGTAGTGTGCTAATGGTTGTTATTTAAGGGAAGTAATAACACAACTTCAATAGGAGATAAGACTTTTCTTTGCCTTCCATCACAGTGAGGGTGTGCCTGGAGGAATCACTGCGATGGTTGTCTGTGTTAAACTTGTGTGGTTGTGTGTCTTGCGCTCTTTATTGTTTGTGACTGCATGGTAACGACAATTCTGTTCAAATTCACTTTGAATGACAATAAAAGCAATTTGAAATTTGAAAGCAATTTGAAATTGAAATTTGAATGATGGCAGCTAAGACTCTCGGTGTATCACAGAGGAGGCATGAACCTGAATTTGTCTGAGGTGATAACGAGAGTCAGACAGGTAGTGGTGCACAAGGATGGATAGTTAGATTGAGAAAGACAAATACAAAAAGAGGCAGATATACAAATCCAGTAAATGACTGCCAAGGATTCAGAAGCAGAGTGGCACCAGCTTCAAAATTCACCCGCTTACAGTTCACTGCTGATTCCACTACAGTGTGCAGGAAAGAAAACTGCAGATGCTGGCTTAAATCGAAGGTAGACTCAAAATGCCGGAGTAACTCAGCGGGTCAGGCAGCATCTCTCTTTCCCCTCCCCCTTCCCAGTTCTCCCTCCAGATGAGACAGAGGTTCACCTGCACCTCCTCCAACCTCATCTATTGCATCCGCTGCTCTAGATGTCAACTTATTTATATCGGCGAAACCAAGCGCAGGCTCGGCGATCGCTTCGCTGAACACCTGCGCTCGGTCCGCATTAACGCAACTGATCTCCCGGTGGCCCAGCACTTTAACTCCCCCTCCCATTCCCAGTCTGACCTCTCTGTCATGGGCCTCCTCCAGTGCCATAGTGAGGCCCGCCGGAAATTGGAGGAGCAGCACCTCATATTTCGCCTGGGCAGTTTGCGGCCCGGTGGTATGAACGTCGACTTCTCCAACTTCAGATAGCTCCTCTGTCCCTCCCTTCCCCTCCTCCTTCCCAGATCTCCCTCTATCTTCCTGTCTCCACCTATATCCTTCCTTTGTCCCACCCCCGACATCAGTCTGAAGAAGGGTCTCGACCCGAAACGTCACCCGTTCCTTCTCTCCAGAGATGCTGCCTGACCTGCTGAGTTACTCCGGCATTTTGTGTCTACCCCCCAATACAGTGTGCAGTGCTTGCAGCCTCAGTTATAGCAAGAGCCCCAGCAACAGGGAGGCCTTGTTGGCTGCAAGTGTGTAGGTTAGGGAAATCATGCATCAATCAGTACACTAATGTGACTGATAACACTGCTGGTTGGGTTGGAAATCAATGATGCAACAAATGCCATGTGTTGAACCCCCTGAGGGAGGATCGCCATCCATGCCCACCTTGTGTACCTCAAACGGATTATTATTTATCTACAAACTATGCTACTGATTGATTAATGCTGCCTGCAGTTCTCTGAAGGAAGTCATAGGTAATGCTTATTTCAAGTGGAATCTGATAAGTTCTCCATCGCCAGAAAAGGATTATTGACGTTTCCTCCTCCCTGTCTCCTGCTTCACCTCCCACTTGCACAGAGAGTGGTGAGTCTGTGGAATTCTCTGCCACAGAAGGTAGTTGAGGCCAGTTCATTGGCTATATTTAAGAGGGAGTTAGATGTGGCCCTTGTGGCTAAAGAGATCAGGGGGTATGGAGAGAAGGCAGGTACGGGATACTGAGTTGGATGATCAGCCATGATCGTATTGAATGGCGGTGCAGGCTCGAAGGGCCGAATGGCCTTCTCCTGCGCCTATTTTCTATGTTTCTGTGTTTCTATTGTTCTACCTCCAGCATGCAAGCTCCCACTGTTGCTGGGGCCCCATGTTATAATTGAGGGTACAGCAGATTAAAATTTGAAAATGAATTACAATTTGCTACATTAAACAGCCTTTTCCAACAAACAGCTAGAGAGCGGGAGGTGGAGGAGGATAAAGAGAGGAGAATCCCTTTCTGATGATAGAGAACAGCTTATCGGAGCACACTTTAAATAAACATGACCTTATATGCTATTACCTTTTTTCATTCAAAAGCTCCTTTGTGCTTAAAAGCATAGCACAAAGTAATCAACCGTACAATCCCTTGGTGGTTTTCTTTGCTTTGCCGTTGAATTCCTCAGCAGAGCTTCCCCAGTGCTGGCGGTATGGCTGGTGGAATGGTGCTGAGGAGCGATCCAGGGTACAAAACAGCACATCAATAGACAATAGACAATAGGTGCAGGAGTTGGCCATTCGGCCCTTCGAGCCAGCACCGCCATTCAATGTGATCATGGCTGATCATTCTCAATCAGTACCCCGTTCCTGCCTTCTCCCCATACCCCCTGACTCCGCTATCCTTAAGAGCTCTATCTAGCTCTCTCTTGAATACATTCAGAGAATTGGCCTCCAATGCCTTTTGAGGCAGAGAATTCCACATATTCACAACTCTCTGACTGAAAACGTTTTTCCTCATCTCAGTTCTAAATGGCCTACCCCTTATTCTTAAACTGTGGCCCCTTGTTTTGGACTCCCCCAACATTGGGGACATGTTTTCTGCCTCTAACGTATCCAACCACTTAATAATCTTATACGTTTCGATAAGATCTCATCTCATCCTTCTAAATTCCAGTGTATACAAGCCTAGTCGCTCCAGTCTTTCAACATACGACAGTCCCGCCATTCCGGGAATTAACCTAGTAAACCTACGCTGCACTCCCTCAATAGCAAGAATATCCTTCCTCAAATTTGGAGACCAAAACTGTACACAGTACTCCAGGTGCGGTCTCACTAGGGCCCTGTACAACTACAGAAGGACCTCTTTGCTCCTATACTCAACTCTTGTTATGAAGGCCGACATTCCATTGGCTTTCTTCACTGCCTGATGTACCTGCATGCTTCCTTTCAGTGACTGATCATCTAGGCCTTGGATTGGCCTGGGCCCAAGAAGGCTAAGTTTCAGACTGCGCCATCTCGCCATGGAAGCAGCCAGGGAATGATTGGCTGCAGATAAAAACAGCAGAGCAAACCAGCAGATTGATAGAAGTAGGATCTGAAAGAGTTATCCCAAAGAAAAGTACCATGTTCAAGCTCCTGTGCCCCTCATCCTTTGTGTTATTTTATTACAGGGAGAATTGCTGAACTGCTGTGACACCTCAAAGATCATTTCTATCCCTGATGGAAACAGATTGAACTCGCACATGGAAAATGTGGGAGTGCGTAGCAGGGACATGAGCTTTAAAGCAATCCCCAAATGCCGTGCGTGAGCTGACACGTTATTCATGTGAGCTGGTTGATCCTTGCTGGCTGAACGGAGTTGTCCACCATTTGTACGATGGATGAGCTTGGGTTCCAAACTCTGCACCATGCTCTGCGAAATCCCCCACAATCCTTCAACATTGTCTACAGGCTCTGTCACCCCAAAGTATATGCATCAACCTTCATCTGTTTGCTGCTCTAACGATGTCCTGCCTTCGTTCAACTACAGCATATCTGGTGTGCGACTTCCCTTTGTCCTCCTGTGAGCTGCCACTTGGACCATACTTTGCCCCGAACCTTCCACAGGTCGATCCTGCCGGCTGCTTCACAATGCACAGACCATGCCTCTGGCTAAGTTGTACTCTTTGCCGAGCATCTGAGTCCCAGTTGGTGCTTGTGCACATTAGATCAAGGAGTAGTGGCCCTTCGCCTTCCCTTCATGTTTCACCATCACTGGTAAAGATGGACCTCTTGTCTATCTGAAATGACATCTGCAACTTGTGAGGTGGTGGGGGTTCGGGGGAAGGGGGGGGGAAGGAGAGCAGGGAAGGTAAGAGCTACATGCTAGCACTAGCTGTAGATTGCAAATCGGAAGAGACTGCGTGTTTAATGGGGAAGTTCACGTGTAGCTGAATTGGGTGTAAAGTGACTTTGGAATCGTGATCAATCTGGTAGTTTCCTTTAGATGGAGCAAGTAGGGGCAAAGGCCACTGCAACAGAGTCTGAGCCCTGCTGGGTTTTATTTTGTGCTACCTTGCCACAAAAGGGTGAGGTGAGGAAGGTATGATACTGAGCATTATGTAATATTTTTAGATGTGTGTATGGCATATTTGAATGGCTATGGAAGAAGAGACTTGAGTTTATGTGTGTGCCTGTGCGCGGGTCTTTGTGTGCGTATATATATATGTGTGTGCATGTTGTGTGCATAGGTGTGTGTGTGTGTGTATTTGTGTGTGTGGTGTTTCTGTTTGTGTGTCTGTATGTGTGTACATATATGTATGTACATATGTATAAGAAAATAACTGCAGATGCAGGTACAAATCGAAGGTATTTATTCACAAAATGCTGGAGTAACTCAGCAGGTCAGGCAGCATCTCAGGAGAGAAGGAATGGGTGACATTTCGGGTCGAGACCCTTCTTCAGACTGATGTCAGGGGGGCGGGACAAAGGAAGGATATAGGTGGAGACAGGAAGATAGAGGGAGATCTGGGAAGGAGATGGGGAAGAGAGGGACAGAGGAACTATCTAAAGTTGGAGAAGCCGATGTTCATACCACTGGGTTGCAAGCTGCCCAGGCGAAATATGAGGTGCTGTTCCTCCAATTTCCGGTGGGCCTCACTATGGCACTGGAGGAGGCCCATGACAGAAAGGTCAGACTGGGAGTGGGAGGGGGAGTTATAATAATAATAATAATAAGCATTTATTTTATATAGCGCCTTTCCAGAAGCTCAAAGCGCTTTACAAAAACAATCATAACATAAAAACAAACAGATAAACTATCCTAACAGAGAAGCGGCGAATAAACAGCGCCAGCGTCCTCTCACGTCAGGGTCCGGCAGTAGACAACAAAAAGCACAGGACACACAGATACAATTTTTACACAAACAGCCATCACAGTGATTGCTCTAGGCACACCCTCACTGTGATGGAAGGCAAAGAAAAGTCTTATCTCCTCCTCATTCTTCTCCCGTGGTGCCACGAGGTGATCGAGGCTCCCAACTTTTTGAAGCCCCCACCGGGCGATGGAAAGTCCCAGGGCCAAGCCGAGCCGAGCAGGCCGATGAAGGTCCTGAGCCCCCTCCGGGCGATGGAAAGTCCCAGGGCCGAGCCGAGCCGAGCAGGCCGATGAAGGTCCTGAGCCCCCACCGGGCGATGGAAAGTGCTGCGGCCGAGCCACGCAGGGCGATGAAGAGCCTGCGAGCGGGTCGATCGTACCTCGCGCTTCGGGCGGTCGAAGCTGCTACGGCTGGAGCTCCCAAAAGCCGGTCGCCAGCCAGGGACCTGCGAACTCCCGATGTTGCAGTCTGCAGGGCCCACGGCCGAAGCCTCCGAGATGGTAAGTCCAGGCCCTGCGACCGGAGTCTTCAAGGTCGATCCCAGCTGGAGGCCGCCGACTCCACGATGTTAGGCCGTAGCGCGAACGGAGATACGACACGGTAAAGGTCGCATCTCCGTTGAGGAGATTAGAAAAAAAGGTTTCCCCCACCTCCCCACCACCCCCCACATACACAGAGTTAAAAATAGAACAAAACGTACATTAAACGATGACAATAGACAAAAAAACAAAAAAAAGACAGAGAGACTGCCGGTGAGCCGCAGCTGCAGAACACAGCCACGCCCCCCGAGTTGAAGTGCTCGGCCACCGGGAGACCAGTTTGGCCAACGCGGACCGAGCGCAGGTGTTGAGCGAAGCGATCGCCGAGCCTGCGCTTAGTTTCGCCGATGTAAATAAGTTGACATCTGGAGCAGCGGATGCAATAGATGAGGTTGGAGGAGGTGCAGGTGAACCTCTGTCTCACCTGGAAAGACTATATATGTATACATATATATTCATATGTATATATTTGTGTGTTGTGTATGCATGGGTATGTGCCTTTATGCGTGGATATATATGTGTGTGTGTGTATGTGTGTGTGCGTGTGTGTGCGTGTGCGCGCATGCATTTATATGTCCTGCTGGTATATGTTACTGTTATATACTGAGCAGTGTGTAAGATACATTTCCTGACCCTGAAGTCATGTTCACTTTCTCTGACACTTTGCAGCATTCAATCCAGAGAACAACACAACCTCTTTTAAAAAAATGAAGTGTTCTTATATCAACAAAATGACAAGGAAAACAAAACCCAAATTTACAGATAAAGATAACTGTTATAAATTTAACAAGTCCATGAAAAATGAATAAATTCAGAATAAACTAATTTGTATTGTTAACAGAATTTCATACAGCATTCTATATCAAGGGCTTAAATGTTAGCTATGTTCCTTCTGTGCAAAGATTCATTCCTTCCTGCCAATCCAGTATTGGCCCAAGTCCTTCTTGTCACCTAATGCGTTTCCTTTAGTCTCAAGATCCTGTCTTACTGTTTTGTTGTCATCTGCACGTTCCTGTACACTCAGATCTTTTACCTGCCAAGTCCAACTCATTTACTGGCAAAGCTCATGGTCTCTTCAGATTTGGATTCTTCCCTACGAATAAGCTTGGAACTACATTTTCTCTGATCTAATACTTTAATCATTTGTTTTCAAATCTTTCCATCAACTCAGCAAATGTCTAAGTTTTCCCCAGATAACTTGAAGGTTTCTTGTCTTATCCTGTTGCAGTTTACTCAGATTATTCTCCATACTTTTAGCCACAGCATGTACAACTTCCTCTGCCCTTTGAAAGGAAACAGAGAACTTGTCCAGATCACATGCTGTAGATGTGTAATGGATGAATGTTGGAATGCTCACTCAACCATGCATAAGTTATACCATGGTTTCTGCAACATTTTGCTACGAAAAATCGTACATAATTTAACACAATTGTATCACAAATTGATATTTATACTTTAGATACTGAAGGAAACCTGAGGGAAACCTAAATGGCCTACCCCTTAATAAAAAAAAGGGTAGGCCATTTAGAACGGAGATGAGGAAAAACGTTTTCACTCAGTGAGTTGTAAATCTGTGGAATTCTCTGCCTCAGAAAGCAGTGGAGGCCAATTCTCTGGATGCTTTCAAGAGAGAGCTAGATAGAGTTCTTAATAATAGCGGAGTCGGGGCTTATGGGGAGAAGGCAGGAACAGGGTACTGATTGTGAATGATCAGCCATGATCACATTGAATGGTTGTGCTGGCTCGAAGTGCCGAATGGCCTCCTCCTGCACCTATTGTCTATTGTCTATTGGCATTGATGAAAAAGTGACAACAACTTGCATACAGAGTATGGCATCACACAGCATGGAACAGGTACTGAGGCCCATCATGTCCAATGCCAACCATCAAGTGCCCATCAATACTATTCCTGCTTTCCAGGACTTGGCTGGTAGCCTTCTACGCCATGGATGTCCAAGTACGTGTCTAGATGCTACTTAAATGTTAAAAGCAGAACGTCTCTGCTTGCACCACTCCTTCAGGTAGTGCGTTCCAGATTTCAGTCGTTCTTTAGATGAAACAAAATCTTTGTCAGATCTCCTCCAAACCCTTACCTCAAACCCATCCCCTCAGGTTCTTGGCACTTCTGCTATGGGGAGAAGTTTCTTACTATCTACTCATTACATGCACATCGTATTTTTGAATACCTGCCGGGACTTCCATCAGCCCTTCAGCTCCTGGAGATACAAAGCCAGCTATCCTCATTCCTGAAATATTCCATCCCAGGCAGCATTCCAGTGAATCTCCCTTGTGCCTGCTCCAAGAGAAACGCATACTTCCTCTAGTGTGGCCAGCAGAACTCCAGCCTTGGTCGAAGCTAATCAAGTGAAAGGGGAAGTCAGGAGACCATGTGCCACATGGTGGGTCAACAGTGCAGAGAGTTAGCGGCTTCACTTCCTGGGCACCTCGGATGTACTGATCTTGGCCCATTACATAGATATAATCATGAAAAAGATGCACTGGTGCCTCTGCCTTCTCAGAAGTTTATGGAGATTCGGCATGTCACCAAATACTCCAACATCTTCCATAGATGCTCTGTAGAAATGATCCTAACTGGTTGTGTCATGCCTGGCATGGCAATTCCAATGCACAAGAAAGCAAGAGGCTGCAGAGAGACTAATCCTGCACCAAGTAGTGGTCCAGCAACCCTTTTCAGCCTAGCATCGCAGCAACTACATACCATAGCTTTACTCATGCTTATCAAGTTTCAGACAACCCTATCTTATGGGTTTAAGGTATATCTTACTAGAACAAGTGGAACATTTTGTTGCAACATGTCTGATTTTTTTTACCTGATACCTCTCCATACTGATATTAAGCACATAAATGGTCTTAAGCATTGTACAGATGCTCCTTGTGCGAAGGGAAGGTGATAGAGTAACATGGGGGGATTGGGGGGGCATTAGTTTTGGGGCCATTCAGCCATTTGTGCTTGTTCAGCAATCCACTTAGATCAAGGCTGATTGTCAACTTAACTCCAACTACTCATATTGTTCTAATTTTTTCCTACCCAAGCAAAAAAAAAAAGTCAAGCAGTCTCAGCTTTTAAGTGTTTAATTGTGGGGTCAAGGGCTGTTGAAGACAGAGTTCATAGATTCCACCAGCTTCACGAGGAAATGTTTTCTGACTTCATCTTTGAGTGGTTTGACCTGAACTTATGTCCTTTTGTCCTGGACTCCCATACGAATAACCCCTTGATTGCCTTAAACATCTGTTTGTAACATCATGTGTAATCTACGTTCAGGGAAGTGTATGCATAGTTTATGGAACATGTCTTTACTCCCACCTTGTTCACCTGAGTCCATCCACAGTTGACAAATCCATCCAAAAGCCAGGGAAAAAGAGATTTGAAACTAACCTAACCATTTTTTTAATCTGAAACGGTGAAACGGTTAACTCCTAAATGCAGTGTTCAGGCTAATGGAAAAGGAAAAACTGTACATTCCTGAACACTTATCATGCCAACCAAAAACTCCATTAGCCTGAACACTGCATTTAGGAGTTAAACGTTTCACCATTTCAGATAAAAATGGATGACTCCAGATGAAGTCAGAGGATGAGTGAATGATCAAAGTACCAAATTTTTCGAGGTATTTTTTCACAAGGTTGGCACAGCGGCACAACCAGTTAAACTGGTCTAGTGACCTGGGTTCAACACCGACCTTGTGTCCTATCGATGTGAGTTTGCATATGCTCCGTGTCCACATGTATTTTCTCTAGATGCTTTGGTTTTATTCAAATATGTGCAAATAAATAGCTTAGATGGCCATTGTAAATGGGCTTCTTTGTAGGTGAATGGTAGAATCTGGGAATAGTCAATGAGATGTGACAAGAATGAAAATGGGATTACTGTACAATTAATGCAAATGGGCGGTTGATGGTTAGCACAGATATTATAAGAAAATAACTGCAGATGCTGGTACAAATCGAAGGTATTTATTCACAAAATGCTGGAGTAACTCAGCAGGTCAGGCAGCATCTCGGGAGAGAAGGAATGGGTGACGTTTCGGGTCGAGACCCTTCTTCAGACCCTTCTTCTTCTGAAGAAGGGTCTCGACCCGAAACGTCACCCATTCCTTCTCTCCTGAGATGCTGCCTGACCTGCTGAGTTACTCCAGCATTTTGTGAATAAATACCTCGGTTAGCACAGATATTGTGGATTGAAAGAACTGTTTCTATATTTCCATCATTCACTCTATGATTATAGAATTGTTCACCAATCTTTTTAGGTCACCTGGGACAGGTTCTAGAAGCTCTTCTTTATTTAAATGCAAACACTGTTGCAATAGACAATAGACAATAGGTGCAGGAGGAGGCCATTCGGCCCTTCGAGCCAGCACCGCCATTCAATGTGATCATGGCTGATCATTCTCAATTAGTACCCCGTTCCTGCCTTCTCCCCATACCCCCTGACTCCGCTATCCTTAAGAGCTCTATCCAGCTCTCTCTTGAATGCATTCAGAGAATTGGCCTCCACTGCCTTCTGAGGCAGAGAATTCCACAGATTCACAACTTTCTGACTGAAAAAGTTTTTCCTCATAACATATATAACATATAACAACTACAGCATGGAAACAGGCCTGTCCGGCCCTACCAGTCCACGCCGACCATTCTCCCTGACCTAGTCTCATCTACCTGCACTCAGACCATAACCCTCCAATCCCCTCCTATCCATATACCTATCCAATTTACTCTTAAATAATAAAATCGAGCCAGCCTCCACCACTTCCACCGGAAGCCCATTCCATACAGGCACAACCCTCTGAGTAAAGAAGTTCCCCCTCATGTTACCCCTAAACCTTTGTCCCTCAATTCTGAAGCTATGTCCCCTTGTTGGAATCTTCCCCACTCTCAAAGGGAAAAGCCTACCCACGTCAACTCTGTCCGTCCCTCTCAAAATTTAAAAAACCTCTATCAAGTCCCCCCTCAACCTTCTACGCTCCAAAGAATAAAGACCCAACCTATTCAACCTCTCTCTGTAGCCTAAGTGCTGAAACCCAGGCAACATTCTAGTAAATCTCCTCTGTACCCTCTCCATTTTGTCGACATCCTTCCTATAATTTGGCGACCAGAACTGCACACCATACTCCAGATTCGGCCTCACCAATGCCCTGTACAATTTCAACATTACATCCCAACTTCTATACTCGATGCTCTGATCTATAAAGGCAAGCATACCAAACGCCTTCTTCACCACCCTATCCACATGAGATTCCACCTTCAGGGAACAATGCACAGTTATTCCCAGATCCCTCTGTTCCACTGCATTCCTCAATTCCCTACCATTTACCCTGTACGTCCTATTTTGATTTGTCCTACCAAAATGCAGCACCTCACACTTATCAGCATTAAACTCCATCTGCCATCTTTCAGCCCACCCTTCCAAAAGGCCCAAGTCTCTCTGTAGACTTTGAAAATCTACCTCACTATCAACTACTCCACCTATCTTAGTATCATCTGCATATTTACTAATCCAATTTGCCACACCATCATCCAGATCATTAATGTAAATGACAAACAACAGTGGACCCAACACAGATCCTTGGGGCACTCCACTAGACACTGGCCTCCAACCTGACATACAATTGTCAACCATTACCCTCTGGTATCTCCCATTCAGCCATTGTTGAATCCATCTTGCAACCTCACTATTAATACCCAACGATTTAACCTTCTTAATCAACCTTCCATGTGGAACCTTGTCAAATGCCTTACTGAAGTCCATATAGACAACATCCATAGCCTTGCCCTTATCAATTTCCCTGGTAACCTCTTCAAAAAATTCAAGAAGATTAGTCAAACATGACCTTCCAGGCACAAATCCATGTTGACTGTTTCTAATCAGGCCTTGATTATCCAAATAATTATATATATTGTCCCCAAGTATCTTTTCCATTAATTTTCCCACCACAGACGTCAAACTAATAGGTCTATAATTGCTAGGTTTACTTTTAGAACCTTTTTTAAACAAAGGCACAACATGCGCAATGCATGTTCCAGAGGTTACCAGGGAAATTGATAAGGGCAAGGCTGTGGATGTTGTCTATATGGACTTCAGTAAGGCATTTGACAAGGTTCCATATGGAAGGTTGATTAAGAAGGTTAAATCGTTGGGTATTAATGCTGATAAGTGTGAGGTGCTGCATTTTGGTAGGACAAATCAAAATAGGATCATCTCGGTTCTAAATGGACTACCCCTTATTCTTAAACTGTAGCCCCTTGTTCTGGACTCCCCCAACATTGGGAACATGTTTCCTGCCTCTAACATGTCCAACCCCTTAATAATCTTATACGTTTCAATAAGATCTCCTCTCATCCTTCTAAATTCCAGTGTATACAAGCCTAGTCGCTCCAGTCTTTCTACATATGATAGTCCCGCCATTCCGGGAATTAACCTAGTAAACCTACGCTGCACGCCCTCAATAGCAAGAATATCCTTCCTCAAATTTGGAGACCAAAACTGCACACAGTACTCCAGGTGCGGTCTCACTAGGGCCCTGTACAACTGCAGAAGGACCTCTTTGCTCCTATACTCAACTCCTCTTGTTGCTCAATGATCTTTCCTATAAAACTCATACAAGAACTCTAACTCCCCACTTGAAGTGGTGAATAATGGTTTTGATAAGGTACCATCCTACCTTAAAGCAGACTCCCAGCATCTCTTATAGCACAAAATTGAAGTGACTCATTTTACCCACAATGTTCAAAAAACTTAATACCGATTGCTGTCGTCAAAACTCAGTTTCTAACACATATTCTTCCACATAGATGAACAATATAATGGTACCCAAGTGAAGCTCAGGATTTCATAATGTTTTCTGGTACAAAAATTCCCTATTCTTCAGATCTGCGACAAAGATCCAGATCATATTTACCTGTCCAGAGACCCACCAGCTCTCTGCCATTCTCCATGCTTGCAGGTGCAGAGGTCAGACAATAGACAATAGACAATAGGTGCAGGAGTAGGCCATTAGGCCCTTCGAGCAAGCACCACCATTCAATGTGATCATGGCTGATCATTCACAATCAGTACCCCGTTCCTGCCTTCTCCCCATACCCCCTGACTCCGCTATCCTTAAGAGCTCTATCTAGATCTCTCTTGAAAGCATCCAGAGAATTGGCCTCTACGGACTTCTGACCTGACCTGCCTGACCTGCTGAGTTACTCCAGCATTTTGTGAATAAATACCTCAGGTTTTGCACAAGATCAATACTTGCGTCTTTATATTTCACGTTACCACGGGAAAATGGTGAGAAGCAACAGGATGGCAGTCAATCTTCTGGCGCAGATTAGATGCAGGACCTTGTGCTCAGATATACCTTTGTTGGCCTTGTAATACACCTGAATAAAAACAGATCAAACATATGGCCATGCAATTAAAGAGTCATTATTTTGAATATCAAACAAAGGGGATGACTCCTCAATGCTTTAACTTGAGCTTCTTAGGCAAACTATTCCAACTACTGTGTAAACCAGAGTTTTGGTCTAATCTGAAAAATCTTCTCTATTGATGTAATAAAGCCTCTGCTTTAAGTTGGCCATGTGAAGAGTATATTTGTCACAATGCCGTTCAGATTTTATGCTTGGTACAGGTAAAGATAATAATGTAATAGGCTTCATAAGTGCAGTTACATAGCAACTCATTCTTTAAAAAGGAAATGTTTCTCTGATGTTTGCAAAGCTTGGTCAGTACTTTTCCACAGGAAAAAACATACTTATCTCACCATAATAGCTTTATTACATTAAGGATTATTATACTCCATTGTAGTACAACAGGTGGCAGGCATAGAAATCTTGCAGTTATAAAGTCCTGGATTATTTGATTGTTTTGACGGTGAAACTGTGACAGTTTTCCCTGAATACACCATGAAACCAACAGGAACTTCCGAGGCATGTACACAAGCATTTGCATGTGGAAATCCACAATCTGTTTGCAGTAATTCCCTGCTCTTCCACAGGATGCATTATTGTGCCCAATTCTGCTGCATAACCGCTATTAATCAGAAACTGACCAAAACATTATGAATATAAGAGCAAAGATATTGTGGTTACTGAAGCTTATTCAAGTGTTTTTCCTGCCACCTGTTTTTGTCTACAATAAACTAATGAATACATTATTATTTCAGACCAAGTACTCACAGGAGAGGACTACAATGTGCTTTGTTTTTATCAGATGTCCTCTCCTGTTCTGGGCCTGCCAGTGCTGAATTAACCAAAAAGATAAGACCCCGACATTAAATTTTGGGCTCAGGTTGCGGCACGATGGCGAAGCGGTAGAGTTGCTGCCTCACAGCGCCAGAGACCCGGGTTCGATCCCGACTACGGGTGCTGTCTGTACGGAGTTTGCACGTTCTCCCCGTGACCGCGTGGTTTTTCTCCGGGTGCTCCGGTTTCCTCCCACACTCCAAAGACGTGCAGGGTTGCAGGTTTACAATCTTCGGTAAGGATTGTAAATTATCCCTCGTGTGTGATGGGTAGTGCCAGTGTATGGGGATCCCTGGTCGGCAGGGACTCAGTGGGCCGAAGGGCCTGTTTTCACACTGTATCTCTAAACTAAACTAAACTAAACCTAGATTAGTTCCATCTTATGGAATGCTATGATACTGAGAGGTTCAGTCGGCTTTGTCAGGTCAAATCAAGTCAATTTTATTTGTATAGCACATTTAAAAACAACCCACGTTGACCAAAGTGCTGTACATTGTACATTGTAACATTGGCTTTCTCCATCTTACAGCTACCAAACTCTCTTTGGTGACGACTTAAGACCAAGTTTTCATTCAGGCTGTGTCGAGGCAATGGGTAAAAGATCCCCTATAATGTATATAACTTAGATTGAGCACAGAATCTGTACACAAAGAGGAAGTGAAAGTCAACCTCATGACTTGCGAATTAAAAATAAAAAGCCTTGGTAAGTAGATTGAGGTCTCTTGCCATTCCAATCCCCTGAACAAAGATTGGCTGAGCAAAAAGAAAATGTAACTCAGAATATATGTCAAATACAAATCTTCAAAAATACGTGGCATGAAAGAATACAGAACAATATGCTGTATCGTGGATTGTAAGGAATTATGGTTGTGGCCTTGAGAGCATAAACATGAATTTGATAGCATTTTCCTTTCAATCACTATCAATAATAACAGAATTCAAAGAAGGTGGTTCTGTTCAGCAATGATAAATTAATTCTGGATTCAATATGGTGGAACAACAATCAGAGAGTAGGTAACAAGCAGCTTTATAACAGTATATATTCATGATGCAGCTCCATAGGACTTTGATTGGGCCACATTTGGAGCATTGTGTGCAGTTCTGGTGGCCACAGTACAGGAAAGACATGGAGGCTATGGAGAGGATGTTGAGGAGGTTTACCAGATGCTGCTTGGATTAAAGGGTTTCAGCTACAGGTGGAGGTTGGATAGACTTGGATTGTTTTCTCTGGAACGTCAGAGGTTGAGGAGCGACTTGATAGAAGTAAATAAAATTGAGAGGTATAAATAGAGTAGACAGTCAGAGCTTTTTTACCCCAGGGTGGAAATGTCCAATGCTAGAGGACATTGCTATAAGGCGAGAGAGGGAAAGTATAATGGAGATATGTGGGACAAGTTTTTTTTACACAGTGTGTGTTGAGAACCTGGAACGCATTGCCAGGGGTGATGCTGGAGGTAGATAAAAAAAAAAGTGGTGATTAAGACTTTTAGATAGGCATATGGAAGTGCAGCGAATAGGGGGATATTGATCATGTACAGGTAGCTGAGATCGGTTTAACTTGGAATCATGTTTAGCCACAATCAACTCATCATTATTTTCATATTTCAAATGTTTGCACCAAATGCAACAGGCTATTTTTCGGCGAAACCAAACGCAGGCTCGGCGATCGTTTCGCTCAACACCTTCGCTCAGTCCGCCTTAACCAACCTGATCTCCCGGTGGCTGAGCACTTCAACTCCCCCTCCCACTCCCAGTCTGACCTTTCTGTCATGGGCCTCCTCCAGTGCCATAGTGAGGCCCACCGGAAATTGGAGGAACAGCACCTCATATTTCGCTTGGGCAGCTTGCAGCCCAGCGGTATGAACATTGACTTCGCCAACTTTAGATAGTTCCTCTGTCCCTCTCTTCCCCTCTCCCTTCCCAGTTCTCCCTCTACCTTCCTGTCTCCACCTATATCCTTCCTTTGTCCCGCCCCCCTGACATCAGTCTGAAGAAGGGTCTCGACCCGAAATGTCACTCATTCCTTCTCTCCTGAGATGCTGCCTGACCTGCTGAGTTACTCCAGCATTTTGTGAATAAATACCTTCGATTTGTACCAGCGTCTGCAGTTATTTTCTTACAGGCTGTTTTTCTTAGGCATTTATACAGCGTGCTGTTTGATAGTTGCAAAAGCTCATCTAAAATTTTGAAGTATTGGCTCTGGTCCTTAAAATAACAGCTGGGGTGACATTCAGTACAGTCCGAAGAAGGGTCGCGACCCGAAAGGTCACACATTCCTTCTCTCCAGAGATGATGCCTGTCCCGCTGAGTTGCTCCAGCTTTTTGTGTCTATCTTCAGTGCGGTAAATTGGTTCAAACTTCCAGACACTCTTTCTTGGTTCCCAATGTATTTAGCTCCCTCCATGGATGGCATCAATGAACTTTTTATAAACTAAAGCATACTAGAAGCCGTTTGATCTAAGTTATGATACTGACATGGCCAGTGAAGGAGACACAGCAAACACCTCAATGTCTAACTGTGTGTCACATTATTTAGCTTGCATGTGATTCATTGCATGCACTGGGACAGCTTGGTAGTGACTCCTGGATCTCGATCTCATGGATGTTTAAAGACATTTACAGCTAATGAGGAAATTATGAACCCTAGTGAATGTTTTCAATCAATCTCCAAGGGTTTTGACAAAATAATGTGCCCATATATCCTTTGGGGGACTATTATGTTGTAAACTAATGGGCAATTAAGGGAGTCACAAGAGAAACAGCGGATTCTGGAATCTGGAGCATAAAACACACTGCTGGAAGAACTGAGCAGGTTGAGCAGCATTGGAATAGTTGATATTTCATGTCATCATACAGGAATAAACTTGAAGAGCTCCGAGCAAGGCTGCTGCTTCAAAGGGAGATCAGGGACTACTGTGTTCTTTGTTTCACTGAAACATGACTCACTTAACCCTGTGATACAACAGGAGGGTTCATCCATTTATAGACTATATTGAAACCTCAGTGAAGAGGAAAGCTGACCATGTCTGCTTTTGATCAATATTTTGTAGTGCACTGATAGGGTGGTATTAGCTGAATTCTACTTTCCTGACCTGGAATACCTGACCATAAAATGCCGTCCCATTTATCTACTGCAGGAATTCACTCTTACCATCTCGTCGGCAATACACATACCTCCACAAGCCAATGCCAAGTTGGCACTGGACAAATTACTGTATACTCAGTTGTCAACTCTCTTGAGACAACAAACCCTGATGTTTTAATCATCATCGCTGGTGACGTCAAATAAGCAAACTTTAGGAACATACTCCACAAATAACATCAACCTGTCTCCTGTCCCACCTGGGGTGTTAATGCCCTCAAACACCTTTGCACCACTATCAACTACACCTATCGTTCAATCCCTCGACCTGATTTCAGCTAGTCTGATCATCTGTCGGTGCTAATCTTGCAAGCTTAAAGACAGAGATTGAAACATGAAACACCAATGAGAAAAGAATAATGCAGCAGTGACCTGAGAAGAATGAGGGTTTACGTCAGGACTGCTTTGAGTCAGTGGGTTGGAACATATTCAAAACCACTCCATCCAACCTGAAGAGGAATACCTCATTAGTCACCTTGGATCAACAGAGGGATTCACTCTCTGGCAATAGACAATAGACAATAGGTGCAGGAGGCCATTCGGCCCTTCAAGCCAGCACCGCCATTCAATGTGATCATGGCTGATCATTCTCAATCAGTACCTCGTTCCTGCCTTCTCCCCATACCTCTGCTAAGGGCTTTAGGAAGGATGACCCTGTACTGTACAAGAAGGCGCAGTATGATTCCATAAGGCGACCAGAGATGCCGAGAGAGAATGCCCAGGTGACTGTGGCATGGACTGAATACCATCATGGGTCACAAACCAATTTTAGAGGTGATTTCTGGCAAAGATGCCTCTCTACCGGATGAGGCGATCTTATCGAAACGTATAAGATTATTAAGGGGTTGGACATGTTAGAGGCAGGAAACATGTTCCCAATGTTTGGGGAGTCCAGAACAAGGGGCCACAGTTTAAGAATAAGGGGTAGGCCATTTAGAACTGAGATGAGGAAAAGCTTTTTCAGTCAGAGAGTTGTGAATCTGTGGAATTCTCTGCCTCAGAAGGCAGTAGAGGCCAATTCTCTGAAAGCACTCAAGAGAGAGCTAGATAGAGCTCAAGGATAGCGGAGTCAGGGGGTATGGGGAGAAGGCAGGAACGGGGTACTGATTGAGAATGATCAGCCATGATCACATTGAATGGCGGGGCTGGCTCGAAGGGCCGAATGGCCTCCTCCTGCACCTATTGTCTATTGTCTATTCCTTTCCTTTTATGCCCACTTCGAACAAGCAAGCAAAGTTCTACCAAGCTGCGTTCCCCCATAACCCCCTGGCTCTATCTCATACATCCCGTTGGCAGATGTCAGATCTGCTTTCACAAGGTTAAACCCTCGGAAAGTGGCCCGACCAGATAGAGTCCCTGGACAGATTCTGAAATCAGCTCCAATCAACTGGCCAGAGTCTTTGCTGACAACTTTAATCTCTCAATCAATAGTCTTCTGTCCCCATCTGCTTCAAAGGAACCACCTTCATTCCAGTCGCCAAGGAATGTAACCTGTCTCAATAACCAACAAACAGTAGCTCATAACAATAGTTTCTTGTGTGCCATCCAGTCAGTGGAAAGATTATACATGATTGCAATCAAACCATCCACAGTGTACAGATACAGGATAAAGGGAATAATGTTTAGTGCAAGATAAAGTCTGATTGAAGATAGTCTGGCAGTTTCCTGAGGTAGATGGTAGGTCTCTGGTTGGTGATAGGATAGCTCTATTGCGGAAAAAAAATACTCTGACTGATGAAGGCCAACGTGCCGAAAGCTTTCTTGACCACCCTATTAACCCACAATGCCACTTTCAAGGATCTATGTACCTGCACTTTTAGATCCCTCTGCTCTACAGTATTCCCCTGGGCACCGCCATTCACTGTTAAGGTCCTGCCCTGGTTTAACTCCAAAAATATAACAACTCACACTTATCTGTATTGAACTCCACTAACCATTCCTCAGCCCACCTGCCGAACTGATCAAGATCCTCCTACAATTTTTGATAACCATCTTTGCTGTCTACAATGCCACCCACTCTAGTGTCATCTGTAAACCTGCTAAGCATGCCTTATACATTCTCATCCAAATTGTTGATATAAATTACAAACAGCAAAGGGCCCAGCACTGAGCCATGAGGCAAACCACTAGTCAGAGGCCTCCAGTCCAGAAAACAACCTTCCACCATCACCCACTGCTTCCTTCCAGAAAGTCAATTCTCTATTCAGTCGGCTAGTTCTCGCTGGTCCCATGCGATCTAACCTTCCAGAGCATCCTACCATGCGGAACCCAATCAAACACCTTGCTGAAATTCATATAGACATCTTTGCCCTCATCAATCTTTTTAGTTACTCCTTAAAGAAAACTCAGTCAGATTCATGAGACGCAATCTCCTACAGTATATACAAACCACACTGACTATCCCTAATCTGTCTCTATCTATCCAAATGCATTTATATCTCAGAATACTCTCCAGTAACTTGACTACCAGAGATGTTGTGCTCACTGGTCTATAGTTCGCAGGCTTTTTCTTACAGCCCTTCCTAAATAGAGACACAATATTAGCCACCCTCCAGTCTTCCGGCACCTCACCTGTATCTCATGATGATCCGTATATTTCAGCCGTATATTTCAGCCACGGCACGCACAATTTCTTCTCTAGCTTCCCAGTGTCCTTGGATATATCTGATCAGGCCCGGGAGATCTATCCACCTTCATATGCCTTAGGATGTTTAGCACCTCCTCGACCATAATACTGACTGTCCTCAAGACACTTCCATTAATTGCCCCAAGTTCTCCAGTCTTCACATCTTTCTCCACACTAAACACAGAGGAGAAATATCCTTTAAGGACTTTGCCCATCTCCATCAGCACCACACAGAGATGACCACTTTGGTTTCTCAGGAGCCTCTCTCTCTCTAGTCACACTCTTTCCCTAAAAGTACTTGTAAAATCTCATTGGTTAAACTTGGTCATAACATTTCCTCCCTCCATGACCATCAACACTGGTGTCCCTTGGGGTGGTACCCAGTCCTCTGCCCCTGGAGCCTGTAGCAGGGAACAGAGCACATGGTTGTGTGGCCAAGGGCAATGGCAACTCGATTTTTAAGTTTGTGGATGATTACTGTTGTTATCCTCCACATCAACAACAGTGAAATGGAGGAGGCAGAAGGAGGCAAGATCGGGAAGGGAGGATGGAGGTAAATTCCGAGGCTGGAAGATGATAAGTGGAGACACAAGAGGCACAAGATACTGGGATGTGATAAGCAAGGAAGTTGGAAAGTAAGGCAATTAAGGAAAAGATTGTGGAAAGATGGGGAACTCGATTTACATCTTGGAATTAATCCTTGTTTATAAAATATTTGGACAGGTACGTGGATAGGATAGGTTTGGATGGATATGGGCCAAGTGCAGGCAGATGGGACTAGTGCATATGGGGCATGTTGGTCAGGATAGGGAGGTTGGGCTGAATGGCCTGTTTCCACATTATATCAGTCTGTAACTCTGAATTAAAATCCTACACAAAACAGCTTTTAAGTAGAAACAAATATCATTGTACTTCCATCAGTGTGAATAAATAGCTTTTAAAATTTAGTGAAGCCCCTTCAGTTAGTCCTCTTATTGTTTAATTAGTGCACAGTTGTTCGAACACCGATAGTCTGGTCTGGATCTTGGACGTATGGGTAATCCAGCAGAAATCCTCAGACCAATTCAATGGCACGTTATTGTCACATGTACTGCGTGCAGTGAAATTCCTTTTTTGCATAGTTTATTTTAAATGTTCCTATACATAGGCACAATCATACTGAAGGACAAGAACTTAAGAACAGTTGATTACACTGAGGCAGTACACAAGAGTCAACACTTTTCCTGCACCATCTTGTACCCTTCAAGTTCAAAATGTTAGAGTCTTAACTTGGCCAAGAGGCCTGTTGTCCTGGCGGTAGCATTGAGTTGTAGTTGCAGTCAGGCAATATTGTTGATGTCCTCCTCCGCTGCCCCATGCCACTACAGGCTGCGTCTCATCTTTGTGCTCGTCTGCTGCTTTACAGAGCCAGAGACCTGGGTTCAATCCCGACTATGGGTGCTGTCCGTACGGAGTTTGCACGTTCTACCCGTGACTGCGTGGGTTTTCTCAGGGAGCTCCGGTTTCTTCCCACACTCCAAAGAGGCGCAGGTTTGTAAGTTAATTGGCTTGGCGCAAAATTGTAAGTTGTCCCTGGTGTGCGTAGGATAGTGTTAGTGCATGGGGATTGCTGGTCGGCCAGGACTCGGTGGGCCGAAGGGCCTGTTTCCGTGCTGCCTCTCTAAACTAAACTCAAATCAAAACCCCGGGGTGCTGCAGGGCTTCCAGTGCCCCACTCCACTGACACCCTGATTGAGACACATCGACCCTCACCACCACGTGCCTCTGGTGCCTCACGCAAGTGATCTCTGAACTTCCAGAGTGTCTCCAAGCGGGAGGGTGGTAAGCCTTCAGCTTGCTCACCTGCACCACCTCCACTGTCCACCATCATCTTGAAGGCCAATCTGAGAGTTCACGATTCAGTTCAAGTTCAAGCTAATTTTGCCTTTTGCTTAGAATGAAAAAGCGACAGAACTATTAAGCGATTGAACATGTTTAAATCTGCTAGTTGGGCATTGAAGATTTGACATGACACTGTTGGAACTGTGCCTGTCTAAAATTATGCCAAAATAAAACCCTGTTTGAAAAGTGGCATATTAATTACCACAGTGACACTCAAACAAACAAAAAAAAAAAGGAAATTTCAGTTCCTTAAAGTTTTTTCATTTCATTTCCATGTTGCAGTATTATCGGGCTGGCACTCTTGAGCAGAACTGTGGTTTTCAGACAGCCAAAGCTATTTTAGGAAAAAGCTTGCTTCATTTATTTCCTTCCTCTCTTCAGTTATCCTTGGTCACATAGCAAAAGTTGCAACAAAGGCAACTGTCCCACGGCCTCTTATCAACTATGTCCAAGAGTGCAAGTTGTAAATGACTCAGTATGGGTTTTTCCCCTTTCTGTGAAGAAAAACACAGAAAGGGCACTGCACTTTATTGTTTCTCCTGAAAATCTGTTTCTGTCTATTGCTCATTTCCTTTGTGGCACTTTGGAAAAGCATTTCCTTATTGCAGAATTACCTGAGGTGACAACCCATCTGCATTATTGGACCTTTTCCAGCTCTATTTTAAATGGAAGGCAGACAAAAAAAAACTGGAGTAACTCAGAGGGTCAGGCAGCATCTCTGGAGAAAAGGGATAGGTGACGATTCGGGTCGAGACCCTTCTTCAGACCGAGAGTCAGGGGAAAGGGAAACGAGAGATATTGACGGCACTTAGGACAAATGAATGGAAGATATGCAGAAAAACAATGACAATCAAGGAAAGATGCAGGTAAAGGTAACAAACATATATAGTTAGTGGCTTCTTCTTCTTACGCCCTTTGCTCCTCTAGGGAGCATGGGCCATTGACAAATGTCCTCCACCTCACTCGGTTGTTGGCGGTTCTTTTGAGATCTCCCCAGTTGAGCCCAGACCCAGACATTTCTGCCTGAACACCTCTTCTCCAGCTGTTCCTGGGCTGACCTCCTTTGGGGTTCCATTTCAGGGCTTGCTGGGTGATGTTTGTGGCAGGTTTTCTGAGGGTGTGTCCAATCCAACTCCATTTTCTCCTTCGAATTTGTAAGTCAATGGGATCCTGGCTTGTTCTTTTCCACAGGTGCACATTGCTTACTTTGTCTCTCCACCAGATGTTTAGTATTTTCCTGAGGCAGGTGCTAATGAATGTTTGCAGCCTGTTTGTTGTGTGTTTTGTTGTTTTCCGTGTCTCTGATCCATGCAGTATTACCTGCTTCACATTTGAGTTAAAGATGCGTATTTTGGTGTTTGAGATATATTTTGAGCTCCAGATCTTCCCGAGCATGTTAGTGGCACAAAGCACAATTTTTTGTCTGAGTATAATCATTTTTTAAAAAGAAAGATCCATCATTACAACCAAATCAGTAATTGATTAGAGTCAATTAGAGTACCATGATTAGTAATTAAGATTCCATAAGTATATTGATCAGTGGTCTTAAAATACATTTATTTTTTCCCAGAAATGCTATGGACTTGACTGAAGCAGCTGCCAGTACAGCAAATGGACATTTCATTTTGTCCCGAGTACTATCAGCTGGATTTGGGTGGTACTGCAGTAAGCTAAAAAATCAACAAAGTCAGAATTGCACAACACTTTGACTACCGTGTCACCACAAAATTTTCATGTTTCCACGCATACCTGCAAAGGTACAAAAGACAGGCAGCTTTTTTGCCATCTACACTTAACCCACGCCTGCATTTGGACGACACCCAACTATGCCTTGCCTATTTAAGTACATCCAAATGTTTCTTAAATATGGTAATTGCATCTGATTCCACCAGCATTCCAGATATCAACCACTTTGTAAAAACTTACCCCTCAGAACTCCTTTAAAACTCCTTCCTCTCACCTTAAAACAACAGTTGCTATTATAAAGTTCCTTCCAATTTATTATGGTTATTCCTGACCGTTAAATGGCAACTTTATTCCGTGGCTGCAAAATGAAATCTACACAGCATTATTTGCCTAAGCAGTAAATATCATACAAAACATTACTCCATTCCAGGTTATACGTATTTAATAGGGTTTAAATGTAATGGTGTACTCAAGGGATGGTATAGACAATAGACAATAGGTGCTGGAGGAGGCCATTCGGCCCTTCGAGCCAGCACCGCCATTCAATGTGATCATGGCTGATCATTCTTAATCAGTACCCCTGATGCGATACTTATTTAGTATTGCATCACTAAATAAATAGGCGGATAAACAGAGAGATAGACAAATAAATAAATGGATAAATAAATGAACAATTAAATATAGCGACAAATAAGTAGAAAGATGGATAAAAAGTCAAGTGTTTAAATGTCATATGCACCAACAGAATGAAATTCTTACATACAGCAGCATAATAGACTGATAAACACAATACACATAAATAATATATATTAAACATATCAATAAATGAATAACTACAATAGGAGTGCAAACAATACCCCAAGTCCTTAGAGCAACCGTAGAAGTTTGTAGTTGAGGTTGGTGTTGCGTAGTGTTCAAGAACTCGATGGTTGTTGGCAAGAAGCTATTCTTGAACCTGGAGGACACACTATATGTGCCGGTGCTGACTCGGTAATAATGAATTAATTGGAAAACTTTCAAATCATCTCCAATGCATCCAAAATTCTTCCTCATATACAAAGCCACATCAAATCCTGTGATTTTAACCGCCAAACCTTTCAATTTATCCCTGAATCCCTGTTTCCCCCGAATCCCTGAAAGCATTAGAAGTTTAGAAGTTTAAAAAACTGAACTCTGACTCCAGTTGGCTTGAACGCACTTACCTCAAGCCTTTAACTGGGCCTTTAACTGACCTCAAGCCTTTAACTCTAAAAGGGGAGGGAAAGGCCGTTAGCTGTTCATTAAACAGGCAGGTCTGTCAAACAAATAAGCTCATGAGGCTATGCACCTCAAATTCAAAGACTTTGAGGAGTTGGAACTCCAGAAACCCAACAATGGGTGGCAAGACAGTGGTATCCAGCAGTGAAGAACCTTTCCTGCACAGTTTATGGTTGAGGGGAACATTATCCTTGACAAGCAAACCAGTTTCCATCCCAGCATTCATCACAACCTCCCCCATCATTTCCCCAATGCACCCCTGCCCAGCCCACGACCCCTTTAAATGGATCAGGAGGACTGTGGTGGTAACTCCCCACCATGTTCTCAAAGACAAAAGGGACGGGCAATATATGCATTGCCTGCAACACCCAGATCCTGGAAAATGAAGGAAAAAATTTCCAATGTTTGAATACATTTCTACGCGACACAATGGGACTTAAAACATTTTTGATGTGCTATAAAGTCGCTTATGTTGAATAGTACAGCTGTGGTTGCTGCTTATACATGAAAAAAAAGAGGGGGGAATAAATACTGGAAAGAATAACATTAACGAGACCATCCATATTACTGTTTCATTAACACATATTCAAATTACAATACATTAATCAGTCAGCTTTACCAGCAAGAAATGTGCACACACAGGAAATTACTTTGCAGGGTGCCAGTTAATTCAAGCTGTCGGTGACTGCTTGCTGTACGTAATTAAGGAGTAGAATTTACCAAATGAGCAGATTTTTAAACAAGGGCGGGCCTTGATATCCAGGGGAAGGAAAAGACACCAGGCAAAATGTTGTGCTCCTGGTCACAGAACTGCACAGGTGGACCTCTTCCATCAGTGGATGGAATCTATTTTTCTTTCCCTTGTAGAGAAAAGGGCATAACCAAGTCCAATTCAGATTCAAATTTAATATATTTGTCACATGGATATCACTTCATCGTACGTTCCTTTTCGAGTCATACATTCGTACAGCATGGAAGTAGGCCGTTCAGTCCAACTTGTCCATGCTGACCAAGAAATCCCATCTAAGCTAATCCCACTTCTCCGCATTTGGCCCATATCTCATTAAACACTTCCCATCCACATGTACCTGTCCAAGTGTCTTTTAAATGTTGTTATTTTACCTGGCTGAACTACCTGCTCTGGCAGATCATTCAGTATACCCACCACCCTCTGTGTGAATAGGTTGCCCCTCAGGTTCCTATTAAATCTTTCCCCTCCCACCCCATCTTAAACCTATGTCCTCCGGTTCCAAATTGTGCACTGCAAATTGTGAAGCTAGAGGATGGAATGTGGTCAGAAGGAGTGGTGAGAAATAGGTGCAAGTCAAGGTGGGGCATAGGGGAGGGGAAAGAAAAGGGAAGTTACTAAAAGTTGGAAAATCAATGTTCATACCATTAGATTGTAAGTTACCCAAGCAAAATATGAGGTGCTGTTCCTCCAGTTTGTGTGCGGCCTCACTCTAGCAATGGAGGAGTTACTCCAACTTTAAGTAACTACGAACCACCTCATCCATCCCCCCTCTCACCTCTATGCCCCACCTGGTTTTACACCTAGAAGGATCCCAACCCGAAATGAAACCTATCCATGTTCTCCAGAGATGTTGCCTGACCCACCGAGTTACTCCAGCACATTGTGTCTTTTGTTGTAAATCAGCACCACCCTTTCTACCTGTGACGCAACTTTCACAAAACAAAATCTCTGAATGATATGCTATTATATTTTAGGCGTGAGATTTGAGACTTGGCCAAACTCTTGAGAATTTAAAAAAATAAACTGCTGGAGGAACTCACCAGATTGAATTGTATCTACGGAGAGAAATTATGTTTTGGGTCAAGACCTAGCGTTGGACTGAAAGTGGAAGTAAACTGGTATAGAGAGGGGAAGAGGCTAGATAGGGGTTGGTTGACAGAACCAGGTGGTGGGAGGAGAGAGCGATGGTGGAGACAGAGGTGGATGACCAGGGACACAAAGGCTACAAGTACTGGAATCTGGCAAGTACTCTTTGCGCCCTGCTTATCACTTTCTTGTTCCCTCCCTCTCCCTCCACCTCATGATCTCAACAGCCCCCCACCCCTAACACTCACCTCCCCACCTTCTTTCTCCCCCCCCCTCCCTTTTCTGTTTCCATGTGCCTGTCTCCCAACTCCACCCCTCTCTCTCTCCCCCCCTCACTTAGCTCCTCCTGCCCATCATTTGTCACCCCTCCATGGGCTTCCTTCATCTGCCGGCTGCTCTCACTCCTCCCCCTCCTTTTTTATACCGGCAATCTTTCCTTTCCACTCTCAGCCCTGATGCAGGGTCTCGACCCGAAACATCACCAATTCCTTTACCTTCACAGAAGCTGCTTAACCCACTGAGGTCTTCCTACCTTTTTTTTTGCTCCAGATTACAGCATCTAGAGTCTTGAATCTCCCAAATGTTTAGAGTTTACTGTTTGGCTTAAAATTAGCACTTTTGCTGGATAACTATAGTTTGTATAAGAAAATAACTGCAGATGCTGGTACAAATCGATTTATTCACAAAATGCTGGAGTAACTCAGCAGATCAGGCAGCATCTCAGGCAGATGCTGCCTGACCTGCTGAGTTACTCCAGCATTTTGTGAATAAAAATAACTATAGTTTGTGGCAGTTTACTTTATTTACAGTATAGTAATGAAACATTGAAGTTATTTCAATAAAAATACCAAGTTAAAAATGAAAATGATTAATGTGCAATACAAAATCTAATATGAACAGATGGAATATTTATTTTATAATGGCAGTTATCCATAAATTTGCACAAAATTTCAATTCATACAGATGTTTTAATCCGTCACCAAGCACAAGACAATCTAAGGTTATAAATATCAAGCGAGAGGTAAATAAGAAAATAGATCCAAATAATAGGCTTTAATTAATTGTGGAATTCATACACTGAACAAAACTTGGTCCTAGCACTAGTCATGTGACAAGAATGAAAATAAGACAATTAGACCGACAACAACAAGTCCAAACCCAAGAGGTGATGTGGAAAAGCCATCACTTCTTGGCAGCAATTTCTTCTTCAGATTTAAAGAAACGATCTGATTAATCCCAAAATCAGATGGTAAAATGGGTCAAATTACCCTAAACTAGATGTTTGAAGAGCTGTATGATTTAGAGTAGTGCCCAAAATATTCAACGTTGTCATTACAGATGTACCTTTTTATTTTTTGACACCTAGATGTAAACCACTCTGAAATCAATTTAGTAGGGCATCATTGCAATGAAAACAACAAACCTCTTCTCTGGCTCAGAAATAAAACTATAAAATGCTTTTTCATCAAAGTAACATCTTATCAAATACACAAATTTGTTAAACCTCTAAAGTAAAATACAGATTTCATAAAAAATAATAGAAATTTATTCATTAATCTTAAGTAAAACTTAATGTATATATATCTTGTAATTTAAGTACAAAAGATTTATTTAAAAGTGAATACAAAAGTTACTGAACTTTATGTAATATGTACCATATTTTGTAACACAGAGGATCTTTGATGCTACAGTTAAAACCAAGTGTGATTAGTAAATAAACTCAAGTAATGCGGATATTTATTATAAAATTCCTTTGGAGTTGGAAGTGCAGCATTTGTTTAAGTTTCATTTCATTTTATCACATTACTTTTGAATCCTTTTTCCTACATGTCAAATCATTTAATAAAAAGCAACTGGATAGGGTGCTATAGAAATCTGCAGATGTATGATGTGAATTTCAATATCAGTTGTAAAGGATTTTGCTAAAACTTACAGATCAAGTCTACAAGTGGTACCCACATTTAAGATACATCTTATAATAGTATTTCATCAAAAAGGTGACTAAATGTATTACCAATGCCAATTTGTTAAATTTTTTTTTAAAACGAGGCATATTTAAACTGAAAGATCATGTATATATGGCAAAACATTGTGGCCTGTGCTTTTCTGTGGATCCATTTGCTCCGGATGAAATGGAGCCACCAAATGAAAATGAACTATTGCAAGAAAAAATCATTGTTATGCTAATTCCACAAAGGAACAGGAAGCATGCCAACTTTGGTGTGCAGACATCAGCTTTTTGAGAACATGAATTACTCAACATTGTCTCAGCACCACATTCATATAGATTACCCTCCCCCTCCCAAAAAAATACAATATGGTAACCTATAATTGAGCAGCTTTTGGATGCCTGAATTTCCATATAATCAATTTACTGAAGGCATTTAAAGTATTAGAACTGGCAAGTGACTAAATGTAATTATTCCACTTATTGTTACAATCATAAATATGGTTGAACGAGACCATTTGAATCCATCAACCCAGAGTGATCCTGATAGTCATGCATTGCAGATATCATTGTTTTCTTTGCTTTTGGTTTTTCATGGTTTTGTTTGTGTAGTTTAAAATAATACTTTGTAATAATAATTTTCTATATTTTAGCCAAAGAAACATAATTGCCCTTGTCATTGGTTAAAATTTCTATTTATTGCCTGGCCTTGATTGGACATGGCAACTGTGAAGTCTACAACATATCTAGGTATTTTCAGCTTTACCCTTTCCTACTTTGACACTGTGTACAGCGGATAATTTTCTTATGATGTCAGGACTTTTCAACAATACCACATTAAATTTTTAGCGCAGCGGTAGAGTTGCTGCTTTACAGCGAATGCAGCGCCGGAGACTCAGGTTCGATCCTGACTACGGGTGCTGCACTGTAAGGAGTTTGTACGTTCTCCCCGTGACCTGCGTGGGTTTTCTCCGAGATCTTCGGTTTCCTCCCACACTCCAAAGACGTACAGGTATGTAGGTTAATTGGCTGGGTAAATGTAAATGTAAAAATTGTCCCTAGTGGGTGTAGGATAGTGTTAATGTACGGGGATCACTGGGCGGCACGGACTTGGAGGGCCGAAAAGGCCTGTTTCCGGCTGTATATATATGATATGATATGATATGAATGTGAAGAGGGCAGGAGTTGTAATAAATCCATTGTGATCTAGTACCCTAAACTACAGAAGAGTATAGTTCACAGTCAAAAAGACAGCATTATCTGTTCAGGATTGAGAGGGGGCATTGAATATGTTTAACTTGTTTCCATGTCTAGGAAAACAAATCCCTTATTCAACAGGCTATTTACTTGAAAAACCCACGAGGAACTGTGTTCTGCCTAGCTTGAGAGGAACACAATCTGATTTAAAGTGCTTGCCAGTGGATCAAGCTTGATTGTACATTCACCTCTAAAAGCATTGCAGTCATAACTGACCAATCTGTGTTTTGAACACCTGCAGGAGTGACCAGTTTCAGAAGCTGATATGTGGGAGAACAGTTACTTACATATCTCCACTAAAATATCACGGGAACAAACTTGTCTACGGATTAGCAATTCAAAGCCTAAATCAAAGCTTTAAATTATTAGACAGTTTGATTTTTGGTACATAACTATAGAAATTCCACAGTGATATAGAAGAGTAATGTGCTTCCCAGTCATTGCAAATGTTCAGTGCTTAATAAACGTCACCCAGTGAATTTGTGCTTTTCCATAACTTAAGAAGTGCAGTTAGGATTAATTTCTGGTGCATTGGGTTAAATTAGACTCTCGATCAGAGGTTAACATTCCAATTCTTCACACATTTTGACAGCCATCTTTTAAAAACAAGTTTTACACTCAAAGCAAGACAGGTTGTTTACCTGTTAGAGTAACAGCAAGGGTCATTTAGTGCGGTTCCTTGCCAACATCCTTGCCAACCGCAGTTTTGTACTCAAGACCAGCGACGGACAATCTAGCCGACTGCGACGCCTAAGAAACAGAGTCCCCCAACGCTCGATAATGGCCCCCATGCTCTTCAACCTCTATATCAGCGATCTCGCGCCAGTATGGATACGCAGATGACTTGGCCCTACTGCACTCGGACAGGAGTTGGTCAAATGTGGAGGATGTGCTCTCGGCGGATATGGAATTTGTCACGGGCTACCTTAAGACCTGGAGACTGAAACTGAGTATGGCAAAAACCACCACAACAGCCTTTCACCTGAACAACAAGGAAGCTCAATGCCAGCTAACCGTCACCCTCAATGGGTCACCCCTACCCTACAACCCATTTCCTACATACCTCGGGGTGAAACTAGATCGGCAGCTGACCTACAAGCAACACCTTGAAGCTCTCCGTGCTAAAGTCTTGGCACGGAACCTCCTGCGATGCTTGGCCGGATCGTCATGGGGCGCCAGGACATCTACTCTTCGAACCAGTGCTCTTGCACTCGTGTACAGCGCCGCTGAGTACGACGCCCCAGCATGGTGCCGCAGCGCGCATACCAGCAAGCTAGACGCTACCCTCAACGACACCATGCGGATCATCACTGGCTGCCTACGCCCTACTCCGACGGATCTCCTGCCGGTGCTCGCAGGTATCGCACTCGCCAAGCTTCGCAGAGAGTTCTTCATTCATAGGTTGGTGTGCAAGGCCCCATCGGACGCTAAACATCCTTTGCACCACCTCGCCCAGGATTCACAGCAACTGGGATCTCAACGCCTGTCATCTCGTCACCCTTTCTCCCGTCATGCAGCGACCCTCTGTGGCTCCGGTTTCAACATACTAGGAGCATGGAGAACCAGCTGGGAACAGACTTCGCGACCTCCTTAATTCACTGTTGCACCAAACACCACAGCCCCACCCGGCTCGGACATGCCCTGCAAAGAGTGGGTCGCCCTGAACCGGCTCCGCACAGGGGTCAGCCGGTTCAATGCCAACGTGCGTCGTTGGGGGTTGCGTGCATGAGCAGCCTGCGTGTGTGGAGCAGACCAGCAAACAGTGCAACACGGCATTTTCGACTGCACTGTCCTCCGTCCCCCTGGTGGAGGGGTAGACCTCACGGCCCTTGACAACAGCACATTGCGCTGGCTACACTGCCTGGAGGGCGTTACATAACTCCTGCTGCCTCCAAACGCAAGAAGCAGCAGCAAGATATAGGTACAGTAGGAGAAAGGTAATGAAATTATAGTTTGTAAAATACTTCAGTAGTGTGAAGCTTAAAGGAAAAACTCAAGAGGAATACAATGGCTGTGAGGTGCCTGCAGACAATCTACCCTCCTTTGCCTTGGGGTTATACCAGGCAGCAGCTGCTGCTAATCCCTGCCAAATCTCAGTGTTGTGCTTGCTTCTGCCTTAAAGGGGAAAAAAAATATTTGTGTTCTTGCCACAGAGATGGGCAGATGGGAACAGATGTTTGCCTGCCTTGCAGACTTTTGAGATCCAGACGTTCATAGACTGCTTTCGCGTAGTTTTATTTTTAAAAGACCTTCTAGCAACTTCTAACCTGCAGTTGTCTCCACATGCCTCTTGCATAAAGAAAGCATCTCCAACCAGAAATATTCTTCACCAGATTTCTTTGACCTTTCAGGGCCCCTCCAATCATTGCAGCATGCACTAGTGCCAACACCATTGCAAACTTTTACAAACAGAATTTTTGATCCACGGTGCTAATTTAACACCACATAAATGTAGTAAAGCAATTGCTAGCCCTCCATCTTTAAGAAATGAAAATGTTGTCTTTACTCTCCCACAGTGTATGTAAATGATAGGTGTACTGTTTGCAGCTTAAACTCCAGTCTAAACTCCATTATTTTTGCTTGCAAATCAGCTACCATGAAATAAATCTTGCTAATTTTCTACTCATAAACTCAAAAATGATTTTGCAGTCTCAAAAGCCCTTTTCAATAATGCACAAGAGTAAATGTCACAAAATATTTCCTCCTTGCCTTCTATTTACAAGGTACCTAGCTGAAGAAATGTCGAGCAACAAATGATTTTACAGTAGAAGCCCAAGTTGCGCCTCAGCAGATATTCAGGAGATGTCGCAGTCAAACACCAGGATCAGCATGTACTATTTCTGATCCACCACGAATGTTTTCATAATCATTCTCTCCTAGGCCGGTGGACTGCTCGCCAGTCGATTCAGCTTTCTGTTCTGGAGGAACCTCCCTCAGAGCTCTGATGGCTTCATATCCTGGGTCAACATCATCTCCTCCCACCAGTGCAGATTCATTCTGGTGTGGGACTGCAGGTACTCCTTCATAGTCACTAACAGATGCATAAAGATGGTTAGGCGTACTTGGAAATCTTCCAGGGGTTACTTCATCAATGCAGGCATAACCAGCTTCCTGCTCGGTATCTGCTCGAAACCATGGCTGTACTGATTTACTCACAGTGGAGTACATGGCTGCCATCTGGGGAGAAATAATTATCCATGTTAAAATTCCAGATGGGCAAAAGGAAGAACAGCCAAATGATTTGCCCCAACTAAGTTGAAGAATACACTCTTCACTCTGACATTAATTGATTAATGACATATTTCAAAGTATAACACACAGCATTCATCCACTTTGTTTGTGCCAATATAACAGTTGAGCATCATCTATTGTGGAAGGAGGGTCTCAACCCGAAACGTCACTCATCCCTTCTATCCAGAGATGCTGCCTGTCCCGCAGAGTTTCTCCAGCATTTTGTGTCTTTCTTCAGTGTAAACCAGCATCTGCAGTTCACTCCAAAACACCTATTGTGGCTGCCAGCTCAACTACTTTACAGCAATGAGAGAAAGAAATTGGCTTGGGTGTGAAGTATAAATAGCGTTTTTTGACAACATTCAAATGACTTAGCTCAGCAGCATGTGGGAAGAATATTAATACAAGTTACTCAAAACATTTTTCTATAAATTTCAAGTTATGAATATTGCGTTTCGTAGGGTATAGATGATGTGGCAGTGTGAGCTTCAACGTACAATTAAAACAGATGCTCATAAAGCCCAAGGAAGGACGGCACAGTTATTAAAATTGTGAAATAGGTTATGTGAAAGATGAAAAGGTAATAGAGGATCATTTGCATTTCACAGGAAAGTGCTGTCTTGTAAAGCAAATTGGTGCTATCAAGACTATTTCTCTGAGCAAGTTCTAAGGCGGCACGGTAGCGCAGCGGTAGAGTTGCTGCTTTACAGCGAATGCAGCGCCGGAGACTCAGGTTCGATCCTGACTACGGGTGCTGCACTGTAAGGAGTTTGTACGTTCTCCCCGTGACCTGCGTGGGTTTTCTCCGAGATCTTCGGTTTCCTCCCACACTCCAAAGACGTACAGGTATGTAGGTTAATTGGCTGGGTAAAATGTAAAAATTGTCCCTAGTGGGTGTAGGATAGTGTTAATGTACGGGGATCGCTGGGCGGCACGGACTTGGTGGGCCGAAAAGGCCTGTTTCCGGCTGTATATATATGATATGATAAGTCCATAGAACAGAGTACCAGATGAGATGAGGGATAAGTAGTATTGGTAAATACAAATATAAACCAGATACTATGTTACATTTTGGAATAAAGCGAATGATAATTTGGGAAATGATGTAGTTAAGTGCAATGTGTGTATTCCTGTCAGTGTTCATGCAGAATAATGTGGCTGCTGAGATAGGCAGGACAGAGTCATCTTAAGGTGTTACACTGAAATGGAAACTTAGAATCACAGTTAGCGCCAAAGTGTCCAAGTATACAAAGTCATGACCGCATTAACTTTAGCGTGGACACAAAATGCTGGAGTAACTCAGCGGGTCAGGCAGCATCTCTGGAGAGAAGGAATGGGTGACGTTTCGGGTCAAGACCCTTCTTCAGAAACCGAAACGTCACCCATTCCTTCTCTCCAGAGATGCTGCCTGACCCGCTGAGTTACTCCAGCATTTTGTGTGTACCTTCGATTTAAACCAGCATCTGCAGTTTTCTTTCCTCCACATTAACTTTGATCTCACAGCTCATCCAAATGGAAAATAAATCTAATTTTTAGTATTCCATAAGTAATTTCCAGCACATTTGTCAGCACGTTATTTAGAGTCATGCAGCGTGGAAACGTGCCCTTCGGCCAACTTGCCCACACCGACCAACATGCCCCATCTACACATGTCCCACCTGCCCGTGCTAGGCCATGTCCTTCTAAACATCCTATCCATGTACCTGTCCAAATGTTTTTAAACATTACCTGCCTCAACTACTTCCTCTGGCAGCTTGTTCCATATACCCACCACCCTTTGTGTAAAAAAAGTTGCCCCTCAGGCCCCTATCAAATCTTTCCCCCCTTCACGTTAAACCCACGTCCTCTGGTTCTTGATTTCCCTACTCATCCCCCTGTGCTCCAAGGAATAAAGTCCTAGCAAGGTCCCACATAGGAGATTAGTGGGCAAAATTAGGGCACATGGTATTGCGGGTAGGGTACTGACATGGATAGAAAATTGGTTGACAGACAGAAAGCAAAGAGTGGGGATAAATGGGTCCCTTTCGGAATGGCAGGCAATGACCAGTGGGGTACCGCAAGGTTCGGTGCTGGGACCCCAGCTATTTACGATATACATTAATGACTTAGACGAAGGGATTAAAAGTACCATTAGCAAATTTGCAGATGATACTAAGCTGGGGGGTAGTGTGAATTGTGAGGAAGATGCAATAAGGCTGCAGGGCGACTTGGACAGGTTGTGTGAGTGGGCGGATACATGGCAGATGCAGTTTAATGTAGATAAGTGTGAGGTTATTCACTTTGGAAGTAAGAATAGAAAGGCAGATTATTATCTGAATGGTGTCAAGTTAGGAGGAGGGGGAGTTCAACGAGATCTGGGTGTCCTAGTGCATCAGTCAATGAAAGGAAGCATGCAGGTACAGCAGGCAGTGAAGAAAGCCAATGGAATGTTGGCCTTCGTAACAAGAGGAGTTGAGTATAGGAGCAAAGAGGTCCTTCTACAGTTGTACCGGGCCCTGGTGAGACCGCACCTGGAGTACTGTGTGCAGTTTTGGTCCCAAATTTGATGAAGGATATTCTTGCTATGGAGGGCGTGCAGCGTAGGTTCACTAGGTTAATTCCCGGAATGGCGGGACTGTCGTATGTTGAAAGGCTGGAGCGATTGGGCTTGTATACACTGGAATTTAGAAGGATGAGGGGGGATCTTATTGAAACATATAAGATAATTAGGGGATTGGACACATTCGAGGCAGGAAACATGTTCCCAATGTTGGGGGAGTCCAGAACAAGGGGCCACAGTTTAAGAATAAGGGGTAGGCCATTTAGAACGGAGATGAGGAAGAACTTTTTCAGTCAGAGAGTGGTGAAGGTGTGGAATTCTCTGCCTCAGAAGGCAGTGGGGGCCAGTTCGTTGGATGCTTTCAAGAGAGAGCTGGATAGAGCTCTTAAGGATAGCGGAGTGAGGGGGTATGGGGAGAAGGCAGGAACGGGGTACTGATTGAGAGTGATCGGCCATGATCGCATTGAATGGCGGTGCTGGCTCGAAGGGCTGAATGGCCTACTCCTGCACCTATTGTCTATTGTCTATTGTCTATAGCTCAGGCTCTAAAGTCCTGGCACATTCCTCACAAATCTTCTCTGTGCCCTGAGATACTGTGCCCTTTTCAGCTGAACAACATCTGTCCTATAATTTAGGGTGACCAAAACTGAACACAATACTCCAAATGTGGTCTCACCATTGTCTTGTACAACTGTGACATAAAACCCCAATTTCTATACTTAATACTCTGACTGATGAAGGCCAATGTGCCAAAACCCTTCTTGACCACACTATCTTCCTGTGACGCCACTTTCAAGGAACTATGTACCTGCACGCCTAGATCTCTTTGCTCTACACCACTCTCCAAAGCACTGCCATTCAGAGTAGGTCCTGCCCTGGTTAGACTTCACAAATGCAACACCTTACGTGACTTCTCCGTATTAAACTCCCTTAATCATTGACCATGGGGGCACGGTGGCGCAGCAGTAGAGTTGCTGCCTTACAGCGCCGGAGACCCGGGTTCGATCCTGACTACGGGCGCCGTCTGTACGGAGTTTGTACGTTCTCCCAGTGACCGCATGGGTTTTCTCCGAGATCTTTGGTTTCCTCCCACACTCCAAAGACGTACAGGCATGTAGGTTAATTGGCTTGGTGTATGTGTAAATTGTCCCTAGTGTGTGTAAGATAGTGTTAATGTGCGGGGATCGCTGGTCGGCGCAGACTCGATGGGCTGAAGAGCCTGTTTCCGCGCTGTATCGCTAAACCAAACCATTCCTCAGCTCACCTGCCCAACCGATCAAGATCCTGCTGCAATTTTTGACAACCATCTTTGCTATCTACAATACTGCCCACTCTAGTGTCATCTGCAAATATACTAACTATGCCTTGTAAGTTCTTATCCAAATCATTGACAAAGATGACAATCGGTAATGGGCCCAGCACAGAATTCTGAGGCGCCCCACTAATCACAGCCTGCCCTCCGAAAAACAACCTTCCAACATCACCCTCCGATTTGATGAAGCCAATTTTTTATCCAGTCGGCTAGCTCTTCTTTGATCCCACACAATCTAACCTTCCAGAACAGCCTACCCTGCAGTCAAATGCCTTGAGAAAATCCACAGTTTACAGCTCTGCCTTTATCAACCTTTTTGGTTACATCTTCAAAAAACAGATTTGTGGGACAGTCTCCCATACAAAAACGTGCTGACTATCCCTAATCAGCCCTTGTATATATATATATATATATATATATATATATATATATATATATAAATGCATGAATAGCTTATCCCTCAGAATACTCTCTAGTAACTTTCTGACCACAGATGTCAGAATCACTAGCCTACAGTTAGTTCACAGGGTTTTCTTTGCAGCCCTTCTTAAATAGACACACAACATTTGCAATCCCCCTGTCTTCCAGCACCTCGTCTTTATTTAAGGATGACTTTGTTTAAATTTAAGATGTAGACTGCACAAAATCAATGGAACACCACCCACTTCAGCTTGTGTCAGTGATGAATCCTCATCTTGGAATTTGCCGTTTTGTGCCTGAAAACACACAAGATACCAATTATTATATAAATAAAGTTGAATATTAAATGTTATATTCTGTTCAATTTACAATAATTGGATGGCAGAAACTGACTTCAGTGTTGAAGTTTGGTTTTGGCATCTTGTTGACCTTTGCCAATACATGAGTGAACAATATGATAGAACATACAGAAGAAAATTCAACCTTTTCAGGAAGAGAATATATACAATATATTTTTAACCCGGTACTTGAGAATTAAACAAGCAAAGATTATAATGATCAATTTGAGTTTGATTTGCCCAATAAATACAAAGGAAATGCAATCGCACAATTAACAGTTGAACTTGTCTTTGTATAACAGGATATCTCAATGACTTTCAATCACACCCTCATGACTGGAAGATAAACAATAAGTGAGGATCTCATTAGTTTAAAACGCAAACTGCCACAGGAAAATTTAAGTGTGTCAAATTGAAGACTTTTTTCTCTTAGTCTCATGGCTTCTCATAACACAATACTTTCTTTGAGTTATTTCACCTGTACTTTAATTCACCCTCACTGATTCAACAACTTGTTCAGGAACCCATTCGGAAGAAGGTTCTCGACCCAAAACATCACCCACCCCCTCTCTCCAGAGATGCTGCCTGTCCCGCTGAGTTACTCCAACTTTTTGTGTCCACCTTCTCTCCAGAGATGCTGCCTGTCCCGCTGAGTTACTCCAGCATTTTGTGGCCACTCAGGAAAAATGAGGGGGAAAAAAAGCGGTGTTTTTTAAATTGTTAGATATTGAAGTTGCTAGTCTTCAGAGGGACCTATTCTCATTTCACAGAAATGCTAGTGCGGCATGCAACTAGCAAGGTGAACAGAATTTGGTTTTTACTGCAGGGAGATTTAAATACAAGAGCAAATGCATCTCATGGCAATTATACAGGACCTTGTAAAACCCCACATAGAATGGTGTGTATTCACCTGATTATCCCTAAACAATGAATACACACACATGCACACACACACACACCAAACATTTTGTTGTTTATTATGATTTTTACCAAGCACTATGTTTGCATATCTGTTGTGACGCCGCAGGTAAGAATTTTGTTGTTCCGTTTCAGGATATATGACAAAAAAACACTCGACTTTATCTCAAAAAGACATGCGGCCGGTTTAGAATCATGATTTCAGAGCTTCGGAAGTGTGCCTTTCATCCCATCTATTCCCTTCATGCACCACTAAGATCAGCCTTCTGCCTATGCATTCCAAGGAAAAGCCCTGGCCTGCTCAACTTCTCTGTAGCTCAGGCCCTTGAGTCCTGGCAACATCTTCATAAATTAGAATACAACAATCCAAATGCAGCATCACCAATTCTACCACAGTAACATTAAATCCAAACTTCCATACTCGATGATGAAGGACAATGTTCCAGAAGCTTTCTTCACCACTCTCTCTCCACCTATGACACTACTTTCAGGGACTATGTACCTTTACTCCTAGATTCTTCTGCTCTACAATACTCCTTAGGGGCCTACTATCCACAGTATGCCTTCCTACAATGCAAATTGTAACACCTCCCACTTATTCTGCCAGCAATGATTCTCTATCAGGAACGTACACTCAGGAATATCTACTTTGTTAACATATAACGTTAAACGTTAAAAATAATGGCAGTTTTAATATGCAGTTTCATGCCATACATAGTGTTTAATACAAATTCTTTCACAAAATGCTGGAGTAACTCAGCAGGTCAGGCAGCATCTCAGGAGAGAAGGAATGGGTGACGTTTCGGGTCGAGACCCTTCTTCAGACTGATGTCAGGGGGGCGGGACAAAGGAAGGATATAGGTGGAGACAGGAAGACAATGGGAGAACTGGGAAGGGGGAGCTCTCCTGAGATGCTGCCTGACCTGCTGAGTTACTCCAGCATTTTGTGATTAAATACCTTCGATTTGTACCAGCATCTGCAGTTATTTTCTTTCATACAAATTCAAGTGCAGCCCATGCTGTCTCATAAGATCATGAGTGATAGGGGTAGAATTAGGCCATTCAGCCCATCAAGTCTACTCATCAGCCCATCAAGTCTACATAAAGTCTCACTTTAATACAGACACAAAATGTTGGAATAACTCAGTGGAACAGGCAGCATCTCTGGATAGAAGGAATGGGCGACGTTTCGGGTCGAGACCCTGACCCTTCTTCAGTGGCTTGGAGTCAGATCAATGCCTGAATCTTCTTTGGAATTACAAATTTCGTGACAGAAAAATATTTTGGCTCATTTACGAAATTATTAATGCTATAAGATTCGTCTGAAGTTTCAATTAAAATACTTTATTCTATTTGGCCACAAATATCCTAGAGAAAAGGCAATAAATAATAAATCTTAGAAGTTGAATGTAAATCAGTGAACCTGCAACTTAAACAGCACATATTTATGTACTAACGCCGTTGCAGAATTTGCTGACTCACTCACGATGGTGTCCGAACAACAAATTAATCAGGGGGAAAGCTGATATTATCCTCTCAATGCATTCTGGAGATAAACAGCACCATACATTTTGTATCTTAATGTATAGAACAACACAACCAAATTATATGGACTAATGCTTCGGAGGCTAGGACTGATGAAAACCGATATCAATCAAGAGCTGTTGTAATGCTCGTCTCTGGACAGAGCTAAAATAATTATCCAAAGGCATTGAAAGATAGCTCATTCAATCATGTTAAACCACTTTATTTTTTTCAACATAACAAGTCAGTTAATGTTTTCAATGACAGCCCTTCCTGCACTGTAAACCAGTGTGTCCTATTTAGATTAGAATTTAAGGCACCAAAGTATAAACACTTCAAAATGTACATGGGGTGAAAACAAATGGGGATAACTAGGGAGTATGTGGAGCATTCTCAACTGTACTCTCAAGGGATCCCTGTTCCGGGAATATATAGTGGCATGAACACTTTTCAGTCATTGAAAAGCAACCATTGTTTCCCCTCCACCACCATCGAAAGCCATGTCAACTCTTGTGTTGACTTGTTTCACTTCCCACATTTCTGTTCCGTTTCCATCCTCCATCCTCCTACTCAGACCAAGGATAGGAGTCCCTTGTCCTCGGTTACCATAATTTCCATGACTGTCATATCTCTTACACCTTTCGCATTTCAAAGGGGCTGTTACCCTCTGGTTCACACTTCATTCACGCCCACTCTCGAGGCACTTTCCCAAGCCATCACGCAGTTGCATTTCCTCCTTAGTCTGTCTTGTCCCTGGTTTCCCCCAAGCTCTTCTTCCAGGGAGGATGTAATACATTCATACTTAGTGTCCTGCATTCATGCTGGTTGCATTGTCTCCCATTCACTGGAGGAAACATGCAGAACAGGTGACCATTTGTGGAATGCATAGACATCTTTTGACTCCATACACTTCACAAGGGGGCACCTCCAGTTGCCAATCACTTTAATCGCTGACCCACTCTTCACTGTTGTTGGCCTTTCACACAAAGGCCAAAGCAAGCTTGAAGAATAGCATTTTACCTTTCAACTCTGCCTATTACTGCCCTCAGGACTTAACAACAAATTAAACAATTTTCAGATGAACTGCCTCTGAATCAATACACATAAGGAGTTCGCAACCTGAAACATTAGAACACAAAGTGATGGAGTGACTCAGCAGGTTGGGCAGCATCTCTGGAGGACATGGATAGGCAACTTTTCAGGTTTGTCAAGTCAAGTCAAGTCAAGTCAAGTCAAATTTATTTGTCACATACACATACTCGATGTGCAGTGAAATGAAAGTGGCAATGCCTGCAGGTTGTGCACAAAAATAATTACAGTTACAGCATATAAATAAAGTTAATAAGTTACTAAACATAGCACAAAAAGTGTCGACAAAAATTTAGTCTCTGGGGTTATCAAAGTTGACAGTCCTGATGGCCTGTGGGAAGAAGCTCCGTCTCATCCTCTCCGTTTTCACAGCGTGACAGCGGAGGCGTTTGCATGACCGTAGCATCTGGAACAGTCCGTTACTGGGGTGGCAGGGGTCCCTCATGATCTTGCTTGCTCTGGATCTGCACCTCCTGATGTATAGGTCCTGAAGGGGGACGAGTGTAGTTCCCATGGTGCGTTCTGCCAAACGCACTACTCTCTGCAGGGCCATCCTGTCCTGGGCAGAGCTGTTCCCAAACCAGACTGTAATGTTGCCGGACAGGATGCTCTCTACAGCCCCAGAGTAGAAGCAATGAAGGATCCTCAGCGACACTCTGAATTTCCTCAGTTGTCTAAGGTGGTAAAGGCGCTGCTTAGCCTTACCCACCAGTGCGGCAATGTGCGTTGCCCACGTCAGATCCTCTGCGATGCGGACTCCCAAGTATTTGAAACTGCTCACCCTATCCACAATAGACCCATTTATCTCCAGTGGCGTGTACGTCCTTGGATGTTTAGCCCTTCTGAAGTCCACAATCAGCTCCTTTGTTTTAGTGACATTCAAGAGGAGGCTATTGTCCTGACACCAGAGTGCCAGATCAGCCACCTCCTCCCGGTAGGCCTTCTCATCGTTGTTGGAGATCCGGCCCACCACCACAGTGTCATCAGCAAACTTGATGATGGAGTTTGAGCTGAACCTGGCCCTACAGTCATGTGTGTACAGGGAGTACAGTAGGGGGCTAAGGACGCAGCCCTGGGGGGATCCTATGTTCAGGGTGAGGGAGCTAGATGTGTGTTCCCCCATCCTGACCACTTGGGGCCTGGCAGTGAGAAAGTCCAGGACCCAGGCACACAGAGGGGTGCTAAGCCCCAGTTCCAGCAGCTTCTCAACCAGTCTGCTGGGGACTATTGTGTTGAATGCTGAACTAAAGTCAATGAACAGCATCCTCACATAGCCCCCCTGGCTGTCCAGATGAGAGAGCGGTGTGTAGAACCTGGGAGACCGCATCATCCGTGGACCTGTTCGGACGGTATGCGAACTGTAGTGGGTCCATGTTGCGAGGAAGGAGACCCTGCTTCAGACCTTGACTTACTCCAGCATTTTTGTATTCTATGCAAGATTTCAGCATCTGCAGTTACTTTTAGCCCCAACTGGAAACATTAACTGTTTTGCTCTCCACAGATAGTACCTGGCTTCCTGATCATTGCCAACATTCTTTTAGGCCAAATGTCAAGCATCTGCAATGTTTTGAACCATCCCAGCTCTAGCACCTCTTTCCTTTACTCTCCATTTGTTCTTTACCTTCCACTTAAATCTTTTCCAGTCGGACCATCTGCGATTAACACGCTTACACCCATTGATTGTCAACTGGCACCATCGTCACCCGTGTCATTCATTCTCTCCTGTTCTCCATATACCTCCTTCAAAGGCACTTCTTTAGTTCTCCCCATCCCTCTCCTGCAACTTAACACCAAACCCTTGCTTTTTCTCAGACCTGATGCAGGAACATGGGCCCAAAACAATAGCAGGGATTCTCTCTCCACAGGTTTTGCTTGACATGCTGAGTATTTTCAGTGTTTTGCTTTTATTTATGAAAGCTTACCCGATGAAACACATGCAACACTAAACTGAAATAAACCGCAGCTCCAAATATTTTAATTTAGGATGTCAGTTTTAAGAGCCACATGCTCAAAAACAATAGATCATACAATAGGTTGTGTAGGAAAATAACTGCAGATGCTGGTACAAATCGAAGTTATTTATTCACAAAATGCTGGAGTAACTCAGCAGGTCAGGCAGCATCTCAGGAGAGATTCAGGTGATGTTTCGGGTCGAGACCCTTCTTCAGACCAATAAGTTGTTTCATAAATAAATTCAGACCAATAAATACAATGTTGTCATTATTACTTAATATTGAACATGTTCGCACCACAAAAAAAAAATTGTCAAACAAACAAGGAAATCTCTTTTTTTAAAGCATTTCTACCAAACCAGAGGAAATTTTGGAGCTCCCCAATGGAAACCTTTAAATAATCTTAGCCCTTAACTTGGCTTCACTTTTAGTAGGTTTATGCATGACAATTTCACAGCTTAAGTTCTTTATTTACAGTGTTTCACTTGTAAGATTCAACGCGATACTATTACTATCATGGAGGAAACAAAGTTGCAAGATGTATACATGAAAGCAAAGTGCATGTAACTATAGTAAATGCTAATAAAGGAAATTTATAGGGATTATTCTTAATCACTCTAATGGCGGACAGCTACTTGCCCAGGTTTGCCGACCAGTTATCAATGGCCAAGATTACAGGACCAAGTTCTTGCTGCAAAACATTTTTATCCAGATGGGAGAGCCAAGTGGATTGCAGGCTCGGATGGACAGATGAGGCAATTGGACAAAAGAGCTGAAGGTAAACACATTTAGAAAACCAACAGCCAACTCTACAATGTTATTTGGGAGCCAGCCAAAAGGCACATTATAGCAAGATACACATCTCAGGAGAAATAGAATGGGCCCATTAGAGGCTGAGAAGAAGCTCTCCAATATTGTTTGAAAACCCTTTAAGTCCATTACTGGAATTGAGTAGTTATTTATGTGATAAATTGATGGAAAGACTGTCTCTTGCGATTTTGAACACAGGGCTGAATTTTGTTTTTCACTTTGGTTTATAGTATTATAAAATAAAATCAAAACCCGGCATGCTCATGAAACCGAATGCTATTCTCCACAGAAAACACATCCAAAGGTCCTGCAATGAAAGAGGCATGATGAATGAAAGGTAACATTTTCACTGAAATGAGTGCGTGCGAGTGAGTGCATTGAAATACCTGTACAATTTTGGAAAGATAATTTCAGTGTAATTCTGGAGTTAGATTCTTTGGATCACAAGGTGCAACTCTAGTTCAGTGTGCAGTGGCGTTGGATCTCACTTCAGTGGTCACCTTATAAACAAACTTCCCATTTGTGCAGTCCATTGAGATTTTACTGGGCAGGGGTGGAGGTGTGAGCATGCACATGAAACCATTGAAGGTGGCATGAGTGGTTGAGAAAGCAATTTAAAACAAATCAGGAAAGAGACACTACTTTTACTGTTGCCTAGGTCAGAAACTATATGAAAAATACTAAGGGTCCCAATAACTAGTGGATTCAATGACAGGTGAGATTGGTGGGCATTCAATGGAGAAGCTATTGTTTTTCTCTTTCGAGACAAGGTGGTTGAGAGAGACATTAACACCGCTGTTGAAAATCACAAAGATTCAAGGCAGATAGACACAAAAGGCTGGAGTAACTCAGCGGGACAGGCAGCATCTATGGATAGATGGCATGGCTGACGTTTCAGGTCGAGTCCCTTCTTCACACTGAGAGTCAGGGGAGAGGGATACATAGAGATATGGAAGGGTAAGGTATTGAAAATGAGAAATCAAAGAGAGACCTTTGTCCTACACAAGAGTCAAAGCAGCGCGGGAGAGCAGAAACTGCCCTCAAAAGGCAAGAGGGATCAAAATTTGAGTGCTGTAGAAAAAGTCATGAGCAGTCATGTTCTAGAATTCAGTGGATAAGTGATGGAACTAGATTTAATTGCCAAGTTTAAAAGTGAATTGGATAGATATCTGGGAGAAAATCAAGAGTGGATAAATGGCTGGAGGAAAAGGAAAACCAAAATGGATAAATACAAAATATTGTTTGTAATGTTTTCTTCTGTATAACTTCTCAGATCACAAATGAAACTATTGTTTCTAGCATAAATGAATTAAGGCAATAATGTTGGCCTGCAAGAACAGGATCAAATGAAAAATATTTAGAGGCTGTTTTTCCATTTTATTCTTGTTAGCAAATATTAATTAGCACAATTTTAAAGAAAACTCCCTTTTGGCATTAATCATATTTTCTCTGCTGATTGCAGTGATTCTTGTTATCTTTCTTTTTAAACTAAAGTCATTCAACACTCTGATCAAATTTAATTCAAATTTTATTTGAGACATTACTCACTTTGCAACCAAAGATAAACAGGTGGTTAGAATGATAAATTCTGAACAACTAATTTCTAATGAAGAGCTGTTGCAGTCTCCTTTGAAACAGATTCGAGTCTAACACGATCTCGGAATTCCCTGAAAATTAGAAGTGATAACGCAATTGTAGACTTGATGGGCCGAATGGCCTAATTTAGCTCCACTCCCTTATGAATTTATTACCAATTTGTATACATCCAGTTTGGGTACATCCAATTTGTATACATCCAGCTTGGGCAATTCCAAATCATACTATGGACAAGTGATAAGGTGGTCAAAAAGGCTTTTGGCACGTTGGCCTTCATCAGTCAGAATACTGAGTATAGAAGTTGGGATGTCATGTTGCAGTTGTATAAGACATTGGTGAAACCGCATTTAGAGTATTGTGCTCAGTTCTGGGCACCATGTTATAGGAAAGATATTGTAAGTTTGAAAGGGTTCAGAGAAGATTTACGAAGATGTTGCCAGGACTGGAGGGTCTGAGCTATAGGGAGAGGTTGAGTAGGCTGGAGTGCAGGAGGATGTGGGGTGATCATATTGAGGTGTATAAAATCATGAGTGGAATAGATCGGGTAGATGAACTGAATCTCTTGCCCAGTGGACACAAGTTCAAGGTGAAGGGGAAAAGATTTAATAGGAATCGGAGGGGTAACATTTTCACACAAAGAGTGGTGGGTGTATGAAACAAGCTGCCAGAGGAGGTAGTTGAGGCTGGGACTATCCCAACGTTTAAGAAACAGTTAGACAGGTACATGGATAGGACAAGTTTGGAGCAAGTTTTGCAGGGCCCTAGTGAGACCGCACCTGGAGTACTGTGTGCAGTTTTGGTCTCCAAATTTGAGGAAGGATATTCTTGCTATTGAGGGTGTGCAGCGTAGGTTTACTAGGTTAATTCCCGGAATGGCGGGACTGTCATATGTTGAAAGACAGGAGCGACTAGGCTTGTATACTGGAATTTAGAAGGATGAGAGGAGATCTTATCGAAACGTATAAGATTATTAAGGGGTTGGACACGTTAGACGCAGGAAACATGTTCCCAATGTTGGGGGAGTCCAGAACAAGGGGCCACAGTTTAAGAATAAGGGGTAGGCCATTTAGAACTGAGATGAGGAAAAGCTTTTTCAGTCAGTGAGTTGTGAATCTGTGGAATTCTCTGCCTCAGAAGGCATTGGAGGCCAATTCTCTGAATGCATTCAAGAGAGATCTAGATAGAGCTCTTAAGGATAGCGGAATCAGGGGGTATGGGGAGAAGGCAGGAATGGGGTACTGATTGAGAATGATCAGCCATGATCGCATTGAATGGCGGTGCTGGCTCAAAAGGCCGAATGGCCTCCTCCTGCACCTATTGTCTATTGTCTATAATATGGTCCAGGTGCAGGCAGGTGGAACTAGTGTAGCTGGGACATGTTGGCCGGTGTGAACAAGTTGGGCCAAAGGGCCTGTTTCCATACTGTATCACTCTTTGACTCGATGACTCTAAGTGACAGTTTATAAGACCCGCCTGCCAAAATATTGGGAGTTTCTGAAATAAGAGGTTTCACTGAATTACAAACAATAAGCAAGGTGGCTCACCTCTGTGTTTTCATCCAGCTGTTTTATCGGAAGTGGTGGAGGATCATCTTCAATAATCAATCTCTGTTCTGTGGAGATACTGCGATTCATTTTCACCTTGCTTACTGTTGCATATGCTGCAGCCCCGTCAGCATTCTCATGATTGTGATCGTGTTCTGGGATATTCAAATCCGTGCTGTCTGCCTGACCATATATTTCATTGGTCACACTGCCGGACTCCTCTTTCAGCTCTTTCACAGTTTCATAGAGAGAGTCTTCGATGATTATGTCCTGCGACGAGCTGACCTTTAGCACCTCATAGGTGTTACACACTCCATGCAAGATCTTGGCTTCATTCACTTCTGCAGGTTCTGTGCTCGGCAATGGACCATTGCTGGGTATTTGAGGCAGTTCTCTACTCTGTGGACATTTTGACGATTTACTCTGTGTATCTTGGTCTGCTTCAACTGGAAGCAAAGCATCTTCAGAGGAATTAATAATTGTGCTCTGATCTGAAAGAACTATGAAAGTGAAATCATATAGCGTCATGTCTATTTTCAAAACGATTGTCATTAAGAATTTACTTTTTTTTCTCCAAATGAAAAAGAATTTGATAGTCAACAAACCTGCCCAGATTGATGAGAATGGACAATAACTAATCCTTACACTAAAGAAAAACTTTAATATTGGACAATGAGAAGGATAAAAGAATTACCCAAAATGGCGGCACTGCCCTAGCAACTGCGGCTTACCTGCGGTCCGTTTGTCTTTGTGTTTTGTTGTTTTTTTTGTCTTAATTGTAGATGTGATGTCGTGTTTTTGTGTTTGAGTACCATGTGTGTGTGTGGGGTGGAGGGGGGGAACTGTAAAATTGTAAATTTGTCCCTTCCGAACGGAGACCCGACCTTTGTTTTCTGGATCGGGTCTCCGTTCCTGCTGTGGCCTACCATCGGCCCAACTCCTGGAGCTGGCGGCCTCCAGGGCTCTGGTTCGCAGAGCCCACGGACCGGACTCACCATCAGCGGAGCCGACCGGACTCACCATCAGCGGAGCCGACCGTCCTCGGAGGCTGCGGGAGCGGCTGTGACTCGCCTTAGGCTCGGGCCGCGTGGATGCCGACATCGGGAGCTCCGGCAGCGACAGCGTGTTCGCCCGCCCCGGATCGCGGGGCTTGGGTCGGCCCGCCGCGGACATTTCACCGTCCGGCGCGGCCTGGAACGTGGCAACGACAACAGCCTGACTGCGGGAGAAGACGGCAGGGGAAGGGAAAAGACATTCTGGCCTTCCATCACAGTGAGGAGGGGACTGGAGGAGACTCACTGTGATGGATGTTTCTTTTTTTTGTGTGTTGGTTGGGGTTGTGTAATCTGCTTATTTTATTGCTTTTATTGTTGGACTGTGGGTGACTAAATTTCGTCAAAAAAACTTGTTTTTTGGATGACAAATAAAGATATCTTGAATCTTGAATCTTGAATCAATGTTGATTAAAACAGAATGAAATGTTGATGATTTTCACACATGGAGCAGTTATCAACTTAGAAACTGTCGAGAATCTCCTCACTACAAACCACTTAAATAAAAAAAAATCCAATATGTCCATGTACATCTACAATTTCTTCTTCTAACTGATGTTACTTTAGATTGTACATGCTAATTGCAACCTTACCATCTCCATTTGTAAGGCTCTCGGTGTGGCCATTTGCTGGTAGCTCATTTCTGGAGATCGATGGGAAACTGTTGGTCTCCTTATCTGAAAGCTGAAAAACATTTGGCCAATCATTGTTGGTGATAAATGCATTAATACTCTATTAAAATGCGACTGCTTCACATGAACAGAATTAAACGAGTTCCACTTTCCCTTAGAAGCTTTAATACTCAAGTGTTTTCAAGCTGCCTTTAAAGGAAAAAAAACAACATGCACTTCATAAATATACTGGTTGACTTCCAGATAAGGGATGCATTCGTGAACGATTTTGGGTCATATAAATAAAATTATACTGCTTTGTGGTACAGTCAGCAAATCAGATTTTACAAGTTTACATAGCCCTGGAAATTCATTATAGGCCAGAAGGCCAGAAAAATCTGGCAATATGCAGAGGTCAGTGACTAGTTTGGAGAAGAGTCTTTCATTAAAAGCAGTGTCACACCAGTGAACCAAGGCGATGGATACCACTAAATGATCACAAGGCCATGCGAGGAGTTTGTAAGAGTGCTCAAGGATCAGATTGTTAGATGCGGGTGTGGTTCTTGAGGAGTGGTGAGGGGAATAGACAATAGACAAAAGGTGCAGGAGGAGGCCATTCGGGCCATTCAATGTGATCATGGCTGATCATTCTCAATCAGTACCCCGTTCCTGCCTTCTCCCCATACCCCCTGACTCCGCTATCCTTAAGAGCTCTGTCTAGCTCTCTCTTGAATATCATGCCCGAGGAAAGTCATGCCTGAGGATCAGGTTCAGGAAGGTTCGCAGAGGGTAGCAACCCGATATCTCGTAGAGCAAGCAATTGGGGCAATCCTATAAAAAAAAATAATGGGGATCAGTTTGAATTATATTCTCAGTGGACTAGTTCAGGTTGCCTCCCTTTACGTTTCAGTGTGCTGTTGAAAGATTGTGCTGAAAATGCCAAATTACGTGCATGCTCTGTACAAGTAATACACAAGAACTCTATGTTGGGTTCACAACTGGTGCCGCAAACTGCATCTGCACAAAATGCAATTCACGAACTGCAAGGCTGAATTTGAGGAATTGTACGATATTGACTGTTGGAGCAGTGAAAGCGATTAAAACATAAACCCCATTTTCACAGATGTAATGCTGACAGAATTAAAAGCCTTCTAAAATGTTTCATCCACGGCCTCTTCCAGAGGGTAACTAATCATTTTGGAAACAAAATTAAACTTGGAGTATACTGATCTAAATGCCAAGACAAAGAACTTCACTAAGCTCCATTGACAATTAAAAAATTAAGATTTACAACGCAAAGGCAAGAGTTGGAAAATCCAAAGATGGATTGGATGATTAATCATTTTGTTTACTTTTTTAAAGTTTAACGATTGGCTCAAGAGATGGGCATAAAGTATAGGACAAATTGCCAGAGAGATTAGGACAATGTGTGCCAGCAAGATTAATTAAAAACAGAAAATGAATATAATTTATCATTAAATCTCAACATTTAATCATGTGGGTTTAGATTTTAATTGATGAAAAGAGGCACAATAAACCGTAACCGGACAGAGTAGAATCAATAAAATGGAAAAGCAGGGTTAATATGGGGGAGGGAGGGGTGAAAGAGATAGCACACCAAATAGAGTGAATGGACTCAATAGGCTCGGTTCCAAACATGAGAACAAAAAGATTAAATTTGAGATATTGGAGACATGGAGAAAAAGGGAGAGACATGATTGCATTAACAGAATACTGATGGTTGTGATGCACTTACCACACTCAATAAATTCACATCATCCTCTGGGGGTCTGTAAGTAGAAAGGAAAATTCATCATTACATCTTCAAATGTGTTTGAAAAAAAACATTTTTAATGTGTTTCCTTTGCCCTGTGATAGAAGTGATATGTGCATTGTGACGAAGGTAGACACAAAATGCTGGAGTAACTCAGCGGGTCAGGCAGCATCGTACAGCCCAGCAGTATGAATATCGATTTCTCTAATTTCAAGTAACCCTTGCTTCCCCTCTCTCTCCATCATCGTACACGTTTCACTGTTGTCCTGATCAGTTTCACTGCCTGTATAACTCGTTATCACCTACCACAGCCAACAATAGACCATTGTTGGCTCCACCTTTCCTCGATCACCGTTGGTTTTTGCATAATTTTCATTCATTCGTCCTATCTTCCTTCTATACCTCCCGTGTCCCTTTCCCCTGACTCTCGGTCTGAAGAAGGGTCTCAACCCGAAATGTCACCTATTCCTTTTCTCCAGAGATGCTGTCTGACTGGCTGAGTTATTCCACATTTTTGTGTCCATAATCTTTCCTTCTCTGCAAGAAGATTACAATGAGGTAGACTCAATTCAAATGGGTCACAAGATTACAAACTTCAGGCTCGGTCAGGATGGACAGCACTTCCAATCCAGAAACATTTGTTGAACTGCTGGGCTTTATTTGACCTTCGGACAGGCAAAGTGTTGGGACAACACAATTGCACATAAGCCCCCACACCCCTCTGTTGCCTGGGTGATGAGAGAAGGAAAGCAAAGTTCTGAGGTTTCTACTACTTTCCAAACAAACTCTACTCTTAGAGTAGAGAGAAAATATTTATTCTGTATTATTTATAACATCACACCGGTTCATTACTCAAAGGAAGTGTAGATCTTAATAGGGCAATAAATTATACAAGAAAGGTGGAGGGAGAGAAGGGCAATCTATTCCCTCTTAGTTGGCATGTGCATTGTTAAATATCTTTAAGGACACTATACCTTTGGTTTTATAGGATTTCTATTTTAACTAGTCATTCTTGGTTCTTGGGAAATTCATCAGGTAAAATGAATGAAGCCCGATTCAATATGCAAGTACCTTTATAGCATAGCTGGAGGCATTGAGAATAGCAGTACTTTCCTGCAGCCCACATTCCTTTCTAACCTCCATAATTCCCCCCAAAACAGCATCCACTGGGATCAATGAGCTTCCCGTGATTTTCAACACAGCCCCTTCCCCATTGTATTATTCCTGTACTTCTGACCTCTTAACTACACTCTTCTGTAAGAAAATAACTGCAGATGCTGGTACAAATCCAAGGTATTTATTCACAAAATGCTGGAGTAACTCAGCAGGTCAGGCAGCATCTCAGGAGAGAAGGAATGGGTGACGTTTCGGGTCGAGACCCTTCTTCAGACTTCAACTACACTCTTTTCATCCTCACAATATCCATTCCCAAGATTGGTTAAATGTATCTCATTTTTATACTGCATCAATAGACAATAGGTGCAGGAGGAGGCCATTCGGCCCTTCGAGCCAGCACCGCCATTCAATGTGATCATGGCTGATCATTCTCAATCAGTACCCCGTTCCTGCCTTCTCCCCATACCCCCTGACTCCGCTATCCTTAAGAGCTCTATCTAGCTCTCTCTTGAATGCATTCAGAGAATTGGCCTCCACTGCCTTCTGAGGCAGAGAATTCCACAGATTCACAACTCTCTGACTGAAAAAGTTTTTCCTCATCTCAGTTCTAAATGGCCTACCCCTTATTCTTAAACTGTGGCCCCTTGTTCTGGACTCCCCCAACATTGGGAACATGTTTCCTGCCTCTAACGTGTCCAACCCCTTAATAATCTTATTGTAGTGAGTCCAAAACGAGCGTTATTGTTCAAAGGTCTTTATTCGTAGCAAAACCGTAACAAGCTGCGCACTTACTTTGGACACCACTACTTAACTGCTTACATAATCTAATACATTTAGTTTGGCGCCAGACACAACTATACCTCACGCTCCCGCATCCCGTGACTCGTTAGCCCAACCGAGGGTTCGAGACCCCCCCGCTAATCCGTATGTCCCTACATGACCCCCCCCCAGAACCCTCGAAACCACACCTCACGGGTGCCCGGACCTCCCTCCCGGAACGCGTACGGAGGGGGGAAACCGATACCGCCAAAGTGACGGGAGGTGGGGAGACCGCCGCTGCCGGAGGCGATGGAGGGGCCACGGAAGCGGAGGGCGTAGGCGACGGAGAGCGCTTGATCGGGAACGGGGGCCCGGGCCCAACCATAGGCGGCGGGGGGCTGAGAGGTGGCAAACAAGGCGCCGCTGGCGGCACCAGGGGGGCGGCCATTGGCCGGCCCCTGCGCGGCGGCTGGGCCACCGACACAGGGAGGTCCTGGTCCAAATGGGCCGGCTTGAGCCGGGATACTGAAACGAGCTCCTGGCGATTACCCACCTGTAAGGTAAAAGTGACAGGCCCTCTCTTAAGTACCTGAAACGGGCCCTGATAAACCAGCTGAAGAGGGGGGCGGTGGGAATCTTTCCGCAGGAACACGAAATCACAGTCCCACAGGTCCAACGGGACGTGGACCGCCGCGCTTCCGTGCCAGGAGGTCGGGACAGGAGCCAGAGAACCCACCCGTGCCCGGAGGGAACCCAACACCGACGTAACGGGCGGCGGCAAGGCGGGGGCGGAAGGGAGGATGTCACCTGGTACCCGCAGGGGCGAATCGTAGACGAGCTCGGCCGAGGATGTGCCTAGCTCGGCCTTTGGGGCCGTACGAATGCCGAGGAGGACCCAAGGCAGCTGGTCAGCCCAAACGTGGCCGGTCAGTCGGGCACAGAGGGACGCTTTCAGCTGCCGATGGAAGTGCTCAACCATCCCGTTGGATTGGGGATGGTAGGCGGTGGTCTGCTGTAAGCGAGACCCATACAACTGTGCCAGCGCGGCCCAGAAGGAGGAGGTGAACTGGGCTCCCCGATCTGTGGTGATGATAGCCGGTACGCCGAAACGGGCCACCCAATGCAACGCCAGGGCCCGTGTACAGGAGGCCGCCGAGGTGTCCGACAATAGGAGCGCCTCCGGCCAACGTATAAACCGATCCACCACCGTCAGGAGATGAGTATAACCCCTGGAATAAGGCAATGGACCCACCAAATCCATGTGGATGTGGAAAAAACGGACTGGGGGAACCTCGAATCTCTGGTATGGGGGCTGGACATGGCGATGAACTTTGGAGGTTTGGCACGGAATACAGGCCCCTGCCCAGGCCGCCACCTGCTTCTGCAGGCTGTGCCAGACAAACCGGGCAGCCACCATGGCCGAAGTTGCCCTGATGGACGGATGTGCCAGGCCGTGAATGGCCTCAAACACCTTACGCCGCAGGGCAGCAGGCACCACCGGGCGAGGGCGTGAAAGGGAAACGTCACACCACAACTTGGTACCTGTGGGGCCATACGTCACCTGCTCCAAACGCAGTCCCGAGGCTGTGGAGGCGTACACCTCGGCCGTTTTTTCCAGGCGCTGAGCCTCCGCTAGCTCCTGGAAATCCACCTGTCCGCCTACCACGGCAACGGAGGGAATGGCCGGCCAGGACAGGGCATCAGCAACCGTATTGAGCCTACCCGCAATATGACGGACATCGGTGGTGAACTCCGAAATTAGGGTGAGGTGCCGCTGCTGGCGAGCTGACCACGGATCAGAAACCTTAGCAAAAGCGCATGTCAGAGGTTTGTGATCCGTGTAGGCCACGAAAGAACGGCCTTCCAAAAAAATAGTGGAAGTGGCGGACTGCTAAATAGAGGGCCAGGAGCTCCCTATCGAATGCACTATATTTGAGCTCGGCTCGCGAGAGCTGCCGGCTGAAAAACGGCAGGGGCTGCCATTGACCTTCGACCTGCTGCTCCAAAACCCCACCCACCACCACGTCTGAGGCGTCCACCGTCAGCGCCGTGGGGGCGGAGGAGCGCGGGTGCACCAGCATGGTGGCGTTGGCGAGGGCCTGTTTGACCGCGACAAAAGTCGTCTCTGCAGATGCGGACCATACCAACTCGGCGGGGTTACCCGCGAGGCATAGAAAAAGGGGGCGCATGACCCGAGCTGCTGCAGGCACGAACCGGTGATAAAAGTTCACCATGCCCACGAATTCCTGCAATCCCTTGATGGTAGTAGGACGCGGAAAAGAGCGGACCGCCTCCACCTTAGCTGGCAAAGGGGTGGCTCCGGCGATGTAACCCGGTGACCCAAAAAATCTACCACCGACAGGCCGAATTGGCATTTGTCCGGGTGCAGAATCAGGCCGTGGTCCTGCAGCCTCTGGAATATAGTGCGGAGGTGGACTAAGTGCTCCTGGACCGAACGGCTGGCAATCAAAATGTCATCGAGGTAAATGAACACGAACGGCAAACCTCGACCCACACGGTCCATGAGACGCTGAAATGCCTGAGCTGCGTTTTTAAGGCCGAAAGGCATGCGCAACCACTCAAACAACCCGAAAGGAGTAATGGTAGCCGTCTTTGGGATGTCCAGCGGATGGACCGGGATCTGATGATACCCCCGCACCAGATCGAAAAATTGTAGCCCCCTCTAGGCTAGCTGAGAAGTCCTGTATGTGCGGAATCGGGTAGCCGTCCAGCCGTGTTGCCGCGTTAAGTCGTCGGAAATCCCCACATGGTCTCCACCCCCCAGATGCCTTGGAAACCATATGCAAGGGGGAAGCCCACGGACTACTTGGAGGCCGCACAATTCCCAGCCTCTCCAAGTTCAAGAACTCCTCTCGAGCCATGGCCAGCTTTTCGGGTGGGAGGCGCCGTGCCCGGGCAAAAACCGGCGGGCCCTCGGTAGGAATGAAATGCACCACCCCATGCTTCTCGGAAGGTGCATCAAACCGCTGAACAAGGAGCTGCGGGAATTCCGCTAGGACCGCATCGAACTGACCGGGGGCTGTGATGGCCTGGATCGCTGAACTGGGTGGGGCGGCGCTTGGAGGGGCCGCAGGCCCCGTACTTCGGGGCCGTACATCGGCCGAGGGCTGCAGGCCGCTACCGTGGACGTCTACTACCAACGAAAACGCCCATAGGAAGTCCGCACCCAAAATGGCCTGGCCCACATCCGCCACGATGAAATTCCAACGGTAGGTCCTAGACCCAAAGGACAGGGACATCGTCCTCTTACCGTAAGTGCGGATGGCGCTACCGTTCACTGCAATAAGGGGCGGCCCCTTCCCCCCCGCTTGAACTTCACAGCCGTAGGGAGGCACAATACTCACAACCGCTCCCGTATCCACCAGAAACACGATCCCGGTCTCTTGGTCCGTCACGTAGAGGCGGCGATTACGGCCAATCGAAACTGCCTCTACGTTAGATCGGCCCATGCATTTCCCGGAAACGTACACGGGGCTCTGCAACTTCGGGCGTCACTGCCCCACCGCCGATGGAAGAAACACCGGCCGCTTTTATTCTGCCGTGCTGGTTATGCCCGCGACCAATAAACATGTTCTGCAGCCCCTTCTTGCCTGGCAGACTGTGAAATAGCGGCCGAGCCGTCGCTCTCCCGGCCACTCCCCCGACTGCCGCTGGGCCTTGAGACACGATTGACCGAGTCGTCCCGGGTGTTCCGCTCCCTGACGAGCACGTCGGCTTTCTCGGCGAACGTTCCCGGGTCGTCAAACGAGACGTCGGCCAACACCAGCCTGACGTCCTGGGGTAGCTTCTCTCGAAATGCCGCCTCGAAAACCATGCACGGCTGATGGTCGCCCACCAAGGTCAGCATTTCCGTCATCAACTCGGACGGCAGCCGCTGCCCCAACGCTGATGGAGCAGCTTCAGAGCCCGCTGGTTCTGGCTCCAGCCGAATTTCTTCAGTAGGAGCTTCTTGAGCCCCGCGTACTGCTCCGTTTGGGGTGGACTGGTCAGATATTGACTGACCCTCGCAGCCACCTCCGCCTGCAGACAGCTCACCAGGTGGTGGTACTTCTCCTGTTCGCTCTCCACCTTTTTTATATGGGACTGCGACTCCGCCTGTACAAACCACAGGTGCGGCTGATGGGCCCAGAACGGCGGTAGGTGAACTTCGCCCGAGCTCGCTCACACTTGCGACATTCTGCGTGTTCTTACGTTCGGGTCACCAATGTAGTGAGTCCAAAACGAGCATTATTGTTCAAAGGTCTTTATTCGTAGCAAAACCGTAACAAGCTGCGCACTTACTTTGGACACCACTACTTAACTGCTTACATAATCTAATCTAATCTCTTGAGTTTGGCGCCAGACACAACTATACCTCGCACTCCCGCATCCCGTGACTCGTTAGCCCAACCGAGGGTTCGAGACCCCCCCGCTAATCCGTATGTCCCTACATTATATCCTTTTCTGGAACATTGGATCTTGTCGAGAGCAGACAGCATCAGAAACCCATTGAACACACCCATCTACCTCATGGAATTTGCAACTCTGCTCACTGTCTTAAGGGCCCGACCGAAAGCAGCCACTTACCTAAAATAGTGTGGGAAAAGCACTGGTCCGCAGGTAAGATCAAAGCAATGTGATTCCAAGCCCTCATCTCCCACTTCTCCCCAACCCATCCCACCCCCCCCCCCCTTCTTCCCCCCAACGTACTCCTGACAAAATTAAAATATTGAAAACAAGATGAATAAACTTAAAGCCTGACTCACCTTCTTTAGGGAACTGGGAGACTGTGTCACAGAGACACGGCTCACACCTGCTTCACCTGTCTGTGCCATGCAACTCAAAGGCTTCTCGCTTCATCTGTTAGACTGTACACCGTCATGGGGCAAGGATAGCAGCTGCTTCCTAGTCAAGTCGTGGGTTGGTCAGACACCACGGTCCAGGCAAGCTCCTGCACCCTCGACCTGGAACATCCATGGTGAAATGCCGTCCCTATTACCTGCAGCGAGAATTCACCTCGGCTGGCCTTACAGCAGTCTGCATCCCAACCCATGCTGGTGCTAACCTTGCCCTGGATGAACTACTGCCACCTTGAAACAAAGCACACCCCAGGGCTGCCTTCATAATAGCTGGAGCCTTCCACCAGGCCAACCTCAGGAGTGTGCTACCAAAATACCGCCAAGACATCTTCTGTCCCACCAAAGGCCCAAACACCCTCAACCACAGCTATACAACCATCAAAGATGCCTCTAGCATGAGATCTTTCTCAATTGCTTTTGAGTTGGTGGACATGTTCCTTTTCAAAAACTCCAAAGCCAATCGAAATGAGTACGCCACTGACGTTACAGACCTCATTAGCCAGTCTATGGAGGAATGCCAATAAAGTCAATACGATTCTTCTCTAAACGGTAACCATGGATGAACCACGTCCAAGCCCAGGTGAAGTCCAAGTCTGAATAAGGGTCCCCACCCAAAATGTCATCTGTGCCTTTCCCTCCACAGACGCTGCCTGGCCTGCTGGGTTCCTCCAGCAGTTTGTGTTTTACTCCAGATTCCAGCATCTGCACTTTCTTGTGTCTCTGAAGTCTATGTCTGCAGTTTTCAAGTCAATCGATCCCAAATTATGATCTTCGCAAAACAGACAAGGTCGCCGAGAGGGAGCTCTGGACAAAGCTAGATTCCCAGGATAACCACATGGACTTCCATCAATTGTGGCAAGGCTTTCACACCATAACGGCGCAGCAGTATCACTGACATCTCAATGCATTCGATGCTCGCTTTGAACAGAAGGTCACTGCAACGAAACAACCTGCCCAGAGAGCCTGTGGTGCACATAAACCCATGGTCACTGGTGTCAGACCAGCCTTCCTGAAAGTGAACAACTGGCTTGGATGGAGTCCCTGGATCCTCAGGACCTGCTCAGACCTGCTGGCAGGAATATTCACAGACATGATTAATCTCTTCCTAATATATTCTGGGTTCCGACCTGCTTTAAGAACACCACTATCAACCCGACACCAAAGAAGAGCAAGGTTGTGGCCTTAATGCCTACCGTCGGTGGCTCTGACGTCCACAATCATGAAATGCTTTGAGAGGATGGTGTGGCACAAACTCCAGCCTTCCAGACAGCTTGCTCCACTACCGTTTGCCTCCCGTTGGAACAGGTCCATGGCAGACGTCATCTCTCTGGTCTTGTGCGCATTGCTGGAATATATAGATAACAGGCTCGGCGATCGCTTCGCTGAACACCTGCGATGTCAACTTATTTACATCAGCGAAACCAAGCGCAGGCTCGGCGATCGCTTCGCTGAACACCTGCGCTCGGTCCGCATTAATCAAACTGATCTCCCAGTGGCCGAGCACTTCAACTCCCCCTCCCATTCCCAGTCTGACCTTTCTGTCATGGGCCTCCTCCAGTGCCATAGTGAGGCCCACCGGAAATTGGAGGAACAGCACCTCATATTTCGCCTGGGCAGTTTGCAGCCCAGTGGTATGAACATCGACTTCTCCAACTTTAGATAGTCCCTCTGTCCCTCCCGTCCCCTCCTCCTTCCCAGATCTCCCTCTGTCTTCCTGTCTCCACCCATATCCTTCCTTTGTCCCGCCCCCCCTGACATCAGTCTGAAGAAGGGTCTTGACCCGAAACGTCACCCATTCCTTCTCTCCCGAGATGCTGCCTGACCTGCTGAGTTACTCCAGCATTTTGTGAATAAAAACCTTCGATTTGTACCAGCATCTGCAGTTATCTTCTTATATATAGATAACATATAGACATCTGCAGCAGGCTATATATTGCTTGTCGCTATGCCGTCAACACCATATTCCCAAGAAAATGCATCTCCCCAACCTCTCAGACATAGGAGACAGCACCTCCCTCTTCCACTAGATCCTTAGCCTTCCTGTTCAAAAGAAAACCGCAACCAGTGTGAATTGGCAAAAAAACATCCTCCACAATAATTCTCAACACACGCAGATGCATTCAGCCCTTTATACACTCAGCACCATGCAGCCAAATTCTGCTCTATTCCATTTCAAGCTTGCAGGTGATATAATTATAATGGGCCAGATAGCAAACAATGGTGAGACAGATGACAGGAAAGAGAGAGAGAGAGTGTTTAGTAACATGGTGTCAAGATACCAACCTCCCCATCAATGTCAGCAAGATGAAGGAGCTAATTATTGACTTCATCGTCACTGGTGCTGAAGTGGAGATGGTGGATAGCTTCAAGTTCCTAAGGATAAATATCACCAACAACATGTCCTGGGCCTAGCACATTGAAGCTATGGTGAAGAAAACACATCGGAACCCCTACTTCCTCAGAAAACAAAGGAAGTTCAGCAAATCTACAATGACACTTACAAACTTCTGCAGATGTACCATAAAAAGCTTAGTATCAGAATGCATCACAGCTTGGTTTGGAACACCTCTGCCCAAGACCACAAGAAATCATGGATGTATCCGAGTTCATCACACAGACCAGCCTCCCCACCATTGATCCCATCTACATTTCTCGCTGCCTTGGGAAAGCAGCCAACAAATCAAGGACCTTTTTCACACCAGTCATTCTTCTCCAAAGATATACACGAAATGCTGAAGTACTTCAGCGGGACAGACAGCATCTCTGGAGAAAAGGAATGGGTGACGTTTCGATCGAGACTTTTCTTTAGACAGAAGGGTCTCAACTTGAAACGTTACCCATTCCTTCTCTCCACAGATGCTGCCGGTCCCACTGAGTTATTTCAGCATTTTGTGTCTATCGTCAGTTTAAATCAGCATCTGCAGTTCCTTCCAATAGACAATAGGTGCAGGAGTAGGCCATTCGGCCCTTCGAGCCAGCACCGCCATTCAATGTGATCATGGCTGATCATTCTCAATCAGTACCCCATTCCTGCCTTCTCCCCAAACCCCTGACTCCACTATCCTTAAGAGCTCTATCTAGCTCTCTCTTGAATGCATTCAGAGAATTGGCCTCCACTGCCTTCTGAGGCAGAGAATTCCACAGATTCACAACTCTCTGACTGAAAATGTTTTTCCTCATCTCCGTTCTAAATGGCCTACCCCTTATTCTTAAACTGTGGCCCCTTGTTCTGGACTCCCTACACATTCCCTCCTCTCCTTTCTCCAGTTAAGCAGAAGATTCAAAAGCTTAAAAGTATGTATCACCAGATACCGGAACAGTTTCTTCCTTGCTGTCATCAGACTACTGAATGGTCCTCCCATAAACTAGGCTGCAGTCCCGAACAATCAACCTACCTCATTGCGGATCTTGGACTTTTCCCTCTGTCACTGTAAAACTATTGTTTTATTGTATTCTACACTCTTGGTATTTTTCTCTTTGCATTACCTGTTGTAATTGTGCGCAGCTTGATTGTACTCATGTAGAGCATAATTCGATTTGACTGGATAACAAGCAAGCAAAAGGGTTTTCACTGTATCTTAGTACATGTGCTAAACCAATACCAGTCTGTTTGTTTCATGCATATAAGCTCTATGATAGAAAAATTGCATTTGTTCCACTATAGAAAGTAAGATTTATATAAGATTGCTGAATGAATATTCAAATGAGTGATTTTAGCTACTGCGTAAATAATTTTGGATTATTCATTTTTACTTCTATGCAATATAATACCAAATATACTTGAAAATACAAGCACCTGTACATTTAGTGCTAAAGCAATGGAAATGTCTTGCCAAACGATGGACCTTGAATGAAAGCTCAAAAAAATCCTGTCAACATGAATATTTATTGTTTAAATGGATGTATAGACCATCACTAGTCATTCAATAATAAGAGTGAGTTGTCAAATTTTCACGTTTGCTCGGAAGAATTATAACCAGACTGCCATCTACTGCATGTCTGTATTGACAATCTCGAAAAGGAAAAGGATTTATCCACTTGCTGCATCCACAGCTCGAGTTCTGTTCAGGGCAGATTTCACAAACCAAGAGATAAATAACACATTAAAAGACCAGCTTCTCCACATAAGCTCTTTAATCTTCTGCCCACAATGTTCCAAAAACCTTACTATAAACAATGAAATCTAGGTCACTGATGGCCTCGCTACTATGAGCATTCTGAGGAGATAATTAAAGTGAATTCACCCCGATGTCCTTTCTCTGGAGCAGGGAGCAGGTTTGGAACGATTCTGTTCCTTTATTACCACAGTGCAGTCAGGTGGTTTACTATACCGAAAATAATTCTCCTTGATGTCTTGATTTTTAACAGAAAATGTGGTTTTATTTTTTTCAGCAGAGAAATCCTGTACAAAAGAAGCAACTCATTTCAGTGATAAAAGACTAAATAAGTAGCTTGATTAAATTGCCAGATTTAAAGTGGTTCAAAAAGCCATTACTTTAACACAAAGTCCCAACATGAACTTGCAACTCCAGCCTCTTCCAAAATCTCTACAGGCTACTCTCAAGCCTATTGAATCCCTTTGCGTCTTTGATATTGGCTAGTTCTCCGACTGGTTCCACTGTCCTCCTGATTAAATATTAATGGTTGTGTGCCTCGTTATCACCTTCCCCTCAACCAACAATGGACCATTGCTATGATCGCTCGTTCTTATACCTTACCCTTCCTTCCATATCTCTGCTCGACTGCATAGACTCGGCTTGTACTCGCTGGAATTTAGAAGATTGAGGGGGGATCTTATCGAAACTTACAAAATTCTTAAGGGGTTGGACAGGCTAGATGCAGGAAGATTGTTCCCGATGTTGGGGAAGTCCAGAACAAGGGGTCACAGTTTAAGGATAAGGGGGACGTCTTTTAGGACCGAGATGAGAAAGTTTTTTTTCACACAGAGAGTGGTGAATCTGTGGAATTCTCTGCCACAGAAGGTAGTTGAGGCCAGTTCATTGGCTATATTTAAGAGGGAGTTAGATGTGGCCCTTGTGGCTAAAGGGATCAGGGGGTATGGGGAGAAGGCAGGTACAGGATACTGAGTTGGATGATCAGCCATGATTATATTGAATGGCGGTGCAGGCTCGAAGGGCCGAATGGCCTACTCCTGCACCTATTTTCTATGTTTCTATGCTCCCTCTCCACTGACTCTCAGTCTGAAGAAGGGTCTCAACCCAAAACATCACCATTCCTTCTCCCCAGAGATGCTGCCTGTCCCCGCTGAGTTACTCCAACATTTTGTGTCTATCTTCCATATTAAATGACTATGACTCAAATCAAAATTTAAAAATGGGCAAACCCCACAAGTTTCAGCATTAGATTGCCTGAAATCTGAAGGAATTGTCCATGTCTTATTTGATGCTAAAAATGGTATTCAGTCTGATCCACTGACAGTTTTCAGGCTGATCCACTGGCACCACACACTCATAGTTTACTGTTCTTCCCCTGTAATCTTGCAGTAATGCCTGCTATTTCAGCCCATTCCCTCCGCCTCCACTTAAACCTCCATTCCCTTCCATTAAACACTCCCAAGTTTTTGCTCAGAGTTGCAGAAACGTGATATTGAGAAAAAGAAAAGCTGCCGATTGGATTCTGGACTGGTGCAAACTATTTTCTAAGTTAAGTTTTGTTTTTCTTACCTGTCACAGATACTGCACAGAAAAAGGAAAACAGACAGGGCCAAAAGGGCACAAGTTAAGGCAAATAGACCACAGAAAATTTCTTGTCGACTGTTAATTAATCCTGGGATAGATCCAATAATGACAACGGAGTTTGGAGCCATTAGAAAGGCAGGTGATGGCTACCACCCAATGACATCAGTGTGGTAATCTTCTTATTACCTGCAATATGTGAAAAGCAGAAAAATTCTGATTAATAACTTTGCGCAATTTAAATAAGACAACATCACATGGGCAATAACAAGGCATTCAGTTCCCTAAGTCTATCCTGCCATTCGGCAAAATCATGACTGATAATCTGTTTCCAAAGTATAATTTTCTTGCTCTAATCCCTTATCCCTCAATTGCAGTAAAATCCAGCGGTCAAACATTTACTGAGCCTCCACAGGACAATGAGATAGAGAATACCAAAATGTTATCACCCTCCAAGTGAAGAAATCTCTCAACTCAGTCGTATACACCGTACATCTTTGAAGCAGAATCTTGGTTCAAGGTTCATTGTCCAGAGGAAATATTCACCTCAGATCAAAAATGTTGATCCCTTTAATATGTCACCTCTCATTCTTCTAAACTCCAAGTAATAGACTCTACTAGACCAAGTGGACTCGTTGGGCCCAAACCTCTCCTGCATTGGTGCAGCACCCTCTCCTCCCCTCTCCCCCCCCCTCCCCTCTTCCCTTCCCCTCCCCCTCCCCATTCCCCTCAACCCCCCTTATCCTCCCTCCTCTCCCCCTCCCTCCCTAGGAGATATATTTAAACTTTAAAATGTGAATAACGTTAATATAACACCGATATCAATGAAACTTCTTCCATTAGCACCAAAGGGACAACGGTGAGTAAGGTGTGCCTAAAATTGTCGTGCTATCGTGTACCGTTTTGGCTGCAGTTCAGGAACAAACAAACAAATAAACGAGAGTTTTAGTATTTAGATAGATTCAATTGCCCCTCACAACTGATATGCCATCCTGGGAATCTATCTGGTAAAACCTTGTCGCATATGCTCTAAAACAAACCGGGAAGGAGACCTAAACTGTACAAAATACTCAAAATATGGTCTAATCGAGAGCCTGCACAGTTATAGTAGGACATTTTTTCTCTTGAACTCTAATCCTCAAGCAATCAAGGCCAACATGCTTGTCCTTCCATTTGCCTGCTGTGCCTACCCATTTTTCAGTGACTTGAGTACTTTCAGATACGACCTTGAACATCAGCCTTTCCCGATCACACCATTAAAAAAGAACATTTGGTTTTTTTCCCGCATTATGGTCCATATACCATGCCATTAATTAGCCAACTTAAATTCCCTTCATGTCTCTTTCGAATCTCATTACTGATGCTCTTGCTTAATTTTATGATATCAATAAGCTGGAAATGTTGCATTTGGTCCCCAAAGCCATTGGTCCCCATTGAAACAGAATGTGAATGGAAATCCCTGCACCAATCCCACAAGTCACCATCTGCCAGCCTGAGAAGAACCCTTTGTTTTCTGTTAATCAACGCTTAATCCACACCTGGATATGTTATAATACACTGATCTCCATGTAAGCTACCATTGTTCATTAACCTCCTGTGTGCAACCACATCAAGTCTTCTGAAAATCCAAATACACCACTTGAACTGGTTTCTCCCTAGATCCCTGGTCAGCACGGTGGCACAGCGGTTGAGTTGCTGCCCGACAGCACCAGAGACCCGGGCTGCGCTCGGTCCGCATTAACAAAACTGATCTCCCGGTGGCTGAGCACTTTAACTCCCCCTCCCATTCCCAGTCTGACCTTTCTGTCATGGGCCTCCTCCAGTGCCATAGTGAGGCCCGCCGGAAGTTGGAGGAGCAGCACCTCATATTTTGCCTGGGCAGTTTGCAGCCCGGTGGTATGAACGTCGACTTCTCCAACTTTAGATAGCTCCTCTGTCCCTCCCTTCCCCTCCTCCTTCCCAGATCTCCCTCTACCTTCCTGTCTCCACCTATATCCTTCCTTTGTCCCGCCCCCCTGACATCAGTCTGAAGAAGGGTCTCGACCCGAAACGTCACCCATTCCTTCTCTCCCGAGATGCTGCCTGACCTGCTGAGTTACTCCAGCATTTTGTGAATAAATCGATTTGTACCAGCATCTGCAGTTATTTTCTTATACTACTTGGTGCTATTTGTATGGAGTTTGTACCTTCCTTTGCAAACCTTGGGTATGCAAGCAAAGAATTTCACTGTGCCTTGTCACATGTGACAATAATGTATTCCATTCCATTCTCCCCGTGACCTGCGTGAGTTTTCTCCGAGATCTTCGGTTTCCCTCCACCCTCCAAAGACGTACAGGTTTGCAGGTTAATTGGTTTGGTAAATTGTCCCTAATGTAGGATAGTGTTAATGTGCGGGGACCGCTGGTCGGCGCACACTTGGTGGGCCGAAGGACTTGTTCCCATGCTGTATCTCTAAAACTAAAAACATCCTCAAATAACTCCAATAGAATAGCCTAGTGATTTCCCTTCAATAAGTCTAAGTTGACCATGCTCAGTTCTATTATACATTTCCAGGTATCTTCATAACATAACTTTTATAATAAATGGAAGCATTTTTCTCTTTACCAATGTTGTGCTAACAGTTTAGTAGTTCCCCATTTTCTTCTTACTTAAATAGGAATGATATTTGTCACCCACAAATCTACAAGAACCATTCCAGAATCTAGCATCTAGGAAGATTCCAAAAATATCCATTTCCTCTCAAGCCACCTCTTTCATAATTGCAACTCATTAGGCCCCTGGGGCTAAAGTTCAGCCCCATCAACTTCGTTGGTGCTTTTTTTTAAACCTCTAATTATTTCCTTTGGTGTCTCATTCTCACTAGACTCTTGGTTTTCGCCCGTTTCTGGCAGGTCTTTTGTGCACGTGTCTTCATAAAAGATGATGTAATGGAAACTTAGAAAATAGGTGCAGGGGGAGGCCATTTGGCCCCTCGAGCCAGCACCGCCATTCATTGTGATCATGGCTGATCATCCACAATCAGTAACCCGTGCCTGCCTTCTTCCGATATCCTTTGATTCCGCTCGCCCCTAGAGCTCTATCTAACTCTCTTAAATTCATCCAGTGATTTGGCCTCTACTGCCTTCTGTGGCAGAGAATTGCACAAATTCACAACTCTCTGGGTGAAAATGTTTTTTCTCATCTCACTTTTACATGGCCTCCCCTTTTGGTTGGGCAAACCAGGACTGGACTTGCATAGTAAATGGTAGGCCCCGAGGAGTTTTGTAGAACAGAGACACCTAGACCAGACATAGGTACAAAGTTTCATGAAAGTGGTGACACAAGTGTACAGGGTGGTGAAGACATCATTGACACAGTTGCCTTCATCGGTCAGGGTATTGAACACAAGAGTTACACTGCTGAAGACCTCATTTGACAAGGCCTCATTTGGAGAACCATCTCTAGTTCTGGTCATCCTACTATAAGGTGGATGTTATTAAACTGTAAAGGGTGCAAAAATGATTTACAAGGATAGTGCAAGGTTTGGAGGGTTTAAGCTACAAGTAGAGTCTGGATAGGCTAATACGTTGTTTTCCCTGCAGAGTAGCAGGCTGTGGGGTGACTTTATAGAGGTTTATAAAATCATGAAGGGCATAGGTAAGGTTAAAGAGCGTAGGTTTAAGGTGAGAGGGGAATGATTTAAAAGAAACCCAGGGGGCAACTTTTTCCCCTACATGGAAAGTGGTATATACATGTAACAAGCTGCCAGAGTTAGTGGCAGAGTTGGATATAATGACTACATTTAAAGGATAGTTAGACAGGTAAAAGGATACGAAAGATTGAAAGGAATATGGGCAAGGGGCAGGCAAGCGTAACTATCTTGCCTAACTTCAGATAGTCCCTGCTTTCCCTCTCAATCCCCTCCCCCTTCCCAGTTCTCCCACCAGTCTTCCTGTCTCCTACTACATCCTATCTTTGTCCCGCCCCATCCCCTGACATCAGTCTGAAGAAGGGTCTCGACCTGAAGCATCACCCATTCCTTCTCTGCAGAGATGCTTCCTGACCCGCTGAGTTACTCCAGCATTTTGTGTCTACCTTCGATTTAAACCAGCATCTGCAGTTTTCTTTCCTACATATCTTGCCGAAGCATTCTGGTCGGCATGGACACGTTGAGACTAAGGGCCTGTTTCCGTGCTGTATGGCTCGCTATAATTCTATGTTCTAAGTACAAAACTGCTTTTAGGAGGCAGCCATCCACTTGGTGGGTTGCTGGTTTCAGCTGCAGAAAAGTCTGAATGTACCAAATTAATGATAATTATGGAGTATGGCACTATCTTTCCACCACTGCAGAATCCACATTCTTAATTATTTTGATTTCGTTCCAGCATGATTATAACAGAACCGGACGTTGTGATAAAGAGGTCACTTTAAATACAATGCACTCATGATAGTTACGTTTTTAAAACTACTTTTGGTAATCTAGTCCCTGGAGCTTGTTTAAAAGACAGGGACATTACTCCGCAATTGCTAATGTTTCAAATAATAAATCTTACCTCGTGTTATTTAACAAGGAAATATTACACCAACACATGACCAACATTAGGAGTTTATGGGAAGAATAGAAAGACTTGAACTTTTCATCCTCGGATAAAAAAAATCAAAGTATATTCGAGATTGCTTTGCAGTGTAAAATGCAATCATACAATATTATTTAAATTTTGGTTGTAGAACAAATGAACACCAATTCAAACTACTGGAAGGAAATCCGAGGCTAAAATTAGGGCAGTTTCTTCGTAGGAAGAACAAAATATGAAGTAGACCACGTAACAATCTCAGAATAATTTAAGTAGAAATTCATTGCCATACTGGGGGACACTGGTTTAGATTAAAAAAATTAGAAAGGGTGAGCAACCTTTTCTGTAATTATCCTGCAAATCTTACTCTTTTTAAAAGATGCTTGAGAGTCAGTGTCTCGGGGGGATCTTATAGAAACTTACAAAATTCTTAAGGGGTTGGACAGGCTAGATGCAGGAAGATTGTTCCCGATGTTGGGGAAGTCCAGAACAAGGGGTCACAGTTTAAGGATAAGGGGGAAGTCTTTCAGGACCGAGGTGAGAAAGTTTTTTTTCACACAGAGAGTGGTGAGTCTGTGGAATTCTCTGCCACAGAAGGTAGTTGAGGCCAGTTCATTGGCTATATTTAAGAGGGAGTTAGATGTGGCCCTTGTGGCTAAAGGGATCAGGGGGTATGGAGAGAAGGCAGGTACGGGATACTGAGTTGGATGATCAGCCATGATCATATTGAATGGCGGTGCAGGCTCGAAGGGCCGAATGGCCTACTCCTGCACCTATTTTCTATGTTTCTATGTTTCTTACAACCTGAAACAGGCCCTTCGGCCCATCTCATCCATGCCAACCTGGGTGCCTATTTTCACTTGCCTGCATTTGGCTCATATCCCTGTAAACCTTGCACTGTGGACTCTCTCAGTCTGGTTATTTACTTTTTTTAAATAACAAATAAGAATAATTCCTGGCGTAACTTTCATTTCATCACAGAAAAAAAAACTGAGCTGCTCTGTTCAGTGGCCAGAGTTCCAACTGCAGCACAGAGTGTGTGGTGATGCTTAATGTTCCAAAATGAAGCGTGGTTAACAGGGCAGCTGCTGCTCAGAAAATTTTGATGGTGTTTAAGGAGAGAAACCACTGCTGGAATTGTATCTTTGACAGTGCACTAGCCAGAGTGCAAGAGTAGGAGAGGCAGCTGCACTGATGGAAACCCAAAAAACAAAACCCTGAGCTGTGCTTATATCTTACAGATGGCCAAGCCAGAGGGAAAGTTGGTTGTGGAGTTAGCTTGTTCTGGAGAAAAGCCACCACAGTTTTGGCCGCCAAGAATTACAATAATATCTAAGCCAGATATGACATTGAGGAACCAGACTGGATAACTGTTGGGCGAGCTAGTTTTGTCACAAACTTGACAAATTAGAGCGAATGATTTGTTGAGAACCGTTGATAATCAGTGAGAGGGCCAAGAGTGGCACCATTGAAGTGATAAACGGAAGGCTGAACAGAGAATTAGAAATTTGGGAGCAAATTGAGTGCATATTTCTCATCGAAAGAACTGGCAGAGGATTGTTGGATGACTGGAAGGTAGAGACATCTGTGAAATAAGAGGATCAGATTCCAAAATTTTAATCAGCCAATTCCTTTTTTGTACTCATGCCAATGGCCCACCATTCTTCCCCTTTAACTTATGATCTAGCAATCTCCCTACAGCCTGGAAATTATTTGCAAATAAATTGCCTGGCACTAGATTTCCAAACCTACTAAAACCTATGCTCTTAAAAACTCAAACAGGTTGAGAAGTACTTAAGCTGTCCACAATAACATTTCTTATCAGGTCTCCATATAATTGAAAAGTGTATTTCTATTTATCCAATATCTTGAGCTATGATTTATCCCATGCTGAAGATTTAATTAAAAACAACCCATGCAGAGAAACAATCATCTTCTACTTGCCACACACTCACCCAGAATACCACTGCTACTGATATATTCACTTTAGCTTCAACAGTTTACAGTATTGGCAAACGTCTGCATCAGTCTTTCAGACAATCTAGACCCTATGCAATTCACATGCAGTAAAAATAAATGTAGAGGATGGCATTTCTCTTGCACAACATTTAGCCCTGGATCACCTTGACAATAATAACACTCATGTCAGATGCTATTTGTTGACTATAGCTCAGCCTTCAACACCATATTCTGGAGTGAGTATAGGAGCAAAGAGGTCCTTCCGTAGTTGTACAGGGCCCTAGTGAGATCGCACCTGGAGTACTGTGTGCAGTTTTGGTCTCCAAATTTGAGGAAGGATATTATTGCTATTGAGGGCGTGCAGCGTAGGTTTACTAGGTTAATTACCGGAATGGCGGGACTGTCATATATGTTGAAAGACTGGAGCGACTATAGACAATAGACAATAGACAATAGGTGCAGGAGTAGGCCATTCAGCCCTTCGAGCCAGCACCGCCATTCAATGCAATCATGGCTGATCACTCTCAATCAGTACCCCGTTCCTGCCTTCTCCCCATACCCCCTCACTCCGCTATCCTTAAGAGCTCTATCCAGCTCTCTCTTGAAAGCATCCAACGAACTGGCCTCCACTGCCTTCTGAGGCAGAGAATTCCACACCTTCACCACTCTCTGACTGAAAAAGTTCTTCCTCATCTCCGTTCTAAATGGCCTACCCCTTATTCTTAAACTGTGGCCCCTTGTTCTGGACTCCCCCAACATTGGGAACATGTTTCCTGCCTCTAATGTGTCCAATCCCCTAATTATCTTATATGTTTCAATAAGATCCCCCCTCATCCTTCTAAATTCCAGTGTATACAAGCCTAATTGCTCCAGCCTTTCAACATATGACAGTCCCGCCATTCCGGGAATCAACCTAGTGAACCTACGCTGCACGCCCTCAATAGAAAGAATATCCTTCCTCAATTTTGGAGACCAAAACTGCACACAGTACTCCAGGTGCGGTCTCACCAGGGCCCGGTACAACTGTAGAAGGACCTCTTTGCTCCTATACTCAACTCCTCTTGTTATGAAGGCCAACATTCCATTGGCTTTCTTCACTGCCTGTTGTACCTGCATGCTTCCTTTCAGTGACTGATGCACTAGGACACCCAGATCTCGTTGAACATCCCCTCTTCCTAACTTGACACCATTCAGATAATAATCTGCCTTTCTATTCTTACTTCCAAAGTGAATAACCTCACACTTATCTACATTAAACTGCATCTGCCATGTATCCGCCCACTCACACAACCTGTCCAAGTCACCCTGCAGCCTTATTGCATCTTCCTCACAATTCACACTACCCCCCAGCTTAGTATCATCTGCAAATTTGCTAATGGCACTTTTAATCCCTTCATCCAAGTCATTAATGTTTATTGTAAATAGCGGCGGTCCCAGCACCGAGCCTTGCGGTACCCCACTAGTCACTGCCTGCCATTCCGAAAGGGACCCATTTATCCCCACTCTTTGCTTTCTGTCTGTCAACCAATTTTCTATCCATGTCAGTACCCTACCCCCAATACCATGTGCTCTAATTTTGCCCACTAATCTCCTATGTGGGACCTTGTCAAATGCCTTCTGAAAGTCGAGGTACACCACATCCACAACTCAGCGGGACAGGCAGCATCTCTGGAGAGAAGGCATGGGTGACGTTTCGAGTCGAGACCCTACTTCTGACTGACGTCAGGGGGGAGGGAGATACATAGATGAGGAAGTGTGAAGGTGTGAAAACAGGGCAAAGGGAATGGAGAACAAGGAAAATGTGCTCTAATTTTGCCCACTAATCTCCTATGTGGGACCTTGTCGAAGGCTTTCTGAAAGTCGAGGTACACCACATCCACCGACTCTCCCCTGTCAATTTTCCTAGTTACATCCTCAAAAAATTCCAGTAGATTTGTCAAGCATGATTTCCCCTTCGTAAATCCATGCTGACTTGGAATGATCCTGTTACCGCTATCCAAATGCTCAGCAATTTCGTCTTTTATAATTGACTCCAGCATCTTCCCCACCACTGATGTCAGACTAACTGGTCTATAATTACCCGTTTTCTCTCTCCCTCCTTTCTTAAAAAGTGGGATAACATTTGCAATCCTCCAATCCACAGGAACTGATCCTGAATCTATAGAACATTGAAAAATTATCTCCAATGCTTCCACTATTTCTAGAGCCACCTCCTTAAGTACCCTGGGATGCAGAGCATCAGGCCCTGGGGATTTATCAGCCTTCAGTCCCATCAGTCTACCCAAAACCATTTCCTGCCTAATGTGGATTTCCTTCAGTTCCTCCATCACCCTAGGTTCTCCGGCCCCTAGAACATTTGGGAGATTGTGTGTATCTTCCTCAGTGAAGACAGATCCAAAGTAACGGTTTAACTCGTCTGCCATTTCTTTGCTCCCCATAATAAATTCCCCTGCTTCTGTCTTCAAAGGACCCACATTTGCCTTGACTATTTTTTTCCTCTTCACGTACCTAAAAAAACTTTTGCTATTCTCCTTTATATTATTGACTAGGGTTGTATACACTGGAATTTAGAAGGATGAGAGGGGATCTTATCAAAACATATTAGATTATTAAGGGGTTGGACACGTTAGAGGCAGGAAACATGTTCCCAATGTTGGGGGAGTCCAGAACCAGGGGCCACAGTTTAAGAATAAGGGGTAAGCCATTTAGAACGGAGATGAGGAAAAACCTTTTTCAGTCAGAGAGTTGTAAATCTGTGGAATTCTCTGCCTCAGAAGGCAGTGGAGGCCAGTTCTCTGAATGCATTCAAGAGAGAGCTAGATAGAGTTCTTAAGGATTGCGGAGTCAGGGGGTATGGGGAGAAGGCAGGAACGGGGTACTGATTGAGAATGATCAGCCATGATCACATTGAATGGTGGAGCTGGCTCGTAGGGCTGAATGGCCTCCTCCTGCACCTATTGTCTATTGTCTATATTACCAAATAAATTCATCCCTGAACTTCTGGACCTTGGACTCGAGGTCTCCATCTGTAACTGGCATCTGGACTTCCTGACCAGCAGACTCAGATAGAATTAGTCATAATATTCCCTCCATCCCAACTGACAACACTAGTGCTCCACATGGTTGTGTGCTCTACCTCTTGTACACCCATGACTCTGTGGATAGGAACAATGCCAGCTCGATCGCTAAGCTTATCGATCGATAAGCTTGCTGATATACCACTATTGCCAGCCGGATCCACAACAAGGATGAGACAACATACAAAGAAGAACCTAGTGGCGAACCTGGTGTGATGTTGATGTTGACAGGATAATCACTTATCCTTAACCTTATCGTCAGCAAGACTTAAGCGTTGGTTCTTGACCTGAGGAAGTCAGGGGTTGAACACAACCCTATATTCATCAGTATAGCTGCTATAATGATGGTTGACCACTTCAAGTTCCCAGACATCCATATTACCAGCAACCTAACTTGCTCCCTTCACATTGATACCGTGATCAAAAAAACCCATAATGGTGCTAAAAAATAAATATTTACTTTCATAGGTGTCAAATGAGGTTTGGCATGTCCCCAGTTCCCTAGAACTTCTACAGATACACTATGGAAAGTATTCTGATGGGATGCAAGTCAGCCTGGTATGGCAAATGCTTTACTCTTGACCATCTTAAACTGCGGAGAGAGTGATGAACACAGCCCAATCCATCATCGGCTTGTCCTTTCTTTCCATCCACTCGATCTCACAGGGTTATTGCCTTCTGGGAAAAGATACAGGAGCTTGAAAGATTGGATGCCCAGACTTAAGTACAGCTTCTTCCTCACTGTTATATGACTTTCACACCCCATTCTCTTTCACACCCCATTTCCAGAGGTGCTGCCACATACTCTTACCTCCACCTAAGTTAGTTATTCTATCATTATAGAACATTGAACAGCATAGAGCACAGAGAGTACAGCACAGGAACAGGCCCTTTGGCCCACAATGTCTGTGCCGAACAAGATGCCAATACACCTCTTATCTACCTGTACAAGTATAAGAAAATAACTGCAGATGCTGGTACATCTGATCTCTCCTGAGATGCTGCCTGACCTGCTGAGTTACTCCAGCATTTTGTGAATGAATATCTACCTGTACATATCCATATCCCCCCACTCACTAACCATGTCCCTATCTGAATGTTGTCTTAAATCCCACTGTTGTATCTTTAATATTATTCTACACCACTCTGATTTAGCATGACAATCTCACACCATTCTGCTGTTTTGTACTCATTTGTCTTTATTGTTGCATTTATCATTGCTCTATTAACCGTTTACCCCGCGCTTCATGTGAACGAGGAATTTCATCGCACCTTGGTATATGACTATAATCTAATCTATACATAACTGCTTTTGGTTCTTGTTGACATTGCATTCTACATTTTATTTACAATACTGAAAATTTATGCAGTGTACCTATATTTTTAAGGTCTATTTATAGAGGTATAAAAAACAGCTACAGCTAATAATCAAAGGTGCAAATATACATTGCCCATGAAAATAACAATTAGCTTATATCGTTGCATCATGCATATTTACTTTTTCTATGAACTATAGCACATTTATGCAAGGAAAGATATAGTGGTGATAAATCTGCCAATGAATGTGTAATAATAAAACTTGAGGCAAGTTTAAATTATGATACACTTTTCCATTTAAAAGCAGTTGTTTTTCACTAATCATCCTCTCTGCACATCATGCTCTCTGCATATCAAGTGTCGCTGCTGCCACTGAGTGGTTGTAAATGGAATCGCATTGTCTGCATTATCATCCCAAAGATTTGGATTCTCGATTCATTGTCAATCCTACAGATTATTGCTGATATTTCTCTTTTAATTTAGCTCCACAGTGATTCTCACATTTTAAGTGGGCTCTCGATGGACTAGTTGACTCAATAGAATAGTGGGATTTTTAACAGAACAGCTTGGGAATGTCTTAAAGTTTTCATGTTCATATCATGTACCGTAAATGCATTGATTGTAATCATGTATTGTCTTTGTTCTGGCTGGTTAGCACACACAAAGGCTTTCCACTGTACCTCTGTGCACGTGACAATAAACTGGACACAACTGACTACCTGAAAGAAGCAATAGTAACAGCATTCTCATGCTGGAATTTGGGAGGAAAAAAAATAGGGATACTGATCTGGTGAAGATGAATCTAGTGGTCAGGGAGGGTCCATCTTGGAAGAGAACATTGAGCATTGATCCCAAGATATTTTTGCAATTTGCTGTTGGAAAAGGATGTCGCAATTGAAATTTGCCTGTTAGACTGTACATCAGACAATTATAGTGCAGACATTCAATGTTAGTGATGTGCCACATGGATGTTAAACTAAGTGTCATGGCACCAAGAGTAAATGGCCTTGCCCTGAGTTATACAGAGTTATGGATGCAGTCTTTAGACTTTAGAGACACAGCGCAGGAACAGCCATTCAGTCCACCGAGTTTGCGCCGATCAGCAATCACTAACACAATCGTGCAAACTAGGGACAATTTCAATTTGATCCAAATGCAATGCTTAAAATGCCTCTGGATGGGCATATAGAAAACAATGGAGGGATAAAGGCATAATGTAGGCAAACGGGATTAGTGTAGGTAGACATCGCAGTTGACATGGTTGAGGTGGGTTGAATGGACCTTCTCTGTGCTGTACAATCTCATGGTTCTAAATCATAAACCTGCTGTTGCAACCATGGTGAATTTATCAGCAAAATTAAACATTTGGAAAATTCCCAGGTGCTGGATGTAATTACACAGTGGCAGTGTTACTAAAGTTCAGAGAAAGATTGCTGGTTTGTACTTGTTAATAGTCATCTGAAATGTTAATCATTTTGAAACTTATTGTTGCCACACGTCACCAGACCAAGTATTCACCAGATTCAAATCTGAAACATGATGATTTAAAAGTTCTGCCCCAAGTCAAATACTATCCTGTCAAGAACATTTTCGAATTATAAAACAGCACAGAGACATAACGACTGGTCAGACTATGTTGATTCTTTCAAACAATCGTGCATACCGACACTTGAGGGATAAAGAAATGGCAGATGAATTGAATAATTTTTTTGCATCAGTCTTCACAGTGGAAGACACCAGCTAAGTGCTGGAAATTCAAGGGAGTCAGGGGGTGGAAGTTAGTGGAGTGACTATCACTAAAGAGAAGATACTTGAGAAACTGGTCTGAAGGTGGATGTCACCTGGACCAGAGACGGCACTGCAGGAGGGTTCTGAAAGAGGTTGCTTTAGAGATTGTGGAGGCTTTAGTTGTGATCTTTCAAGAATCACTAGTCAGGGGTGGTTCCAGACAATTGGAAAATTGCAAATATTACGCTGCTGTTCAAGAAGGGAGTGAGGCAGAAAAGGGAAAACGATAGGCCGGTTAGCCTGCCTTCAGAGGTTGGTTAGATTTTAGTGTCCATTATTATAAAGTATGAGGTTTCTGAGTACTTAGTGACTTGGATAGATTAGGAGGATGTAACTAGGAAAATTGACAGGGGAGAGTCAGTGGATGTGGTGTACCTCGACTTTCAGAAGGCCTTTGACAAGGTCCCACATAGGAGATTAGTGGGCAAAATTAGAGCACATGGTATTGGGGGTAGGGTACTGACATGGATAGAAAATTGGTTGACAGACAGAAAGCAAAGAGTGGGGATAAATGGGTCCCTTTCGGAATGGCAGGCAGTGACCAGTGGGGTACCGCAAGGTTCGGTGCTGGGACCCCAGCTATTTACGATATATATTAATGACTTAGATGAAGGGATTAAAAGTACCATTAGCAAATTTGCAGATGATACTAAGCTGGGGGGGTAGTGTGAATTGTGAGGAAGATGCAATAAGGCTGCAGGGTGACTTGGACAGGTTGTGTGAGTGGGCGGATACATGGCAGATGCAGTTTAATGTAGATAAGTGTGAGGTTATTCACTTTGGAAGTAAGAATAGAAAGGCAGATTATTATCTGAATGGTGTCAAGTTAGGAAGAGGGGATGTTCAACGAGATCTGGGTGTCCTAGTGCATCAGTCACTGAAAGGAAGCATGCAGGTACAGCAGGCAGTGAAGAAAGCCAATGGAATGTTGGCCTTCATAACAAGAGGAGTTGAGTATAGGAGCAAAGAGGTCCTTCTACAGTTGTACCGGGCCCTGGTGAGACCGCACCTGGAGTACTGTGTGCAGTTTTGGTCTCCAAATTTGAGGAAGGATATTCTTGCTATTGAGGGCGTGCAGCGTAGGTTAACTAGGTTAATTCCCGGAATGGCGGGACTGTCGTATGTTGAAAGGCTGGAGCAATTAGGCTTGTATACACTGAAATTTAGAAGGATGAGGGGGGATCTTATTGAAACATATAAGATAATTAGGGGATTGGACACATTAGAGGCAGGAAACATGTTCCCAATGTTGGGGGAGTCCAGAACAAGAGGCCACAGTTTAAGAATAAGGGGTAGGCCATTTAGAACGGAGATGAGGAAGAACTTTTTCAGTCAGAGAGTGGTGAAGGTGTGGAATTCTCTGCCTCAGAAGACAGTGGAGGCCAGTTTGTTGGATGCTTTCAAGAGAGAGCTGGATAGAGCTCTTAAGGATAGCGGAGTGAGGGGGTATGGGGAGAAGGCAGGAACGGGGTACTGATTGAGAGTGATCAGCCATGATCGCATTGAATGGCGGTGCTGGCTCGAAGGGCTGAATGGCCTACTCCTGCACCTATTGTCTATTGTCTATTGTCGAAATGCATGGCAGATGCAATATAATGTGGATAAATGTGAGGTTATCCACTTTGGCGGCAAGAACAGGAAAGCAGAGTATTACCTGAATGGTGGCCAATTAGGAAAAGGGGAGATGCAACGTGACCTGGATGTCATGGTGCACCAGTCATTGAAAGCAAGCGTGCAGGTGCAGCAGGCAGTGAAGAAAGCGAATGGTATGTTAGCATTCATAGCAAGAGGATTTGAGTATAGGAGCAGGGAGGTTCTGCTGCAGTTGTACAGGGTCTTGGTGAGACCGCACCTGGAGTATTGTGTACAGTTTTGGTCTCCTAATCTGAGGAAAGACATTTTAGCCTTAGAGGGAGTACAGAGAAGGTTCACCAGATTGATCCCTGGGATGGCAGGACTTTCAAATGAAGAAAGACTGGATAAACTAGGCTTATACTCGCTGGAATTTAGAAGACTGAGGGGGGATCTTATTGAAACATATAAAATTCTTAAGGGGTTGGAGAGGCTAGATGCGGGAAGATTGTTCCCGATGTTGGGGAAGTCCAGAACCAGGGGTCACAGCTCAAGGATAAGGGGGAAGTCTTTTAGGACCGAGATGAGAAAACATTTCTTCACAGAGAATGGTGAGTCTGTGGAATTCTCTGCCACAGAAGGTAGTTGAGGCCAGTTCATTGGCTATATTTAAGAGGGAGTTAGATGTGGCCCTTGTGGCTAAAGGGATCAGGGGGTATGGAGAGAAGGCAGGTACAGGTTACTGAGCTGGATGATTAGCCATGATCATATTGAATGGCGGTGCAGGCTCGAAGGGCCGAATGGCCTACTCCTGCACCTATTTTCTATGTTTCTATGTTTACTTAGAAGCATACGATAAAATAGGCCAAAGTCAGCATGGTTTTGTGCAAGGGAGGTTTTGCCCGACGAGCCTGTCGAAATCCTTTGAGGAAGTAAATAGCAGGATAGACAAAGGAGAGTCAGTGGATATGGTTTACCTGAATTTTCAGAAGGCCTTGGATAAGGTGCCAGACACGAGGCTGCTATAGAAGATGAGAGGCTATGGTATCAGAGGGAACACACTAGCATGGATAGCAGGTTGGCTGGATGGCAGAAGGCAATAAAGGCAGTGGCAATAAAGGGGACTTTTTCTGGTTGGCTGCCAGTGACCAGTGGTGTTCTGCAGGGATCGGTGCTGGGGCCGTTGCCCTTCATGGTGTATAGCAATGATTTGGATGAGGGAATTGAAAGCTTTGTGGCCAAGATTGCAGATAATACAAAGATAGGTGGAAGGTCAGGTAGTGTAGAGAAAGTCGGGACTCTGCAGAAGGACTTGGGCAGGTTGGGAGGGTGGGTAGAGAAGTGGCAGATGGAATACAGCATAGCAAAGAGCGGAGTCATGCATTTTGGTAGGTAGGAAGAAACACGTAGACTATTTTCTAACTGGGGGGAGAATTCAGAAATCAGAGGTGCAAAGGAACTTTGGACTGCTGGTGCAGGATTCCCAAAAAGTTAATTTGCTAGTCGAATCAGTTGTAAGGAAGGCAAATGCAAGGCTAGCATTTATTTCAAGAGAGCTAGAATACAAAAACAGGGATGTCATACTGAGGCTTTATAAGGCACTAGTCAGAACACATTTGGAGTATTGAGAGCCGTTTTGGGCCTGATATCCGAGGAAGGATGTGCTGGCATTGGAGTACAGCGGCGAGGCCGGGCCAGCGGCGAGGGGGGGCCAGCGGCGAGGGGGGGCCAGCGGTGAGGCGAGGAGAGTACAGCAGCGAGGCGAGACCAGCGGCGAGGCGAGGAGAGTACAGCAGCGAGGCGAGACCAGCGGCGAGGCGAGGAGAGTACAGCAGCGAGGCGAGACCAGCGACGGGGCGAGGAGAGTACAGCGGCGAGGCCGGGCCAGTGGCGAGGGGGGACCAGCGGCGAGGGGGGGACCAGCGGCGAGGGGGGGGACCAGCGGCGAGGGGGGGGACCAGCGGCGAGGGGGGGGACCAGCGGCGAGGGGGGGACCAGCGGCGAGGGGGGGACCAGCGGCGAGGGGGGGACCAGCGGCGAGGGGGGGACCAGCGGCGAGGGGGGGACCAGCGGCGAGGGGGGGACCAGCGGCGAGGGGGGGACCAGCGGCGAGGGGGGGACCAGCGGCGAGGGGGGGACCAGCGGCGAGGGGGGGACCAGCGGCGAGGGGGGGACCAGCGGCGAGGGGGGGACCAGCGGCGAGGGGGGGACCAGCGGCGAGGGGGGGACCAGCGGCGAGGGGGGGACCAGCGGCGAGGGGGGGACCAGCGGCGAGGGGGGGACCAGCGGCGAGGGGGGGACCAGCGGCGAGGGGGGGACCAGCGGCGAGGGGGGGACCAGCGGCGAGGGGGGGACCAGCGGCGAGGGGGGGACCAGCGGCGAGGGGGGGACCAGCGGCGAAGCGCGACGAGTACAGCGGTGAGGCCGGGCCAGCGGCGAGCGAGGCGAGGTCAGGCTAGCGGTGAGGCGAAGAGAGTATAGTGGCGAGGCGGGGCGAGCGATGAGGCGTGTGTTTTGCAGAGAAATGCGAAGCAGAATCAGAGTGGCGGAAATGAAATAAGAAAGCGTAAACATTCCGCCAAATTCAGAAGGGTTGGGAGGTCTGGTGGAAGTGAGCAAGGAAGAACAAAACAAATTAGACCAAATGAATGGGTAAAATGGGAAATGCAGGAATATATCTTGATTGCAAATGCATCTGCTAAAATTGCAGTACTGCCCACCCGTACCTGCAATCTTTAACATTAAATTAAGTACACCAAAAGTTTTTTTATATAATTTAAAAACTTTGGGTTGACTGCTTAGTCCTCCAAAATGCAAAGTAACTTTGATTAGCATTTTAAACCACATAAAACCAGGATGCCCTGAAGCCACAGGATATTCACACAAATTTACTCTGCAAATTAATTCCTGGGCTCAATCAAATGAAACTACAACTAATGACTGAAGGTTTATTCACAAAATGCTGGAGTAACTCAGCAGGTCAGGCAGCATCTCGGGAGAGAAGGAATGGGGCGCTCGCCCCGCCTCGCCACTGTACTCTCCTCGCTGCTAGCCTGACCTCGCCCCCGTCTCTCATGCCCCCCTCTGCCCTGCTAACCCACCACCCCCCCACCATACATCCCCTCCCTCTCCACCTGCCCCCCTGCCTCCATCCGACCCCAACCCCCACCATTGCCGGGTGTTTACCATCCCCCCCGACCTCCCCCTTTCAGACACCGAACGGTCAGCCCTCAGCAGAGGCCTTACCTTTGTTCCCCTCCGCCCCCACAACAACGAGTTCCGCGTCCGCCATGACGTGGGGCTCTTCTTCCGCCGCCTCCGCCTCCGAGCCTTTTACCATGGGAAGGAGTCCTTACCCCCCAGTGATGACCCCTTCTCCCGTCTCCAATGGACCCCCTCCTCTTGGACACCCCCGTTTGGCCAACTACCCTCACTAGAACTTTTTATCTCCAACTGCCGGCGTGACATCAGCCGCCTCAAATTCTCCACTCCCCTGACGAACTCCAACCTCTCCCCTCAGTTGTAAGGAAGGCAAATGCAAGTCTAGCATTTATTTAAAGAGAGCTAGAATACAAAAACATACTGAGGCTTTATAAGGCACTAGTCAGAACACATTTGGAGTATTGAGAGCCGTTTTGGGCCTGATATCCGAGGAAGGATGTGCTGGCATTGGAGAGATTTACGAGAATGATCGGGTTAAGATACGATGAGCGTTTGCTGACACTGGGCCTCTACTCGCTGGAGTTTAGAAGGATGAGGGGGGACCTCATTAAAACTTACTGAATAGTGAAAGGTCTAGATAGAGTGAATGTGGAGAGGATGTTTCCACTGGTGGGCGAGTCTAGGATCAGAGCCCATAGCCTCAGAATAAAAGTACATACCTTTAAAAAGATGAGGAGGTATTTCTTTAGTCAGAGAGTGGTGGATCCGAGCAATTATTTGCCACAGACAGCTATGGAGGACGTCAATGGATATTTTTAAGACTGAGTGACAGATTCTTGATTAGGAAGGGTGTCCGGGGTTATGGGGCGAAGGCAGGAGAATGGGGTTGAGAAGGAAAGATAGATCAGCCACGATTGAATAGCAGAGTAGATTTGATGGGCCGAATGGCCTAATTCTGCCCCTAGAAGATATGACACATCCCTCCTCATCGACTACGACTTGTTCTCAAGAATCTGCCCATTTTACCATACCTTTTAAATACCAGCCTTCACCTTCTCAGTTGCTGCTGACAATTCAAGTGGAAGATTTATTTTTCCATATCTCCTCTTTTACCAATGCTTCCAAACCCTTCAGAGTAGAGTTAATGTTCTCTGTTCTATTAAACCCTCACCGTCACTGAAACATATTGGACCGCCTCTTAATTTGTTTCACAGAGTGAACATCCTAACATTTCTTCACAAAATGCTGGAGTAACTCAGCAGGTCAGGCAGCATCTCAGGAGAGAAGGAATGGGTGATGTTTCGGGTCGAGACCCTTCTTCAGACTGATGTCAGGGGGCAGGACAAAATTTCTAATCTGTCTTAACTGAAGATATGCAGCCTTGGTGAGACTAGTTTGTACTCTCCAAGTCTTCACAGGTTGCTCAAAGTCGCCCCCAGATTTATTAAAATTTTAGTTGGATCCTCTCCAGTACTTCATAAAGCAAGGATTTCATCCTAGAATTTTAAGCTCTATCCCCCTATTTAGAAATTCAAGTAATCCACGCGATCTTTAAACTTTGATTTGCCCTTCCACCTTTATGGAGCTCTGTACTTGAATGTCTGATTATATATACTTTACAAAACAGTGACATTCATAGTGTGCTCTCTTCTCATTCCTTGGGTGACTCCCCAGGATCAAGGATGACTTGCTTCCTCTTCAGTTTTGTGGGTTCTGAGTGGCGAATAAGGTCAACGTTGGGAACCACAAACACTTGTTACCACACTATTATGGTAGGCAAATATGTAGCTCGAGGTGGTTTGCTTTTTCCATATACAGGCCTTCTGATACCTGGCCTGGAGGTTTTGAATACCATTCTGCACTTTGAGTGGTCATCGGCTAGAGGTCAGCGAAGACATTGCAGTTAAAGGAAACGTTGAGCAAATTTGAGAATCTTTTTCCTCTGACTGCCTGCCAATACAATTCCAAATAGTGTGTCCGTTTCCAGGGGCTGGTGCACAGTGTGCAAGTATGTCCTGCCCAAGTAAGTAGTCATTGCTTGGGATATTAGCCTGGGAAAGGACATTTGCATTAGTCCCTGCATCCTACCAGCAATTTGAGGATTTTGCCCAGACAGTATTGGTGGTATTTTTCTAGTGCCTGTTGCAGATAGTGCAGACTTCAGAAATAAACAGGATGGTAAGAATCACTACTGCCCACCTGACCACAGGTTTTATGCCAGATCTGAGGTTTGAGGTGTTGGATCTACACATCATTATCATCATTAAACCAGACTGTGCTTGTATTTTGAAAGCAGCATATTTCATGTTCTATGACTGCCTTCATTGAGAGACGGTTCCAAAGGCAGGGGAATGGGTTCATATTTTCAAGGGTCCATGTACCTTAATTGTCAGAAGACAGCGAGATCCTTAGTTTTGCACATGTTGAATGCAAGACCCAAACATTTGTATGTTTTGGAGAATGAGTCAATGATGTCTTGATGTTTCCACTAGTGGGAGAGTCCTGGAACAGAGGCTATAGCCTCAAAATAAAAGGCCATACCTTTAGAGAGGAGATGAGGAGGAATTTCTTTAGTCAGAGGGTGGTGAATCTGTGGAATTCATTGCCACAGACAGCTGTGGAGGTCAAGTCATCTGATATTTTTAAGGCCCAAATTAACAGATTCTTGATTAGTACAGGTGACAGGGGCTATGGGGAGAAGGCAGGAGAATTGGGTTGAGAGGGAAAGATAGATCAGCCACGATTGAACGGTGGAGTAAATTTGATGGGCCGAATGGTTTAATTCTGCTACTAACACTAATGAAATTATGAAGTTTAGCCTCCGAGTATGTACAAACATCAGCCCAACCAAAGAGGTTTGGATGACGTTGTTTCTGGAGTGTAGTTGATGTAGATTCGTTCTGACAGCCAACCCTATGCCCACATAGCAGGAAGCTTGTTGGAGGAGTTATGGTACAATTTGGCAGTGAGAAAAAGTGTTCAGGAAATGACAAACCTTATTTGGCATGGTTTGTACTTAAATTGGCTAATATATCTTAGTGTTTTCACCATCAAATGCAAACCATAACAATTTTAATAGGAGTTGAATTTGAGAATAGTGTTCTACAGTTCCTCCCATTTAACAGAGCAAAGACTTTAGTGAAGTTTAAGGAAGCCATGTAAAGCAGCAGGTTTAGTTCCCTGCATTCATTAGTGTCTCTTTACTATGCAAATTATGGCAGTTTGTCTGACCTGTGAAAGAGGAAATTGGGGGGGGGGGGCTCAGGGGGCAGGGCAGGTCCATCCACAACAGCAGGGAGGAAACCACGTTTACTGCAGGTAGGGGACATCTTGGATGTTCTATAGTGGAAAGCCTCACCTTTGCTCAAGTAAATGTATGCTGTTTTTTGTGGTTACATTGTGCTACTAGTTGTGTAAATGGCACCAGAGAGTTCAATCGGATGGAAACTGGTGAAGGTGGAAGGCGAGGACTCTGGGGAACCTACAATTTCAGGAGCTAAAAGGGCAGAAAATGCTCAGAATTCCCTCGGCCTCGCTGAGGCCAGGCCAACGGCGAGGCGAGACCAGTGGCGAGGCGAGGAGAGTACAGCGGCGGGGCCTGCGGCGAGGGGGGGACCAGCGGCGAGGGGGGAACCAGCGGCGAGGGGGGGACCAGCGGCGAGGGGGGGACCAGCGGCGAGGGGGGGACCAGCGGCGAGGGGGGGACCAGCGGCGAGGGGGGGACCAGCGGCGAGGGGGGGACCAGCGGCGAGGGGGGGACCAGCGGCGAGGGGGGGGACCAGCGGCGAGGGGGGGACCAGCGGCGAGGGGGGGACCAGCGGCGAGGGGGGGACCAGCGGCGAGGGGGGGACCAGCGGCGAGGGGGGGACCAGCGGCGAGGGGGGGACCAGCGGCGAGGGGGGGGACCAGCGGCGAGGGGGGGACCAGCGGCGAGGGGGGGACCAGCGGCGAGGGGGGACCAGCGGCGAGGGGGGACCAGCGGCGAGGGGGGACCAGCGGAGAGGGGGGACCAGCGGAGAGGGGGGACCAGCGGCGAGGGGCGACCAGCGGCGAAGCGCGGCGAGTACAGCGGCGAGGCCGGGCCAGCGGCGAGCGAGGCGAGGTCAGGCTAGCGGCGAGGCGAGGAGAGTACAGTGGCGAGACGGGGCGAGCGATGAGGCGTGTGTTTTGCAGAAAAATGCGAAGCAAAATCAGAATGGCGGAAATGAAATAAGAAAGCGTAAACATTCCGCCAAATTCAGAAGGGTTGGGAGGTCTGGTGGAAGTGAGCAAGGAAGAACAAAACAAATTAGACCAAATGAATGGGTAAAATGGGAAATGCAGGAATATATCTCGATTGCAAATGCATCTGCTAAAATTGCAGTACTGCCCACCCATACCTGCAATCTTTAGCATTAAATTAAGTACACCAAAAGTTTTTTTATTTAATTTTAAAATTTTGGGTTGACTGCTTATTCCTCCAAAATGCAAAATAACTTTCATCAGCATTTTAAACCACATAAAACCAGGATGCCCTGAAGCCACAGGATATTCACACAAATTTACTCTGCAAATTAATTCCTGGGCTCAATCAAATGAAACTACAACTATTGACTGAAGGTGTTGGGAAAGGAACCAGGAGATGAACAGATGGCTCAAATTTGAAGTAATGCTGATAGCTCAGTTATTATTGTACAGCAAAACCTTCAGATATGCTAATAAATTGGAACATTTTGTAATCTCGCATTAGGATTTGTCATATCACCATCCTCTCATTAGGATTTGTCACATCACCACATTTCCAATTAGGGCTATTATAACATAATTTCTTTTTTTTTTAAAGTATGGGCTTTGTCATGAAATTTGCCTCTTCAGTATTGCCAGTTGTTGGGAATGGAACATTATTCCCAGGCTTCTATCTCCACTGAGGTTGTATTGAGAGATTCTGTCCAGCACATCATCCAGTGCAATAAAATGCTTGCCTCCAAGGAACATCCTTTACTGTAAACAAGCTGCTTTTAGTTTTCATCAGAGGACTCCAAAAGAGATTACCAATTAACACCAATTCAGAGTTAATTTTAGTGCGAATGTGATCTGGAATAGCATTGAAAATAGTTCATTTGTACCGTTAAAATATATTTGCTTGACGCAATACTAAATCAATGTTCACTCCATGGCTCGAACAGTTATGGATTTAAAAGGACTGAAAGCATTGATGTACAGTGGCAGTATATAAAATCAGTGATTCTTCCAGTAACTTAAAACTGATAGTGATGAAAGTTTATTTTATCAATAGGACTAAGTCACATGACATGCATCAGGAAGGGATTAAAAGTACCATTAGCAAATTTGCAGATGATACAAAGCTGGGTGGTAGTGCGAACTGTGAGGAAGATGCTATGAGGTTGCAGGGTGACTTGGACAGGTTGTGTGAGTGGGCGGATGCATGGCAGATGCAGTTTAATGTGGATAAGTGTGAGGTTATCCACTTTGGTGGTAAGAATAGGAAGGCAGAGTATTATCTGAATGGTGTCAAGTTAGGAACAGGGGACGTACAACGAGATCTGGGTGTCCTAGTGCATCAGTCACTGAAAGGAAGCATGCAGGTACAGCAGGCAGTGAAGAAAGCCAATGGAATGTTGGCCCTCATAACAAGAGGAGTTGAGTATAGGAGCAAAGAGGTCCTTCTGCAGTTGTACAGGGCCCTAGTGAGACCGCACCTGGAATACTGTGTGCAGTTTTGGTCTCCAAATTTGAGGAAGGATATTCTTGCTATTGAGGGCGTGCAGCGTAGGTTTACTAGGTTAATTCCCGGAATGGCGGGACTTTCATATGTTGAAAGACTGGAGCGACTAGGCTTGTATACACTGGAATTTAGAAGGATGAGAGGAGATCTTATCGAAACGTATAAGATTATTAAGGGGTTGGACACGTTAGAAGCAGGAAACATGTTCCCAATGTTGGGGGAGTCCAGAACCAGGGGCCACAGTTTAAGAATAAGGGGTAGGCCATTTCAAACGGAGATGAGGAAAAACTTTTTCAGTCAGAGAGTTGTGAATCTGTGGAATTATCTGCCTCAGAAGGCAGTGGAAGCCAATTCTCTGAATGCATTCAAGAGAGAGCTGGATAGAGCTCTTAAGGATAGTGGAGTCAGGGGGTATGGGGAGAAGGCAGGAACTGGGCACTGATTGAGAATGATCAGCCATGATCACATTGAATGGCGGTGCTGGCTCAAGGGCTGAATGGCCTCCTCCTGCACCTATTGTCTATTGAAACCATGGGGCCTCAGAGCCTATTACCTAAAATCTTAAGCTGTGGATTTTATACCAGTTGAAGTTACAAAACAGCAGCCCAAAAGACTTTTATCTCGTCCTTACTCTCTACATGTTCATGTTCAGATATCGCACATTAGTTTGCCACCAGCTCCATTAAAATCTTGTCGATTAGAATTTCAGTGGCATTAACACAAGTGTACTTAAGGTTCCATTCGACCTGTACAAAAAGATTCCCATTCCAATTTCGATTGTAAATAGAGTTTTACATTTTACTATTTTTATATATGCTACATATCCTCCCACTGAAGAAATTGCAAACACTGATTAAACTTCATAAAATATTTCACCAGCTGCAGAGAGTTTTGCAGTCCTCAAACAACAGAAAGCAGTGGAGGCCAATTCGCTGGATGAATTTAAAATAGTTAGATGGAGCTCGAGGGGCCAGTGGAATCAGTGGAATGGGGAGAAGGCAGGCACAGGTTACTCATTGTGGATGATCAGCCATGATCACAATGAATGGCGGTGCTGGCTCGAAGGGCCAAATGGCCTCCTCCTGCACCTATTTTCTATGTTTCTACGTAACTGTGGATACTAGGTTAATTTAAAGTTATTGGTTGCTTAAAACGGAAGCTTAACTAACAGTCTTGAATTTTGATCTGAAAAGTAAATGCATTTATACATAAGACAGTAACTAGCTAAACAACGACAAATGTTTAAAAGATTGAATGACCCAGTCCGACCCCTAACTTACTAGATAAATGCAAACTCAAAAGCCCCAATGCAAATACCTGAAGCCATCTGAGTAAATGTATGTAAATACCCATCAAATTCTGTTGCTGGATCTACAGCCATTCTTCACAAACTAGCCATAAACACAGGAAATTCTAGCCTACAGGGACATTCATTGAGTTTTAAATATCATAGGATGGAGTATAAAATACCAATGATGACAAAGTAATCACAGGAGAACAAAAGTAAAATTTTGCATTGGACTGCAGATGCTGGTTTACACCAAAGATTGCCACAAAATGCTGGAGTAACTCAGCGGGACAGACAGCATCTCTTGATAGAAGGAATGGGAGACGTTTCGGATCGAGACCCTTCTCAATCTGAAGAAGGGTCTCGACCCGAAACATCACTCATTCCTTATATCCAGGATGATATCCTGCCCTGATGAGTTACTCCAGCATTTTGTGCCTATCTTAAAAGTAAAACTTTGTTAAATTTGACAATGTAAAATAAACAAGGAGAAAAGGATTTTTTTTAAAATTAAATCCAGCTATACAGAAATTCATTCTTCACAGATCTGGGGCAGGGTTGATTGCCCAGATGCTGGGATTCAGTGTGCTGGGGTAGTGTGGATGTTTTTCACATCAACTGGATAGATGTGATAGAATGAGCTCTGAGCAGGCCTCTCATTTTAAACTTCAAATTATCAGGATGTACGGATTTAAGAATGTTTGCTGCTGTCAAATTTGGAATGTTAAAGAATGCAAAAGCGATTGCTGAGTTTGCTGACAAGTTACAAAATTGGGGAGGCAACACAGTCATTTCAATGTAGAGAAATGCGAATTCATAAATATTGGAGACAAATCAGAACATTTACATGAGAAGCAGCTATTTGGCCAGTCAAAATTAATCAGTTCACCAGCCGAATCCCATCTTCCAGCAATTAGCTCAGAGACCCAGTAATTAGCTCACAGACCTGCAGATCCTGGTTATTCAAATGCACTACCCACATATTATCTATGTGTGATAATTGTTTCTGTCTACAACATCCCTTCATGCAGCGAGCTCTGGACTACCGTCGTTTGGGTGAAATTTGTGCTCATTTATCTCAGGCTACCAATAACGTAACATTTGCACTGCTGGATTTTGATCCCTCTATTAAAGTAAATAGGTGGGACATTTCATGTACCAACTAAATTTCAATACTTTGAAGTCTCCCATCGGCATCTTATTCTAAAGTAACCCAACTTATCCAATCCAAATGGCTACAACTTTCCTGTCCTGTCAAGAAGTTCATAACCTCTGCTCTCCCTCTCTCGTGCAAACACATCTTGTTCATTACGTGACATTGAACGGTACAGCGCAAGATCAGGCCATTCGGCCCACAATGTCCATGATACACATGATGTCAAGACCCCCATCATTTATCTACCTGTACATAGATAAGTGAGGTAGACGATTTATTTATGTGTAGGCAGATAAGTGTTGGTTATCTACCTGCACAGATCCCTCCATTCTGAAGGAACAACCAGTTTTTCAGCGTAGGTTTTAATCCAAACTCTGGACCACTTTGGAAATGGTTGTATTGTTTATTATACACATTATTATTATTATTATTATTATATATTTTAAAATAGACTTAGGATTACTACAAAACACAAAAATCCAAGTTTTAAGCCATATGGATTCTTATTGCCTACAATATTCCATTGCAAACATCTGCAAAATGGAGGAAAGAGGAAGGAATCAATCTCACTTACTCTGTGGGCTTTTACATTTTTACAGTCTGCCAAACACACAGCCATCCATTCAACATGTTTTTTTCTCAGATTTCCAGCAAGTTAATCAGTCACAACCTTGCCTGAAAGCCATTCTGACTGTCCTTGATTAATCTGAATATCCTTGACAAAAATGTGCCTTTCCAAATGTTCCTTAGAATGAATGCCAAAAACATACAAAGTTAAATAAACTGGCCTATGATTACTTGGTTTATCATTACATTTTTAAACACCAGTACAAATTTGGAAAACCTTAGGTACAACCAAGGTAACCAAGGAAGATAAAAAAATTGTTGAGAGAGCTTACACTTTCTTCTCTGGGGGTGGGGGTGGGGTGGGAGGGGAGAGAGAAATATCAATTTTCAAAAGTGTTAAACATCTCAACATTACTGTTACCACTTTTCTCATATCCAATATTTTATAGGTATCACAAAATGCTGGAGTAACTCAGCGGGTCAGGCAGCATCTCTGGAGAGAAGGAATGGTGACATTTATCCTCTTCCAGACTTTCTTGTTTATTAATCTCTTGATGTTTAATCAGGGCCGTTTTTACAGCATTATGGGCCCCCGGGCAAAGCAGTGTACTGGGGCCCCTATCGTTACTCTCCCCCACCCCCCCTTTCCCTACCAGCCCCCCCCCCCCCCCCCGGCGTGCCGGCAAAAAGCACTTACCGAAAAGCACTTACCGATCGCTGTGGGAAGCACTTAGTGACCGAAAATGTTGCGAAAAAAGCACTTATTGAACCTACATTTTTAAAGTAGTATTTATTAATTGCAAGTCACTTAACATACACAGATCAGCATGGGGCCCCTATGCTCGTGGGCCCCCGGGCAAGTGCCCATCAGGCCCATGCGTTAAGACGGCCCTGTGTTTAATACATGCTTTCATTGTGGCTTCATGTACAATTTCGTTGTACTCGTTGCAATGACAATAAATGAATATTATTATTATTATTATTATTATTATGTTACTTTCTGTGCCTAGTTATCCAAGGTTTTTGAAAGTTGGTGGCTCCCCTTTCTATTTCTGCAAAAACACATTTAATCCTGATTCTATTTCTATAATTACTCCCAATCCTCAGAGATCAATGTACCTTCATTTTGGTCTTTTCAGTCTATTTATGGTTAAAAAAAAATCACTTCAGTTTTGAGAAATTGGTCTTACACCAATTTAGAAACTATAAATTTCTTCCTCCACTAAAAATCAGTTAACTTGTTCCATATTTCACGAGGTATTCCTCTTGGACTCACACCTATCTCTAGCCAACAGTCAGCCTATCAGGGAACCTCCTAGCCCGAGGTCAACTGTTGCCAGCCCCAATTTGCCCTGTTATTTTCTTCACTTCCAGTTTTCCCCCCACTCTCTGTGCTGCAATCTGTCTGAAGGGGTCTGACCTAAGTCACCATCCATTTCCTCCAGAGATCCTTCCTGACCCGCTGAGTTACGCCCGCATTGTGTGTCTATTTTTGGTATAAACTCGCATCTGCAGTTTCTTTTTATTAGAAACTCCATTCCGGTTTTATCTTTTTTGCCCATAATTAAATGACCATTTCCATAAAATACTTTCACATTGATACCTGCCCAGCTCTATTCAGTGTCAGAGGCAATCATACCATCAAACACCCATTCATGCCAATTTAATTTTATTCTCCCCATATGTTCATGAATTCTCCTCGAATCGACCACTCACTTACATAGAGGCAATTAACCTACCAACCAACACACACCTTCGTCTCCTGGGCAGAAACCAGATCATCCGGAGGAAACCCATGTGCTCACAGGAAGAATGTGCATACTCCACAGAGACAGCCTCTTGAATCTAAAGCCTTCCCCCCCGCATCATCTTTCCAGACAAGCATTTGTCTGCACTATCCTCCAATTTCTCAGATTCCAGTGTTATGTTTCACCTTGGAGTAATCTAGAGATTACCACCCTACAAGGTAGTTTAAGAAGCAAGACAAAATCTTTAGAACAATCCTTTTTGCAGGACCTCATCTCTTCTACCATAGCACCTCATATTTCGCTTGGGCAGCTTGCAGCCCAGCGGTATGAACATTGACTTCTCCAACTTTAGATAGTTCCTCTGTCCCTCTCGTCCCCTCCCCCTTCCCAGTCTCCCTCTATCTTCCTGTCTCCACCTATATCCTTCCTTTGTCCCGCCCCCGACATCAGTCGGAAGAAGGGTCTCGACCCAAAATGTCACCCATTCCTTCTCTCCTGAGATGCTGCCTGACCTGCTGAGTTACTCCAGCATTTTGTGAATAAATACCTTCGATTTGTACCAGCATCTGCAGTCATTTTCCTACACCTCTTTTACCATGCATCATTATGGACCATCATTTCTTATTTTTCACCCTCCCTCTCCAGAACATTTTCCAGCCACTTTGAGATAACTTGCACTCTAATACCAGAAGGCAACACATTATTATGGAAATATTATTGTGATTGTAGAAACATCCACTTACCCGTTTCACAATACAATCCCATGATCATTATAACCTGCATTTTTGTCCTTCCATCCAAATGACAGAGCTACCCATCCTAGCACTGGCAACACACTCCAGAGTAAACCTCTCCATCCACATTCAAAACAGAGTAAATAAGAGTATACCTTAAATAGTAAATGGTTTAACGTCAACATTGAGATGGCATCAACGGCCACATTCTGCATAATGCATTGTTGCGCTGCTTTAACAAATCAAAATTAAAGCAATCGTGAAGCATAAAGGTTGCACTAATTGGAACTATGATGCAAAACTGATGCATCACCACTGGGAGTGCATAATTATATCATGACAGATATACATCAGCAGTTTGTTACCATTTGAAATTATAACGCTGCAAAGGAAGTAAACCTTCAGACTGGAAATAACAAATTATATATAGTATACAAGCAACAAAAAAAAGAAGAATACTTCGCAACTGCATATCAAGGCAGGAAGAGTGTCAGTCAAGAGAGCTTTAATTGACATAAGTCCCAATGAAATTCTTACACGCTGCAGTTTTACAGGCGCATTAAATCCAATATAACACAAATAAAGGTCTAATGACTACGATAGTGCAAACCAAAGTAGATTTGGAACCTTCACAATGCAAAGTCTGCTGTAGTTCGTAGCAGAGGTTGGGTTGTGGAAAGGGTTGTACACAGTTGTTTGAAAGCCTGATGGTTGATGTGAAGCAGCTGTTGTTGAACTTGGACCCAACCCTTCTTCCTGATGGTGAAATGAGTGCGTGGCCAGGGTAGTGTGGATTTTTTGATGATCCACACATTGAGTAAATATAAACAAGACAAGAAATACAATGTATACTGTTTACACTGCGAGCTTCTTGTGAACAAGAAATGTCATTGCTCCCTGGCATGTAGCAATAAATTAATCTAAACTACAGAAAGACAAAATTTAAAACCAGAATTATCAAATTCATTTGAATTGCAGTTAGGATGAAAATCCTTGGTAACAGCAAGGCATAAAGGATGGTTCTTTGTCAACTGTTCTACTTTGTTAATAGTTTTCTTTTTGTTTGCATCTTCTGAATGAACAGGCTTTCGTTGAGATACAATTTTAGATGAACAAACTTTGGTTGTTTTCCTGCTTTCCAATTCTATCTACACCTTAAAACACTGACACATGTGAAATATAGTGGCTGCCCACATTGAAAGCCGATTGCCAAATTATGCACCATTCAAGTTCACGTTATAGGAGTAGAATTAGGCCATTCGGCCCATCGAGTCTACTCTGCCATTCAATCATGGCTGATCTCTGCCTCCAAATCCCATTTTCCTGTCTTCACCCCATAATCCTCGACACACATTCTAACCACAAATTTGTCTATGTCTGCCTTCAAAATATCCACTGACTTGGCCTCCTCAGCCCTCTCTGGTAATGAGTTCCACAGATTAACTACCCTCTGCCTAAAGAAGTTCCTCTTCGCCTCCTTTCTAAAAGAGCGCCCTTTAATTCTGAGGCTGTGACCTCTGGTCCTACATTCTCCCACCAGTGGAAACATCCTTTCCACGTCCACTCTATCTATGCCTTTCACTATTCTGTACGTTTCAATGAGGTCCCCCCCCCCACCTCCCTCAACCTTCTAAACTCCAGCGACAAGAGGCCCAGTGCTGTCAAACGCTCACCATATGCTAACCAACTCATTCCTGGAATTATTCTTGTAAATCTCCTCTGGACCTTCTCCAGAGCCAGCACATTCTTCCTCAGATATGGGGCCCAAATTTGCTCACAGTACCCCAAATGCAGCCTGACCAGCGCCTTATAGAACCTCAGCATTACATCTCTGTTTTTGTATTCCAGACCTCTTGATATAAATGAATTTGCATTGAATTTGCCTTTCTTACTTGCAAATTAACTTTCACTCAGCATCTCTGGAATTTGTTGCTGTCATCCACACAATTTACAAATAACACCCATCACCTAGTATCTGTTGGGACAGAAAACTACCAGCCAAAGCCAAATATGTTGAATGCAATGTAACCTTGGGCTTGTTTCAGGAATTAATGTATTTAAAAAAGGCACTTAAATGGCCAGAATTATTATGGGAGGCATGGACTTGCACAAAGGAGAAATTAAAGATATGATGAGCAGGTAGGAGCAAGAGGGGATCTTCACCATCGCAAGTCAGGATAACAAACACAATTTAGAAGTAACACATCCATCATGTGCATGTAGATATCCAGCATTTCATCTTCATAAAAAGAAGTCATGAAATAGCTAAAGAACCATCAAATCTAATATATGTGAGAAGGAACTGCTGATGCTGGTTTAAACCAAAGATAGACACAAAATGCTGGAGTAACTCAGTGGGACAGGCAGCATCTCCATCTCATCTAAGACAGGCAGATGCAGCCTGTCCCGCTGAGTTCCTCCAGCATTTTGTGTCAACCATCAAATCTAATGTTGGCATGCTGTGGATGAAACGTTGGCAGTTTTGCGAATAAAGCACCCCAATAAGCTGTTCTCACGCCATCACAGTGCAACACCACATTCCAAGAAAAAAGACGCAAAATGGATTTTCATGCAAAAATAGCTCTATTATTTCCACATTGGATGAAAACACTCCAGTTAATATCCATGACCTGATGCAGAAGCAGCTGCTGAATAGACTTCAGAAAAGTTCATCAATCTAGAACAGAGATGGTATCTTCACTATCTTAATTATATTCAAAAAGATGCTTCACTGAACATATTTGCTAGTTGGAAACAAAGTCTTCTCATGCAAAGACAATAGGTGCATGTGAAATAAGTTTGAAATCTACACATTTCATTGTCAGTAACTATCATGAATTTCTTTTGGCTGGGCAAGTATAATTTTGTGACCTTGAGCATAGAAAATGAAAATTGTTCACAATTCAGCATACATCAGTACAGCTTTTATTTCATTCAAACAGCTGCTCAGACCACAGAAGCCTCTGGCATGCAAAGTGTGAAGACTTGCACTTCTTGGTCTGAATCAAAGCACAGCCTCTGTGCCCACTATGTGCCTGATATAAAGAATTCTCACAGACTGATAGCCGAAAGCAAAGTGCAAAATATCATTAAAATGAACATTTTACAAATGACTGAGATTGGAACCAACTGAAAATGGAATCTGCAAAAATAATTTTTAAATCCCACAATTTAAACTATTCAAATAAAAAGGAATTATAATAGATATACATAAATGCAATTTAATTTAGGGTCAAGCAAATTTTTAAGCATAATGTTGCTTAGAATTGCACTGAAATGGTCCTTGTGTAATTTAGCACAGGATTGTCAGGATATTTAATAACATGATCAGTTTAGTTGAGTTTAGTTCAGAGACAGAGTGGCAACAGGCTGTTCAGCCACTGAATCCACACCAACCAACGATCACCCAAATGTTTGTTCTATGCTATCCGTGTTTCACATCCTACATACGAGGGGCAGCTCACAAGAGCCAATTAACCGACAAAACTGCATATCTTTGGAATGTGGGAAGAAACCAGAGCACCCAAAGGAATCCCACACAGAGAACGTACAAACTCCGTACAGACAGCACCCGTAGTCGGGATCAAACCCGGATCTTTGACGCTTTAAGGCAGCAACTCTACCGCTGCATCACTGATAAGGTTTAAATTGTGGCATTCCTCACATTTCCCTCAATAGAGGTGAAGGCTACTCATGGTGGAACAATATGGAGAGCCACAACATCCAGCAGAAACATGATTTCCACATCAAATGAGGCAATTTTTTTCCTCCCAAAATGACCTTTATTCAGAATTTTTGAATATCCAAAAACAAAAACGGTGCAAAAACTCTTTACACATTCTCAGTGGCTATACACAAAATGCTAGAGTAACTCAGTCTTCAGACTTCAGTCTGAAGAAGGGTCTCGATCTGAAACGTCACCCATTCCTTCTCTCCAGAGATGCTGCCTGACACGCTGAGTTACTACATCATTTTGTGTCTACCTTCGATTTAAACCAGCATCTACAGTTCTTTCCTACACTCAGTGGTTATACATTCGATAGTGTCATACTCCGTAATGTTTGCATGGATCTTTAACGAAACAACCCTTCTCACTCATTTGGCCCCGATGTGATACCCCTTTCATTGGTTGAGAGGTGTCCTCACCGCACTCTGCCCCTCAATGCTCAGCAGCGGAAGCACCTTAGACATTGGTCCTCCCCCACAGGGCCCAATGGCTGCATCAAGCTTCAGCAAGTCCCTCGGCACATACTCCAGCAGTCTGGAATGAACCAGTTGGCAACATTCCCTGATGGACATCTCACTGTGCTGGCAGGCCAACAAGTTCCGGGCAAACCAAGGAGTGCTTTTCACCAGTTGATGATCTTCCAGCAGCACTTGATGCCTGTCTCCGAATGCGTCCCTCGGAACATACTTGCATCATTCTCCAGACTCTTCACAAGTTGCCAAGAGGCGAATAACCATTTTCTTTCCATAGCAGCCATCCTGAGGGCACCATGTATCGGTAGTAAGATTCCACCCATACAGAAGGAATCTGACTGGAAGAGCCCTTGTCATTGCCAGCCATGGGACTCGGTGGTGGAGGGGGGGACCTGCCTCCTTGTGTAGCCACATGCCTGGCTCGCCGCTGCAAGGAATTATAGGCTGTTTGAAGGACGTTTTGTAACTTTGTCAATGCCAGAAACGGGGCGGGTATTGTGTACTGCCTACATGAGGTCTAATTTTACTGGATTATATGCAAAAGCAAAGAATTTTACTGTACCTAGGTACATGTGACAATAAAGAATCATTGAATCATTGCCCATTGGACTTGTGGTCAAAGATGTTGGTCTGGGAGAACTTGTCCACATAGGACAGATGGTGCAGCAATGTCCAGCTGGCTGGCACATTGCACAACATAGAAATCCCAAAGTTACTGTGCCTATTTCGTTAAGGAATGACTGAATGCTGATAATGTCTCATTCTATACCATTGTAAAACCTGGGCTTTTGTGTTTGATGAATCAGAGTAACTTGTAGGAGAGATATGTAGGGGAAGAAAATAATGGCTGCAGTAATTATGGATCTTCAGAAGAATATTTGATCAGAAGAGGTTATTTCATAAAATAGATGATCATGGAATTGGAAGTATTCATTAACACAGTTTAGTGGATTTGTAAAGAAACAGTAAATAGAAAGATTGTTAACATGCAGTGATTTGTGTACAGGTGGGCCTGTGTACTTAGGCCCTTCAGAATACTAATGCAAAAAAATGAGACCAATTGTCTCATTTTTATCACATATTCAACTTCTGTTTGTCTTTTGCAAACTCTGTGTTTGATTTCACATGGAATTTTGATAATGATAATGTATACAGGCTAACTGATGCTACAATGAATTCCACAAAGTGACCAAATGTATAGATTTGCTGAAAAACCAAGCACTTGATCAAGAATTTTGAAAGCTTCAGAAAATGGTTTGACTATTACAAAACAAAAAAAATTAGAAAGTTGAAAATTAAAGACACACATTGCTTTATAACACCAATGTTTAAAACACCTTTAACCAAACTCATTGGAACAACAAGGTTTCCTTGTTAATTCCATTCTCCCTCATAACTGTTCTGCTCCATTGGAATGAATGTGCCCATGGGCTGTGGTTCATTAGCTGAAGAACTGCATGCAGCAAGGTTATGCTCAGTCCCTGGACTCCACAAGTTCTACACTGGAATGCACCTGGGTAAACTCTGGCAGAGCTTAGAGTTTTTGTTTTTTTCTGTCCACATAGGATTCCAAACCTTCCTGGCAGTTTATAGTTATGAATGGCAGTGGTTCAGCATGTTCCACCGCATAAAATTATTAAGAGCTTGATGAGGTAGATTCTGGGAGGAATTTTTTCCTAACTGGAGTACACAGCTGTGGGTCACAGTGGTAGGATAAAGGGTCAAACATTTAGGACAGGCAGCATCTCAGGAGAGAAGTTCTCCTCCTCTCTTCGACAAGAGCTTAGCAACATGCTCTCTCGCTGCTCCCCCTCTGTTATTTCTCCTGCCCTCCTGCTTTACGACCAAATTTTGAAACCTCCCCCCTCAACTTCATCCAAGGACCCAAACAGTCTTTCCAGGTGAGACAGAGGTTCACCTGCACCTCCTCCAACCTCATCTATTGTATCCGCTGCTCTAGATGACAACTTCTTTACATCGGCGAAACCAAACGCAGGCTCGGCGATCGTTTCGCTCAACACCTTCGCTCAGTCCACCTTCACTAACCTGATCTCCCGGTGGCTGAGCACTTCAACTCCCCCTCCCACTCCCAGTCTGACCTTTCTGTCATGGGTCTCCTCCAGTGCCATAGTGAGGCCCACCGGAAATTGGAGGAACAGCACCTCGTATTTCGCTTGGGCAGCTTGCAGCCCAGCGGTATGAACATTGACTTCTCCAACTTTAGATAGTTCCTCTATCCCTCTCTTCCCCTCCCCCTTCCCAGTTCTCCCTCTATCTTCCTGTCTCTACCTATATCCTTCCTTTGTCCCGCCCCCGACATCAGTCTGAAGAAGGGTCTCGACCCGAAACATCACCCATTCCTTCCCTCCTGAGATGCTGCCTGACCTGCTGAGTTACTCCAGCAATTTGTGAAATAAATACCTTCGATTTGTACCTGCATCTGCAGTTATTTTCTTACACTAAACATTTAGGACAGATGAGGGGAAATTTCCTTCACCGAGACCCAAGAACTCATCATGAAACCCACCACTTGTGACAGTCTGCTAAAATATTCATGTAGTGAAAAGATATGTACACAATTTATTTTGGAATTAGCTGGCCTGGTAAGAAATAAGGTGGCACTGCAATAGTACACTACGCGTGGCTATCCCAATTTGAATAAAGGGGATCAGAATGAGGGTGAAGGTAAATCAACAAGATTTTTTTCTTTTGAATTTGTATTTGATTAAAAATTAAACATTCAAAAGTAATGATTCCTTGCCACTACAATGGTTGATGTTCAATTTAAATGAAACATCTAAATTTGGTGGAGATTTATTTTCAAATGAAAGACGATCATGCGATCTGGCTCGGACGTGGAACTGATGTTGAGAATCAGTCACGATCAGTGAACACGGAACAACCTCAGACATAAGGCATCTTTCAACTTTTGAAACATTCTTACATTCCACATTGACTTGAGCAATCCCCAGTTTGTCAATGAAGCATGTTTGACGTCAGCTTAAACATGGAAGAAAGCAAAACCACTTTGCCCATGAAAATTATAATTTTCATTTGTCCTCATCTTCCAAAAAATGTTTGTAATTTTCTCATAGCCTTAACCTTTGTACTCAGTCCTATATTTTTTGGTGCCTGGTTCTATGCTGGTGTTGACATTTCCAGGGGTTTAGCAGTTCAGTAGACACTGCATTCCACAAAGAATTTAATCATCTTGGTGAAGACAAACATTCTCACAAACTTACAACGCAATTTACATTTCTAGTATTTCAAAATCACTGGGTCAATAGTCCATGAACTAATTATATTTTAAATGAAATGATCAAGAAATCCAAATACCCAACAGGAATCAGGGGTAAATTTGTTCAAACATTAAAATGATCCATTAATGAAGATGTCTTTGTTTGAATGCATCCTGACAAAATCTATTCATACTATTGTGTATATATGAACTTGCCTTCAACTAGAATACTTACCAGTCGACCTTTGTCTTAATTATTTCATTTCATTCTGGCAATCCCAAGCTGGAAATATTCCTCATATAAAATCGTATTTAATCAAACAGCACAAAAACATTTTGAAATATTTGAATTCTGAATTCTAAGCAGTAGAAAGTACAGTTCTGTTAAGTCAACAACCACAACAAAGTTTTGCTTAAAGCGCTGAGAAAAATGGCTAATTAGCTTAGTTCCGTGCAGTCCCATTGAAGGAGAAATTCTGGTAACAACCTTTAGGATAACTATTTATTCTTCTTGAAAAACTGAAACTAGCATTTATGATGATTTGTCGAATTCCTCATGCACTTACACAGTGAATAGTTTTGCAAGAGCTTACTTTTCATCTAAATAATTTAAAAGCTGTTTTCCATTCCAATGCAGCAAGATGATCAGTATTGGGATGACTACACAGCAGGAGAACAAGTCTTCCTGTGTAGAAAGGAACTGCAGATGCTGGTTTACATCTAAAATAGACAAAATGCTGGAAGAACAATAGACAATAGACAATAGGTGCAGGAGTAGGCCATTCAGCCCTTCGAGCCAGCACCGCCATTCAATGCGATCATGGCTGATCACTCTCAATCAGTACCCCGTTCCTGCCTTCTCCCCATACCCCCTCATTCCGCTATCCTAAAGAGCTCTATCCAGCTCTCTCTTGAAAGCATCCAACGAACTGGCCTCCACTGCCTTCTGAGGCAGAGAATTCCACACCTTCACCACTCTCTGACTGAAAAAGTTCTTCCTCATCTCCGTTCTAAATGGCCTACCCCTTATTCTTAAACTGTGGCCCCTTGTTCTGGACTCCCCCAACATTGGGAATATGTTTCCTGCCTCTAATGTGTCCAATCCCCTAATTATCATATGATAATATCATATCATATATATACAGCCGGAAACAGGCCTTTTCAGCCCACCAAGTCCGTGCCGCCCAGTGATCCCCGTACATTAACACTATCCTACACCCACTAGGGACAATTTTTACATTTACCCAGCCAATTAACCTACATACCTGTACGTCTTTGGAGTGTGGGAGGAAACCGAAGATCTCGGAGAAAACCCACGCAGGTCACGGGGAGAACGTACAAACTCCTTACAGTGCAGCACCCGTAATCAGGATCGAACCTGAGTCTCCGGCGCTGCATTCGCTGTAAAGCAGCAACTCTACCGCTGCGCTACCGTGCCGTTCTTATATGTTTCAATAAGATCCCCCCTCATCCTTCTAAATTCCAGTGTATACAAGCCTAATTGCTCCAGCCTTTCAACATACGACAGTCCCGCCATTCCGGGAATTAACCTAGTGAACCTACGCTGCACGCCCTCAATAGCAAGAATATCCTTCCTCAAATTTGGAGACCAAAACTGCACACAGTACTCCAGGTGCGGTCTCACCAGGGCCCGGTACAACTGTAGAAGGACCTTTTTGCTCCTATACTCAACTCCTCTTGTTATGAAGGCCAACATTCCATTGGCTTTCTTCACTGCCTGCTGTACCTGCATGCTTCCTCTCAGTGACTGATGCACTAGGACACCCAGATCTCGTTGAACATCCCCTCTTCCTAACTTGACACCATTCAGATAATAATCTGCCTTTCTATTCTTACTTTCAAAGTGAATAACCTCACACTTATCTACATTAAACTGCATCTGCCATGTATCCGCCCATTCACACAACCTGTCCAAGTCACCCTGCAGCCTTATTGCATCTTCCTCACAATTCACACTACCCCCCCAGCTTAGTATCATCTGCAAATTTGCTAATGGTACTTTTAATCCCTTCATCTAAATCATTAATATATATCGTAAATAGCTGGGGTCCCAGCACCGAACCTTGCGGTACCCCACTGGTCACTGCCTGCCATTCCGAAAGGGACCCATTTATCCCCACTCTTTGCTTTCTGTCTGTCAACCAATTTTCTATCCATGTCAGTACCCTACCCCCAATACCATGTGCTCTAATTTTGCCCACTAATCTCCTATGTGGGACCTTGTCAAATGCCTTCTGAAAGTCGAGGTACACCACATCCACAACTCAGCGGGACAGGCAGCATCTCTGGAGAGAAGGCATGGGTGACGTTTCGAGTCGAGACCCTACTTCTGACTGACGTCAGGGGGGAGGGAGATACATAGATGAGGAAGTGTGAAGGTGTGAAAACAGGGCAAAGGGAATGGAGAACAAGGAAAATGTAGAGAAGGAATGCGTGACATTTCTTGTCGAGACTGAAGGGTCTCAACCCGAACCATGTCTTCCTGCTCTTTTTCACGTTATTAAATCACTAGTACAAGTAAACATCTGGCACACAGACAAACAAAAAGGCAAATTCTCAGCCAGATAATCAGCATCCATGGCAGCATTGTCAAATCAGCTCCATGTTCTTCCAGAATTGGATGTTAGGGGTGCACAGCTTTTGCACAAATACAGAGTCTGGGGGGGAGGGGTGCGGAAAGAAATGGCAAAAATAATTGATAATCCCTTCCTCAAGTGCCTCGTGTTCTAAATAGGTTATAGCATAATTACAATGGAAATAAAAATCCATTTATATACATCATAATCCCACAAACAAAGATAAATGCAAAATTCAATTGTTTTACATTGTTTGATGATCGGATGAAGAAATCTCTAATTATTTAAGAGGACTGGACTATTATTTAAGAGTTATCTTGGGTACTGGAAAAAAACCTACACAGCCAAAAGTGTTTAATTGTTAAGGCACCAGATGTGAACAAGGACAATGAAATTCCTCCTGGCACTGATCAACATTTTTTTAATCAAAAGTAATCATTTTCTTTTTAAAAAGAGACCAGGATATTGCTGGACTGTCCAATGTTCATTGTATTGACGTGTCATCTTTAAATTAAATGCCATCCCTTCAACACATGCCCCCCTTCCAGTGTAGGAAGGAACTGCAGATGTTGGTTTAAACCAAAGGTAGACACAAAAAGCTGGAATAACTAGCAGCATCTCTGGAGAGAAGGAATTGGTGACGTTTTCAGGTCGAGACCCTTCTTCAGACGTTCTCTACTCTGTTGAACTGGTATTTCTTCTTTCTCCTCCCCCTTCCTCTATCTAAACTCCTCAATTAACTAGTGATCATTATTTTATGGCATTGTCTCATGATCTCATCTCTTTACTCTTCACTGTCCAAAGAAAAAATATTGCAAAAGCAACAGAAATTATGTAACAAAGCATTATGCAGATCAACACATATTTTACAGCAGACACAAAAATGTATTTGATAATTACCCATGATCACTTCATGACTTCTTCCCCCAACAAAGGCAAATGACTGCATTTTGTCATTTAATGGACTTTTGAAAACTTTAAAGTGAAAGTCAATTGGGCATGATGCTTTAACCAAACTGTTCCAATAATGTTGATGAATTTCATACAGACTAAGGAAATGAAACATATTCAGGATGTATCATCATTAGATCTTGTAGTTGAGTGGTTCAAGTTAGTGGAACATTGTTGTGAAATTATGTGCTTTTTCTAACTTGAGAATAATTAAATGAAATGCATCTTCAAACCTTGACAACTCTGATATAAACAGAACATAGTTTTCAATTTATTTGTGGGACTTACAAAATTATCTGATGTTAACTTTGCTTGTAGCGGGAACACAAATTATTTAGCCTTATGAATTTCTGCACTCCAAACATTACTTATAGATTACTTGGTCTATACAGCAATGTTGGATGTCTTCCCCACCCTTTCACGGAAATGCCAAGACCGGTTCTGTTTAAATGAATAATGCAAAGATTTACATGCAGGTTTTACCATGGATCAGTAATGTGATCCATTGGTCTGATGATTTGAAATAGATTTTTTTCCATTTTGATGTTAATATTAACAAACAGCCTAAATTCGTTAAAAAAAAAGTGAAATTGATCAGAATCTTGCAAAACAAAAACCAAAAATGATGGAAATCCAAAATGAAATATGAAAATGAGAGATCCAGTAAGTCAGACAGCAAGTGCGGAGAGAGAAAACATTTTAAATTAATTACGTTTCAAAGTTAGGAACTTTCAAATACTAATTATAGAGAAAGAAGTTGGATGGAAAGAACAAAAAGGAATCTCTGCGAAGGAAGGGAGACCAAAGATGGAGTCAGAAATACAAATTTTGCTGCCAACTAAGACAAGGTTTGGCGATGCAAATGATCTTTCTGGCAGAGAATCAAACCGAACCAGAAAAAATCAAGTTGGGCAGCATCTATGGAGAGGAAGACAGTTAATATTTCAGGTCAATGGCCTTTAGAAACAAGCAAAAGAGAGAAACACGGGATGTCTGCGATAAAATGGAGATGAGGAGAGAATGGTGTAGCGGTCAGCTTCTCGTCTATCTCAATTAGCTCCCAAGCTGCCACTTGCATAGACCGGGTCAGCGATAAGCGTAATAACTCAAACAACTAATAACAGAGATCCTCCCAGACATTTAATAGTTAGTCTTCTTTATTTGAAGGTGCAATAAACATATTGGCATATCTCTTGTCATCGACTGGTTATTAATTGCTAGGTAAAATTCCATATCTTACCACAGTCTATGCGATCGTTACGAATTGCCAGATATAACTTCGACACAGTTTGTATTAATCTTCTAGTTAATAAAACTTACAGGCGATTACATCATGGCTGATAAATCTTTTGGCAGAGCTTCTAGCTGACCCTCTGTCAGCACCTCCCAGCTCACCCACTATGCCCGCACGTACCCAACTGCCCGTACTCTGGCTCCGCCCAGCCCCTACGTAAGCATTGCATTAACTCTATAGTGTCCAAACTACAGCAGAATACAAGGTAGCGATATTAATAAGCAAAAATAACTAATAACTGCAAAATGGCTCCTACAAATGGAGACAACTGATCACTAAGTTGGAGAGCATTGCTCATGACAGCCAGATCTACCTGAAAGAAATGCAAATAGTGGAGGGAAAATGGTGAATGAAGCACTTATCAAACAAGCTACTTTAACCTAAATGATTCCAAGCTATTAGTTGTTCCAGCAACATTCATCCGGGCATTTGGAGGGTGCTCCTTCACTTGCCTGATATGGTGTCTTGTAGTAGGTGAAAAGACTTTGGGATTTCAGGGTGATAAGATAGATTTTTGGAAGTTGTAATTGCCTGACAGTTGTGCAGTACTTAGGCGATTTGCCTTTTATCAGTCCATGTTTTTGCTGCAAATAAAATTTACTATCTTGCAACCATCTGTGAACATTCAATGGCCAAGCAGCAACTCAGAAGAAGGGCCTGGGAACCAGGGGATAATTAGCCAACATGGCGGATGTGGCGGCGCTGCCCCAGCAGCTGCAGTTCGCCTGCGGTCCGTTTATCTTTTCCTTCTTGTCTTGTTTTTAATGTTACATGTGTGTTATAGTTTACTTTTAGTTGTGTATTATGTGGGGGGTGGGGAGATGAGGGAAACTTTTTAAAAAATCTCCTTCAACGGAGATGCGACCTTTCTCTATGTCGCATCTCCGTTCGTGCTGTGGCCTAGCATCACGGAGCTGGCGGCCTCCAGACTTACTTACCATCGTGGACTTACTGCCTTTACAGGCAGACTTACTGCCTTTGGAGGCTTCGGCCGTGGGCCCTGTGGACTGTGGCGCCGGGAGCTCGTGGGTCACTGGTTGGCGACCGAGTTTCGGGGGCTCCAGCGGCAGCGTCTTCATCCGCCCAGAATCGTGGGCCTTGGGTCGGCCCATTCGCGGGACTTTTCGTCGTCCGGCGCGGCTTGGAATCGGCCGCGGGATCTTCCATCACCCGGCGGGGACTTCAGCGTCGGGAGCTGTAGTTTAGACTGCCCGACCACGGGTGAAGAAGCAAGAGGGAGATAAGACTTTCTTTTTCACCTTCCATCACAGTGTGGAGGTGCCTGGAGTAGAGTCACTGCGATGGATGTTTGTATTGAGTTATGTAGTTGTGTGTTTTTGTTGCTTTTTTAGTGTTGTGACTGCATAGTATCTAAATTTTCATTCAAACTGGTTTTGAATGACAAATAAAGAAATTCATTCATTTAGAGTAGTGCAAGATCCAAATCCACTAAACAAGCTGGACCAGACATTGAGTCTGAGCTCAGAGGTTGGTGAAACTATGGCTAGGTGATAACTAAGTGATAATGAGCACAATGCAAGTCCACCAATTTGTGATAGTATTTTCAAGCAAGTATCGGCCCAGGGAGAGAGGGAAAAAAAGAGGCAGACCAAATAGAGCCAAGGTTTCCCTACCCCTATCTCATTTGAAGGGTGGCATTCATTGCTTCCTCCAAACTTATTATCCTTTGAAATGGCTAATCGCCCTCTCACCTCTCCATCCAAATGGCCACGCCAATTGAAGATCTCAGCAGGGGCATAATTAGTCCCCATCAGTAATCTAGACAACTTTGCCTAGCAGTGAAGAACCTTGACTGGTGCCAAAGTTCTTTTGAGGGCTCCAAGCAAGGGGCGAAGATGGCACTCACATCCCCAAGGCAGGAGATGACCGTCACAAAGAGCGGAGAACCCCATGACTCAAGAAGCCTAGCAATAACACCTGCGACCAATACTAAACATAATGGGGAGCGAAAGGGACTCCAACAGATACCGAGAGCCTCTGTTATGGTGTGTGTGCACATGCATATATCTGAAGAAAGATCTCAACCCGAAACATCACCCATTCCTTCTCTCCCCAGAGATGCTGCCTGTCCCACTGAGTTAATCCAGCTTTTGGCATCTATCTTCTGCATATATAAAGATATGTTGGAAATAGAATCCAACTTGAATGCTTTTGTTTGCCTTGAAACTATAAAGTATTTGGATATAACATTTACAGGGATATTGGTCAAAGTGCTCAGAAAATGGAGGAGCAACAATCCTTACTTCTGAACTTATGGAAAGGGGGCAATTAATGAAACCACCAGTGATGATACAGATGGCATTTGTTTAAGGAAGTCTTGTAGGGACTGGGATATTTGACTTATAAAAACCTTCCTCTGTGCAGGACACAATACATGCCATTGAAGGCATGTGAACTGATTCAAGCTTGATGCCCATCAAGTTCAGGGCTCATTCATGTCACTCTGACAAATATTGCTATATCAAGGCTCATCACTTCACCTTGGTTGCTGCAGAGAGGATGAAGTGATAAAGACAAAGACCATCGGACATCTGGTCAATCTGGAGACGTAATAGCAGTTACAAGTACTGCTCATCAATCGTGCAATGACATGGACCCCAGGCACAAGTGGCTCATTTATGTGGCAGCTTTCAATTCTCTCGTCTGTTACAATCATTTGTGTCTGTGCCGTGTCACATTCTTAGCAACTATCTCGTGCTCTAGTTCAGCACCCAAAATGTAGTTGACATGGATGGTCCCTTTACAATGGCTAGGAGGAGTAGGGATATACTCTATCACAAAAATGTCTTGATATCCATTCAGCTGAGTATTGCAGGAGAACAGCAGCAGGGCAGAAGTGTTGCTTAAAGATATTGCTAGCATGGCTCTTGGTGTAGATCTACTGTTAACCTGCATGGACCCCTTGGCATAGATCTACTGCCATTGCACATGGACCATTTGGCACAGATCTACTGCCATTGTGCATGGACCATTTGGCGTAGATCTACTGCCATTGTCCATAGTTCTAATTCTCACCATGAGTGAATTTTACTTGCCACCTCACCGTCACTTTTTCACGTACCTTCAAATACCAAAGACTGCTACTTTATAAAGGAATCACTGCAATTTAACTGATATCTTATTCATGTTGGTTAGAATTAAGTAATGTCTTCGATAGGCTTAAAATGGCGGCGCTCTGTTTGTCTTTTGTCTTAATTGTAGTGTTTAGATGTGATGTAGTGTTTTTTGTGGTTGTGTACTATGTGTGGGGGGGTCGGGGTGGGAACTGTAAAATTGTCTCTTCCGAACGGAGACCCGACCTTTTCTTTCTGGGTCGTGTCTCCGTTCCCGCTGCGGCCTACCATCGGCCAAACACCTGGAGCTGGCGGCCTCCACCTGGGACCACCTGGGGCTCTGGTTCTCAGAGCCCGCGGACTGGACTTACCATCTGCGGAGCTGGCTGCCTTCGGAGGCTGTGGTGGCGCTGCGAGAGCGGCTGCGACTCGCCTTTGGAGGCTTCGGCCGCGGGCCGCGTGGATATCGGAAGCTCGCAGGCCCCTGGGTGGGGGCCGACATCGGGTGCTCCAGCAGCGGCAGCGTCTTCGCCCGCCCCGAATCGCGGGGCTTGTGTCGACCCGCTGCGGACCTTTCACCGTCCGGCGTGGCCTGGAACGTGGCAACTTCAACAGCCTGACCGCGGGAGAAGACGGTGGGGAAGAGAAAATACATTCTGGCCTTCCATCACAGTGAGGAGGTGACTGGAGGAGACTCACTGTGATGGATGTTTCTTTTTCTTTTGTTTGTTTTTGGTTTTTTTTTGTTTTGTGTTGGTTTGTGATTGTGTGTGTTATTGCTTATTTTTATTGCTCTTATTGTTGGACTGTGGGTAACGGAATATTTTCCAAAAGACTTGTTTTTTTGGATGACAATAAAGGTTATTCTGATTCTAACATATTTTTAGTTATATGGCATGGAAACAGGCCTTTCAGCCCAACTTACCCATGCCGACCAAGATGCCCCATCCATATCTCTCTAAACCTTTCCTATCCATATACCTATCCATATAGGTCAGGCAGCATCTAGGAGAGAGGGAATGGGTGACGTTTCGGTCTCGAACCGAAACGTCACCCATTCCCTCTCTCCTAGATGCTGCCTGACCTGCTGAGTTACTCTAGCATTTTGTGATACCTTCGATTCGTACCAGCATCTGCAGTTATTTTCCTACCTATCCATATACTTACATTACCCAAATGGTCATTTTTACTTTATCAAGTAAATTACAGCAATGATCCTGAACTTGATGGTATTAGAATGCATGTCAATGCAGTTTGCTAAATGATGAGAAGACTAACTTATAGCATTAACATACAAACAATTAACAATGCATATGGATGACATTGGTCAGAGAAACAGATCCATTATAACACAGACATGCAGTGATGGATCACAAAACAAACAAAAAACAAAGATCAATGAATCATTCAGATGATTCTTAATTACTTTAGTGAAGGATGTTTATGGCTTTGAGAAAGGAATATCATTATTGCTGCTGCTTGAAACAACCGACACCAGGATGTGGGGTGATGTTTGAGGAAAGTAAAATGTTAATATTAGAGGCTGTAAGATTTGAAAAGCAGGTTTGAACATATGAAAAACAGCAGCCATGATTTTATGATCAAAAACTGAACAGGCTGTCCACGGAACTAAATGGCTCTGGGTTGTTCATGCTTTCCAAGGTTAGCTGTGAATAAAATTAGGATTTGACTGTAAAGGGGGAGATAATCATGACAGATAAGATTGATCTAGAGGCTGTTGGTACATTTGGATAACTTGCGTTACAAATAATAGGCTATTTGTCACATAATTCAGAGAAAAATGGTTAGTAGAAGAATCCAGCATAGGTGTGATTAGCAAATAGCAAAATACAAGCAGCGAGACACAGGATATAGAGTGCGGAAAACAAAGAAGTGAAAGTTAATTCATGGAATCACAGGATGAACTTGTTGTAGAATTAGCTAATTTACAGGTGGTACACATGCGAACAATGGTCATAGCCAAGGCAGGGGATCTCAAATCCCTGCATGGAACAAAAATGTATAAACACAAAGATAGCAGATTGCATTGGACCATGTCAGGAACAAAAAGATTTTAGGTGAACCAGACAGATCAAAATTGGTCACATCAAATGCAAGTAACACAAAACATCAAAGCGGGGTATTACATTAGCTGTCTATTTGACTACCTTGACCCAGTATATATACACATTCATAAATTTTATTGCAGACAATGCCCATGATCAGGCACGGTCTTGTCAATCAGCAGGCATTTATTTTCGTAAAGCATAACCTATGATTAAATTAAATCATTCTCTCCAGATTAACTCAAATTCACACTTACCACTGGCACCAATCAAGCATTAAAATATTAGGATGATCATTATTGCACTTAGAAAATTCTCACGTAACATTTCATTAAAATATCCCATTCTGCAATGTCAGCACTTAATTTACATATTCTGCTGTTTACATATTCTTTTGTGTTGCTGCAAGTAACAATTTCATTGTTCTATCTGGGACATATTTGACGATAAAACACTCTTGACTTAATTTTTTTTTTTTAAATGGCATTTTCAAATGTCGCAAGTGGATCTTATGACTTTGGGATTTAGTTGTGTATTATGTGGGGGGTGGGGGGGGGAATGAGGGAAACTTTTTTTAAATCACCTTTCTCTATGTCGCATCTCTGTTCGTGCTGTGGCCTAGCATCACGGAGCTATCACGATTTTTTTTTAAATGGTATTTTCAAATGTCGCAGGTGGATCATAAGAATATTTCAATTGTTTCTTTCTAGTCTGCATTGATGTCATGCAAACGAACGGTTAGATCTATCCAATTTGATGACAATTCGAAAATTTCCAGAATAAATTCTAAACAAAAATTGCTTTCTCCAAGTGTTGTCGCTTTACCATGTGGGAGTAATGGCCAAATTAAGAGCGCATTTCAACCAGAGTCAAGCTGGGGTTTTGACACTCGGGTCCCTCCCACTGCGCTATTAAGGAAAAAAATTTTAAAGTGTTAATTGTAGCATATTATTGCTGCAATTTCAAATTCTGACTAGTTTTAACGTTTCTTTGGATAATGGCAAGCTATAATACCCTTCATTATTGGTGATTTGTAGGGAGGAAGAGTTGTACTATGAGCCGCAAATCATAACAAACCACAGATGATTTCCATCTCCCCACTGTTAGCCACAACTAATCAGAAAATGGAAAATGCGAGAAATTATTAGATTTATAGACAATAGACAATAGGTGCAGGAGTAGGATATTCGGCCCTTCGAGCCATAATTGATTTGCGCCATAAATATGAACAAATTTGCCTGTATATCCCCACATATATTCAAATATTGTGATGATTGACTGCAGCTTTCACTTTCCCATATCGGGCAGATGATCGTTTTAATGGTGTACAAATTATTCTCCGTACAAAACGTTCTAAATCAATTCACGATCATTGACATGATATGCAAAACTTCCATTTATATTATGCCCTTCATGAAGTGTCTCTTCATGAAGAGACTTTACAGCAATGCAATATTTAAAAATTGTTGGGATAAAGGAAATGCAAGACATGGATGATGGTGCTGATGGTTAACATTGTGCAAATAACAAACTGATTCAATCGGTTTCACAGAAAGGTGCAAGATATACAATGCCACATCAATGCCTGAACGGTAAACATCAGCAATCATTAGAGCTTGATATGAACATAATCATAATAAGTTTTCCTTTTTACATGGAGACAAACTAGACAATAGACAATAGTTGCAAGAGTAGGCCATTCGGCCCTTCGAGCCAGCACCGCCATTCACCGTGATCATGGCTGATCATCCACAATCAGTATCCCGTTCCTGCCCTCTCCCCATACCCCCCGACTCAATAGACAATCGGTGCAGGAGGAGGCCATTCGGCTCTTCGAGCCAGCACCGCCATTCAATGTGATCATGGCTGATCATTCTCAATCAGTACCCCGTTCCTGCCTTCTCCCCATACCCCCTGACTCCGCTATCCTTAAGAGCTCTATCCAGCTCTCTCTTGAATGCATTCAAAGAATTGGCCTCCACTGCCTTCTGAGCCAGAGAATTCCAGATTCACAACTCTCTGACTGAAAAAGTTTTTCCTCATCTCAGTTCTAAATGGCCTACCCCTTATTCTTAAGAATAACCCTTATTCTTATCAGAGAATTCTACAGCTTCACATTGAGTGAAAAGTTTTTCCTCATCTCTGTTCTAAATGGCCTAGAACGGAGACAAGGAAACAACTTTTCCACTCAGAGACTACTGCAGATGCTGGTTTACAAAAAAAAACAAGTCAAGTCAAGTCAATTTTATTTGTATAGCACATTTAAAAACAACCCACGTTGACCAAAGTGCTGTACATTTGATTAGGTTCCAATAGAAAAAAAATGAAAACATACAGTAGCACGCAAACAGTTCACAGCGCCTCCTCAATGAGCCTCAAACGCTAGGGAGTAGAAATATGTTTTGAGCCTGGACTTAAAGGAATCGATGGAGGGGGCAGTTCTGATGGGGAGAGGGATGCTGTTCCACAGTCTAGGAGCTGCAACCACAAAAGCGCGGTCACCCCTGAGTTTAAGCCTAGACCGCGGGATAGTGAATAGCCCCAAGTTGGCCGATCTGAGGGACCTGGAGTTAGAGAGGGGGGTTAGAAGATTTTTGATGTAGGGGGGGGGGAGTGTCCATTTAGGGCTTTATACGTGAATAGGAGGAGCTTAAAGTTGATTCTGTACCGTACAGGGAGCCAGTGGAGAGAGGCCAGAATCGGGGTGATGTGGTCCCTTTTACGGGTACCCGTCAGGAGTCTCGCTGCGGCGTTTTGGACCAGTTGCAGGCGGGACAGGGAAGATTGGCTGATCCCAGTGTATAGGGAGTTGCAGTAGTCTAGGCGGGAGGAAATGAAAGCGTGAATGATTTTTTCTGTGTCGTCGAATTGGAGGAAAGGTTTGATTTTAGCTATGGTTCGAAGTTGGAAGAAGCTGGCTTTTACCACAGCGTTGACTTGCTTATCAAATTTTAATGCAGAGTCAAATACCATGCCGAGGTTTTTGACATGCGGTTTGACTAGGCAGGATAGGCTTCCAAGACTGCCTGTTATCAATTTGATGGAGTCGGGGGGGGCCGAATAGGATGACCTCAGACTTGCTCTCATTTAATTGGAGGAAGTTCTGTGCCATCCAACATTTTATGTCCTCAAGGCAGTGTGAGAGGCTGTTTAAATTTGACTGGTTGTTGGGTTTCAGGGGGAGGTAAAGCTGAGTGTCATCGGCATAGCAGTGGAAAGAAATGCCGTGCCTTTGAATGATTTGGCCAAGGGGGAGCATGTATAGAGAGAAGAGAATGGGGCCTAGGATGGAGCCTTGTGGAACTCCGCAGGAGAGGCTAGCTGGAGCAGAGGAATAACTGCCTATGTTGATGGCGAAACTCCTATCTTTGAGGTACGAAGCGAACCAGCTCAGGGCAGTGCCATCAATGCCAACCGCGTACCGGAGACGGTCAATAAGGATGGTGTGGTCCACTGTATCGAACGCTGCGCTGAGGTCGAGAAGGAGCAGGATTGCACAGTCGCCGGTGTCGATGGCGAGAAGCAGGTCATTGTGTACCTTCAACAAGGCAGACTCTGTGCTGTGGTGGGCTCTGAAACCTGACTGGAAACTTTCCAGGATGGTGTTTTGGTGCAGGTAGGGCACTAATTGGTTTAGGATTGCCTTTTCAAGGACTTTTGACAGGAATGGCAGTTTGGAAATGGGTCTGTAGTTGCTAGGCAAGGTGGGGTCTAGGTTAGGTTTTTTCAGTAGGGGCTGGACCACCGCGTGCTTGAAACTGGTTGGAACAGTGCCAGTGGCCAGAGAACTGTTGATAATAGAGAGGATGCTGGGACCGGCTATTGCAATGACATCCTTCAGAAGGGCAGTGGGGGCTGGATCAAGGGGGCAGGTTGCAGGTTTCATAGCGGAGACAAGCTTTGCAAGGGAGGATAGAGTGACGGGTTGGAAGCAGTCCAATTTAGATGAACAGACTAGTGAGACAGCTAGGTCACGGGTGGGAGGGGAAATGTTCATTCTAATATTCTCAACTTTGTTGGTGAAAAATTTAGCGAATTCTTCGCACTTAGCAGGGGACCCAACTAAGCTGGTACTGGGGGCGGGACATATGACAGAGGTAATATGTGCTGGATTAACTCAGCCGGACAGGCAGCATCTCTGGAGAACAGGGATAAGGGGACCCTTCAGGTCGACACCCTTCCTCAGACTGATCGTGGTTTGGGTTATGTTACTGGAGACAAGTCTGAGAATTTAACATAGGCTTACTGCAAACTTCTGAAGGGATAGATTCAAGTAAAAATACACCATTTGTAGAAAGAACATCAAAGTAACGTTAGTCAAATTTTTGATAGTAATTCAGTGTCGTCTACCATAAATTGTTCAAACAAAAAATCCCATAGCATTAAGGCAGGGAAGTTTTCCCAGTTGCTTGACAAACATGTATCCCCATAAATAAAACTAACTGACTTGATGCACAAATTGGCCACCATACTTCACTGCATTACAAAGTAGCACATCAAGTTTAATAGTAACATTTCAAAACGTACTTTACCAGCCTGCAAAATGTTTTCTATGTTGCAATTTTAATGCATCTCTACTTACAATGCTAGTTCTTAAGATACAATAACATTTTGTATCTCATAATGCAAGCTAGAACCTTTGGTCTGTTCACTCATTTAAGCTCATGAACTCCATTCCAATATTTATCTACAAATTATTGGTGGGGGAGAAGAGTGGGGAATGGGAGTGCATTAGGACGAGGCACAATCCTGGAAAGGAGCCAGCCAGTGCAACAATGGGTTCTGAAAAGCCATCAAGAACACATCTGCCCTTCATGGTCACACAGAGCTTGTGTCTTTTTAAAGTCATCTACAGGAGGCATGGCCTCAAAAATACAGCTAATATCAAAGGCCCACAACATCATTGCCATGCTCTCATCTCTCTGCTACTAACCGGAAGGTGGTACAGGAACCGGAGAACTGTGGTCTCCAGGTTCAAGAACAGCTTCATCCCAGCAACCATCAGGCTCTTGAACCACACACCACAGCCCTAACCACAATGCTACCTCAGCGACAATGTATTATGGGCTTTGGTTTGGTTGCACCATATACTTTGGTTTTACATTATGATTAGGTCTGGTTGCTTAGTATTAATTTATTAATGAAAGATTATTAATTTCTTGAATTATTAATTTTTTAATAAGAGCATATGGAAATGTCTTTGTTCTGAGCCCAGTACAATTAAACACACCTCAGTCTAGACTGAACCTCTATCAGGTCACCCCTCAGCCTCATAGTTCAGTGAAAACATTCCAAGTTTGTCTTAGTTTCCTTATAGGTAATACACACCAATCCAGGCAATATCCTGGTGAATCTCTTCTGCGCTCTCTCCAAAACCTCCTATAATATGGGAACAAGAGTTGCACATAATACAGCAAACGTGGCCTAACAGGGTTTTATACAACTTCAAACATATCTTCCCAACTCTTATACGCAATGCCCCAACCAATAAAGGCAGCCATTCCATGTTTTCTTTGCCATCCTATCCATACGTTGCCCCTTATGGAAAGGTATGGACCGATGGAGTTGTACCCTTAAATATCAGTATACTTTCCTCTTGCATTTGACTATGTCCGACATTTGTCTGGATTAAACTTCATCTGCCATTGCTCCGCCAAAATTTCCAATTGATCTATATCCTTTAATAATCTCCTTTATCCACAATTCCACCAATTTCCATGCCATCTGCACACTTCTTAATCAGACCAACTACAAATTCATTCAAATCATGATTGGATACCCCAGGATAGCAGCCACCACCATGTAATATTTGTGCTTTCCATATTATTTAGAAAATAACTTGATATGTCCAAAATAACCCAGCTCAATGGGCGTGTTGAGGGGAATTAAGACATAAGAATATTCAAGGGTCAATGGACAAATTTAGAATGTGGTGACAATAGGCCACTTCCCTTTGTAAGGGAAAATTCAAGTGTGTCTTGGTGATGTCCAACACCTTCTTGAAGTGGGCGAACAAGTTTCCTGCTCAAGCTGGCTCAGCCCAAACAACAGCAGGAATATATCATCTTGGGTTTACTGGATTAGGTTCCCAAGCACCACGTGGGTAATGGAATAAGTAATTCAATATAAGGTATTTTGCAGATTTCATACTGCACATGCAACCAGACTGGATAGTCATACCAGAAGGTCAAGTTGGCTTTGCATACATTATTTTGATTTACTAATGTGGGGAGAAACTTAGAAAAAGTTTGTGGACATCAACAGTGAGGATATTTCTCCTGGCTGAGGAGTCCAGAACTAGGAGGTCATTCTCAGAATTAATCTCATTCAGACAAGGAGAGATTTCTTCCAGAGGGTGGTAAATCTTTGGAATTCTCCATAACTTGTTCTAGGGCGATACCCCAGTTAGCAAATGTGTTAAAAAATATCAATAGATTTCTGGATGTTAAAGAAATGAAATAGTGCAGAAAAATGGTGTTGAAGTCAGTCACAATCTTAATTAATGGCAGAGTGGACTTGAATAGTTGAACAGTTTATTTTTGCACCAACATCTTAGTTCATTATTCCTTCTGTGAAGATGCATCATGGCAAAATGGTCCTTTTAATGGACAAATCAGTTCAGTTTCAGTTCAGATCAGATCAGTTTAGTTTATTGTCATGCGTACCGAGGTACAGTGAAAAGCTTTTGTTGCCTGCTACCCAGTCAGCAGAAAGACAATACATGATTACAATCGAGCCATTTACGGTGTATAGAAACATGATAAGGGAATAACGTCTAGTGCAAGCTAAAGCCAGCAATGTCCGATCAAGGATGGTCCGAGGGTCACCAAAGAGGTAGATAGTAGTTCAGCACTGCTCTCTGGTTGTGGTAGGATAATTCTGTTGCCTGATAACAGCTGGAAAGAAACTGTCCCTGAATCTGGAGGTGGGCGTTTTCACACTTCTATACCTTTTGCCTGATGGGAGGGGGAGTGGCCAGGGTGCAATTTGTCCTTGATTATGCTGCTGGCCTAGCTGAGGCAGCGCAAGGTATAAATGGAATCAATAGAAGGGGGGTTCGTTTGTGTGATGGCCTGCGTCTACAATTCGCTGCAATTTCTTGCTGTCTTGGATGGAGCTGCTCCCAAAGCAAGCTGTGATGCTTCCTGATAAAATGCTTTCTATGGTGCATCTGTAGAAGTTGGTGAGAGTTGTAGGGGACATGCCAAACTTCCTAAGCCTTCTCAGGAAGTAGTGGCATTGGAGTGCTTTCTTGGTCGTTGTTTCAATATGGATGGTCCAGGAGTTGGTGATATTGACTCTTAGGAATGTGAAGTTTTCAACCATCTCCCGTTCGGCACCTCAAAAATGCAAACTGGGATATGTGTAACTCTTCACTTCCTGAAGTCGATCTCCATCTCCTTTGTTCTGCTGACATTGAGAGAAAGGTTGGTGTCCCGACACCAGGCTCTCGATCTCCTTCCTATACTCTGTCTCATTATTATTTGATATCCGTCCCACAATGGTGGTGTCGTCTTGAAAATTGAATTCGATTTGTATATGGCTGCACAGTTGTGGGTGTACAAGGAAGGGGGCTGAGAACGCATCCTTGCAGAGCACCCGTGTTACATGCCATGTGTAATTTACCACCCACAATATGAGAAATCTGCTTTTTATTCCCCAAAGGACATGATGCATAGCTAAAGATATAGCACAGTTGATAGCAGGCAGGAAAGAAATCAATCTAAGACTACTTTGAGGCACAGAACCAATTCTTTGATCCCTCATATTTTGAGCGATTGTTCTACAAGATTAGATTTTCACTGCAGAACATCACAAATATTTCGCCAACTTGACAGAGTGGCAGCAAAGTACTTTATTTCTTTTGAACTGGGCCAGTGTTAATATATTTCTGCTTTTCAATCCAGCCAATAGTCACAACAGATAAATCTTGTAAACAGCACCTATATTAAAGATATTGCTTCTTGTCAATGTGATTTATTTGCAGGTTCCCTTACCGGCCTCAAATTCACACAATTCATTTCTATTCCATGAACAAGGCAAAATAAATCCAGCCAGGAGGTCTTACTTCATGACAGATTTAATTTTTAAACATCAGTGAAAAAGAAAATCATGTAAGAAAATGCTTGCAATTGATCCATGTGCTGATTTTAAAGATATGCAACAAAAAAACTCACCTCGCCACACTGTCTCATGACACCGTAAGACTATTAATAATTTTAAGGAAGAAATAACTGCACAACACGTTAGATTATTTTTGAAAAATGATAGGAATTGAGAATAACTAGGAAAGTTATTTAATTAATCACTTGTTCTACCACAGGTTTTGCATAAAATGCAACAAATTTGAAGGTACATCTTAAAGGCAAAAGCAGCAAGCAATTTTAATAAAACCCACAAAGGATTAAATTTATATGCTACTTTTACTGCTGATTAAAACTAAAATAAATTAGTTCATTTATAAAATGAAAAGGTATGTTTGAAATCACAATCCCACAGCAGTGTTCATGGAATTGCTTTTCTGATGCTTGACAGGCATCTCTTTCATTTAACTATTTCATAGCTGTTTTGCGTCATTACATTTTACTATGCACAAGCTGCTTAGCAAATTTACTCATGAGATGTCTCAGCCCCCTACCCCCACCTTTCTCCACAGATGCTGTCTTCCAGCACTTTCTTTTTACATATTTATAAATAAACTATTCCAAGCAGAAAAGGAACACATGGGTGACCACAGATTGGATAAATCATTGCCATACTAATTAGGCAGACCATTCTTTCCTGTGGACTCAGCCATAATCCTATACACATACATATGCACTAGCCCCCATTTTTCAGCACTTCATGGGCTCATAAATGACTGTATTCCAACCACTTATCCAAGCAAGTCATAAGTAAGCTCATGTCAATAGGAATAGAATTAGGCCATTCGGTCCATCATGTTTACTTCACCACTCAATCATGGCTGTTCCATCTTTCCCTCTCAACCCCATTCTCCTTCCTTTCCCCCATAACCTTTGACGTCCATACTAATCAAGAATTTATCAATCTCTGCTTTAGAAATACCCAATGACGCCCTCCACAGCTGCCTGTGACCATGAATTCCACAGATTCACCACCCTCATCTCATTTCTTACGGTACGTCTAAAGCTAAAGTCAAGATGATTTTGGCCAATACCAACAATTCAGGTGAAAGTCTAGGCCGTGAAGGCCCATCTTTATTCTGGCACAGGTGGAGGCAAGGACAAAGTAGAACAGATACGATGAAAGCCACATCAACAATAATAGAAACATAGAAAATAGGTGCAAGAGTAGGCCATTCGGCCCTTCGAGCCTGCACCGCCATTCAATATGATTATGGCTGATCATCCAGCTCAGTAACCTGTACCTGCCTTCTCTCCAAACCCCCTGATCCCTTTAGCCACAAGGGCCACATCTAACTCCCTCTTAAATATAGCCAATGAACTGGCCTCAACTACCTTCTGTGGCAGAGAATTCCACAGACTCACCACTCTCTGTGTGAAGAAATGTTTTCTCATCTCGGTCCTAAAAGACTTCCCCCTTATCCTTAAGCTGTGACCCCTGATAATGAAAGTAACTTGTGGATGAGTAAGAAGAGACATAAATATCACTGGCGCGAAAATGCGATATTATGAGAACAAATATAATGGAGATGGAGAATCTCGACAAATGAATGAAGTCTTTACAGGAAGCAGAGTGGGAGCCCATTGGCTTATAATTGCAGTTAATAACTAATAATAATAATAATAATACATTTATTTTATATAGCGCTTTTCAGGATACTCAAAGACGCTTTACAAAGCGAACAAGACATAAAAACAAACAAACAAACAAAAGATTTGTCCTGACGGAGAAGCGGCGAACAAACAGCGCCAGCGTCCTCTCAGGTCAGGGTCCGGCAGTAAATAATAAAGAGCACAAGACACACAATTACAGTTTAACACAGACAACCATCACAATGATTGCTCCAGGCACACCCTCACTGTGATGGAAGGCAAAGAAAGTCTTATCTCCTCCTCATTCTTCTCCCGCGGTCAGGCAGTCAAACTGCTGCCTCGAGGCGATCGAGGCTTCCGACTTTTGAAGCCCCCGCCGGGGGATGGAAAGTCCCAGGCCGAGCCGAGCAGTCCGATGAAGGTCCTGAGCCCCCACCGGGCGATGGAAAGTGCCGCGGCCGAGCCACGCAGGGCGATGAAGGGCATGCGAGCATCTGAGATGCTGCCTGATCTGCTGAGTTACTCCAGCATTTTGTGAATGCCACTACAATTTGATTGAATTGTTAAAAGGTAGCAACAGTTTGGTCCGTTTGATGCAAATGACCTATATTTAAGCACTGTGAGAAGTTCTTGTATGCCAGATTGATTGAGTCCACAAGGTGACAAATTTGATTTAAAATTGACTCAGTGGCAGGAGGTAAACTATAATGGTCAATACACTGCTGAGCACACGTTCCGTCGTGGGGTGCCACAGGTCAATTCTCTTGCCTTTTTGTGGCATAGGCAAATGAACTACAATGTAGAAGAAAGAAAGTCGCTTGCAAAACAGTACATTGTTAATATTGAAGAAACTGCAGGGAGATCTCAATTGGCAGGACAGTGGGCCGAAAGTGGCAAGTGAAATACAATCTCAAGAAAAGCACTAGGAGAACGACATTTGGAAAAGGAGAACAAAGGAAAAAATACAACAACATTAACTAAGAAAGTGTACAAGGAACGGAGGAGTCTGTACTGACAAATCCCTGAAATGTTGCAGGCACGTTGGTTAAATCAATACGAGATACTTCACATTGACTACAGGCATAGAATAAAAAACTAAATGCAACCGAAAACCAGCTAGGCATCTAGACTGCAGTTCTGAATATCACATCACAGGAAGGATACGATGGCAGTGGGTCCAGGATGAATTAAAAGATTCTGCCAGTTCTGCAAATTGTTGGTTCTGAGGAAAAATTGGACATACCTGTTTTCTGCAGAAAGGCAAATTTGTCCATCAGGTAGTCCATAGAGCTCAGAGGACCATCAGAACACAGCTACCAGCCTTGGAGGGCATCTACAACACACGATGCCTCAGAAAAGCCACCAGCATCCACAAAGACTCTTTACACCCCTGCAACAGTCTGTTCGAACTTCTACCATCGGGCAGACGATACAAGGCCTTCTACGCCCGCACCTCTAGACTCAGGAACAGCTTCATCCCCAGGGCCATAGCTGCTATGAACCGGTCCTGCTGAGCCGGATGGTCACATCGCACAGTGATCCGGCACAGATCTACTTGCACTTTATTCTGTTTTATAACTGTTACAATTAGTTTCATTGGGTTGCTTAAATCAATACTGACTAGCTAATTAAATTATTGCATCGTATGGGAGGCGCATTCCCAATCTCGTTGTACCCCTGTACAATGACAATAAAGATATATTGTATTGTATTGTATTTAATCAACTATATAAAACCGAATACTGGCTTGTGAAGAGGAAGTTTCCTCTCAGATGGTCAAGAGGCAGGGGATACCAATTTGAGCTAATTATAGCATTTGTAGGGAGTTGAAAGAAAAACAAAATCACACAAACTTTCTTGGAGGCAAGAAGGCACCTTGTTGAATTGATTGATTGAAAGATACAACACGGAAATTGCCCTTCAGCCCACGCTGATCATTGATCACCTGTTCACACAAGTTCCATGTTACTGCACTTTCTAATCTGTTCCCTACACACTTTGGGCAAATTTAGAGCCCAATTAATCTACAAACCCACACATCTTTGGGAGTTGGGAGGAAATCAGAGCATCCGGAGGAAGCTCACATGGTCCCATCCAAACTCTACACAAACAGCACCCGAGGTCAGGATCGAACCCGGGTCTCTAGCACTGTGAAGCAGCAGCTCTACCGACTGCGCCACTGTGCAGGTGGCAGACACCTTTCAAGAATTTAAAATAGTTCCCAAGACAAGTAGAGAGCCATAGAGTATGGAAGCAGGCCCTTCGGCCCAACTTGCCCCATCAACACTAATCACAGCTGCCTGCCTTGGGCCCATATCCCTCTAAACCCATCCTATCCATGTAATGAGTACTTGAGTTGTCATAGACACAAGTGGCTTCTTGGATGCCATTTCCAAAAAGAAGCTTGCGTCCCAAAATGATATATCCAGCAATTTGCTGATGCAGATTAAGTTTCTCAGCATTGCTGAAACAGCTCCTCCCAGCCAGTTTCACAACTCACTGGCTCTCATACTAAAAATACTTTACATTATTGGGAACACATCCTCTTTAAATACTTCGGTTGTTACTCTACCACTATTCAAAATTTGATTACACATTTAAATAAAATAGAACTGTACTTTAATTATGCAAAATTGATATCCTTCCCTCTTCTATTTAAAAACAATCACTCCTGGTTAGATAATTATATGCATAGATAAATCCAGATAGAATAGCTTTGCCAATTGGATTAAGAGTTACCATGAACTGCGCTTTGCTGATTCTCCAATGCATATTAACCACAGGAACTTAGTGGTCAGTACACTGAAGTAGTTGGAAACATGCATGTCACTACTTATAGCAACATTTGGTGCAAGGACACCAAGAGTATTCTTCATTTAAAACAAAACTGCAACAAAAATTTGAGTTGAAAACACTTCAGTATGTTTTTTGACACAATTTCCAAAATCTGTGTTTTTTTAAATTCCATTGTCATGGTAGCAGCAAAAATTAAACTCATCTTGTATTGTTACATGCATAGCACATAATAACTATGATAATGATAATGATCAAGGGACCGTTGAATTTCTACTTTTAAAAAGTTCTCATCTGGCTTTTAAATAGGCTCCAAATTGTAATCTTGCAGTATTGCATGGAAATGGTTCCACTTCTTGAGGCATCAAATCAGCAGATTTAATTCCCAAAATGAAAATCTACATTTACACATACTGTTGAGTTGCAAGAGAGCCAAACTATGTAATACTGATGCTCACATTTTCCATGGCTAGTTTATCAGCACAAGCCTATATTTCAAACAATTATGAATGCTGAGCGATTAGGTTAAATAATAATTGATCAAATAATAAAAATCATATGATTAATGTTAGTTCAACATCTTTATGTTCTATATTTTTTCAAATAACTATTCCTATTTCTCTTCATTTGCTTTCCACCACTTGGCTGGGGCATTGGTGTTTACTGGTGAAAGTTTCAAACTCTCCCAGACTTATTATTCATAATTGGTTTATTTGGCAAATGTTCTTTCAAGTCAAGTTTGTACAGAACTACAAAGGACTATCCTCCCCCCTACTGATAAGAAAGCATGCTTCTCAGCAGAATGTTTCAGCTTTAGCTATTTTAACTACATTCTATATTAGCCATTTTCCCATCATGCTCCCCAATATGTGAGCTCCAGGGTTAACCAAACTATAACCTAGTCAACTTCCTTACAAGTCTCAAAATTCCCAACAACAGCATCCAACATATGTTTAACAAAAAAGCAGTATTAGGAACATGCCAAATGAAATTAGCCATTTTACTTGAAATCTTTGCCCCTTATGGACTCAAATATAAAAATGATGCAAGAGGTCATTTCAATGAGAAATTCCCCACACAATTCTGACTTGTAGATCTAACTATTAGAAACACTTTTAGATGCTTACCATTCTCCAAATTCGCAAGCGAGGTCAATCATAAATCATTCCATTCAATGTATAAGGAATATAGAAGGCCACTGCAGTGTGAACAATATTAAGGATATCATTCTTAGTTTTTTCTGATTTGCCACAGAGGAGGTATTGATTTGAACTTCCAGCTAGTCCTGGATCACAGCATAGCATTCTGAAGATGTGTAACATCACAAAGCAGAAAGTAAAGTGCTGTGAGCAATGCCTAGTATACGAAGTGAACAAACCCGGTTGAATGAGTACAATGCCAGCTTTGTAACAAGTCTCAGTGACTGGACTAGTAATAAAATATATCCCATATGCAAAACTGAACAAGACTGACAATCACTCGTTTCAACATTAAGCATGCAAATGAGACACTACATCAAGAGTAAATTATTTTTATAATAATTATAAAATTCAGTCGAAAACAGTCAAACAAGTTTCATGAATTGCTTTTGTTGGAAACATGGAATGATTAGAAACTTGAACATTTTAAAGAATACAATCGCAAATACAAATGTTTGCAGTTTACATCAAACTTCCAAACCATATATACTTTCAAACTTCTAAATATTGTTAGTTTTCCTGGGGGGACAGGGCTTTCTCCATCGCTGCTCCCACACTCTGGAACTCACTACCCCAAACCGTCAGACTCCTCCTCGCTCACCACATTCAAAACATCACTGAAGTCTCATCTGTTCAGCACTGCCTTCAATCACTGACCATTACCTCACCTTCTTTTTCCTTTTCTCTTCGTTTACTCATTTATCTATTTATTTTCTTTTATGTTTTAGTAAACCATGTAAAGCGTCTTTGAGTGTTAGAAAAGCGCTATATAAATGTAATGTATTATTATTATTATTATTATTTAATATCTGCTGTAGAGACTGTATAAATAAAATATCATTAAAAATGGCCAATTTATCTGTTTGACATAGGTCATAGAAACCAGGAAATCAGTGCTTTATAACAATCAATCAATAGCACTGATTTCCAATGCACATTTCATCATTTTTTCAGATAGGAGCTGAAAAAGTCAATAAAGGTATTCACTGTCATTAAAATTACCAAAGTGGCTATTTCACATTATAAATAGCACTTCAGTTTATTAAAATTAAATACACACTAAGCAGGCTTATTCTGACACTACACACACTCCACAACTTACACAAGGGTTATACCCCGCACACACTTGAGCGAGTCAGATGTTACACAAGTGCTACTGGACACAGGGGAACTTCGACTCAGAGATGATGGGGGAGTATCCATGTGAATCGCTGACTGTTTGGAAAAATAGCTGCATGCACAGCAGCACACTGCTACTGAGAAGAGCAACTCGGAAGTAACGCAGTGGTCTTAAAGAATTGCTTACAGAAGTGCAATGTCATCTACTACACAAGTCAGGCAGTAATAGTACATAGAGCAATATATAAATGTTATGCTCGCTTTGAGCGGAAGACCAATGGGGTGACATCCATCCCGTCAGGCTCAAGTGTGCCTTTTACTAGGATCACTGTTGCAGGTTAGACAATAGACAACAGGTGCAGGAGTAGGCCATTCGGCCCTTCGAGCCAGCACCACCATTCAATGTGATCATGGCTGATCATTCTCTATCAGTACCCCGTTCCTGCCTTCTCCCCATACCCCCTGACTCCGCTATCCTTAAGAGCTCTATCTAGCTCTCTCTTGAAAGCATTCAGAGAACTGGCCTCCACTGCCTTCTGAGGCAGAGAATTCCACAGATTTACAACTCTCTAACTGAAAAGGTTTTTCCTCATCTCCGTTCTAAATGGCCTACCCCTTATTCCTAAACTGTGGCCCCTGGTTCTGAACTCCCATAACATTGGGAACATGTTTCCTGCCTCTAACGTGTCCAACCCCTTAATAATCTCATATGTTTCAATAAGATCCCCTCTCATCCTTCTAAATCCCAGTGTATACAAGCCTAGCCGCTCCAGTCTTTGAACATACGACAGTCCCTCCATTCCGGGAATTAACCTCGTAAACCTACGCTGCACGCCCTCAATAGCAAGAATATCCTTCCTCAAATTTGGAGACCAAAACTGCACACAGTACTCCAGGTGTGGTCTCACTAGGGCCCTGTACAACTGTAGAAGGACCATTTTGCTCCGATACTCAACTCCTCTTGTTATGAAGGCCAACACACCATTGGCTTTCTTCACTGCCTGCTGTACCTGCATGCTTCCTTTCAGTGACTGATGCACTATGGCACTCAGATCTCGTTGTACGTCCCCTTTTCCTAACTTGACACCATTCAGATAATACTCTGCCTTCCTATTCTTACCACCAAAGTGGATAACCTCACACTTATCCACATTAAACTGCATCTGCCATGTATCCGCCCACTCACACAGCCTGTCCAAGTCACCCTGCAACCTCATAGCATCTTCCTCACAGTTCACACTGCCCCCCAGCTTTGTGTCATCTGCAAATTTGCTAATGGTACTTTTAATCCCTTCATCCAAGTCATTAATGTATATTGTAAATAGCTGCGGTCCCAGCACCGAGCCTTGCGGTACCCCACTAGTCACTGCCTGCCATTCTGAAAGGAACCCATTTATCCGCACTCTTTGCTTTCTATCTGCCAACCAATTTTCTATCCATGTCAGTACCCTACCCCCAATACCATGTGCTCTAATTTTGCACACTAAGCTCCTATTGTTGTAGTCTGTGGCCTATTAGAAAAAACAGGCAGACAACTGAATTCGTTTAACCTCTTTATTCTACTCACCCAGGTGGGAGAGAGTCTAGAAACCGAAGCGTTTAGAAACGCTTAGGAAGCTAGTGTAGTCTCTCTCACCGAATGCTGACAATTACACATATTTATACCCGAAATACATGTGTCAGTACATTTCCTGTTGCTACCTTATATGGCAAGTTTTACAATGTCCTATAAATCTTTGCGTCTTTCGGGACCTCTGTGTCCGTTGTGTCCATCGTGACCTCTTCTTTCTTGGGAACAAAGGGCAGTCCATATGGCAAGTTGTTCTTCTTAACACTTCAAAGGATGGCTAACCATCAAAGCCTTAAAGCCAGTTGCCCATATCAAAGGATACCCTTAGCCATAAACAGGATGTCCTGGCAACATAATCGAGCTGGAGCTTTTACACCTTTTTTACACCCTTGCAATAAAACCCACGTGGCTATGCTGAATTTGAGCCCTTACACTATATGGGACCTTGCCGAAGGCTTTCTGAATGTCAAGGTACACTACATCCACCGGCTCTCCCCTGTCCATTTTCCTAATTACATCCTCAAAAAATTCCAAAAGATTAGTCAAGCATGATTCCCCTTCGTAAATCCATACTGATTCGGAACGATCCTGTTACTGCTTTCCAAATACTCTGCAATTTTGTCTTTTATAATTGAGTCCAGCATCTTCCCACCACTGATGTCAGTCTAACTGGTCTATAATTTCCTGTTTTCTCTCTCCCTCCTTTCTTAAAAAGTTGGATAACATTAGCTATCCTCCAATCCACAGGAACTGATCCTGAATCTATAGAACATTGAAAAATGATCACCAATGCGTCCATGATTTCTAGAGCCACCTCCTTAAGTACCCTGAGATGCAGACCATCAGGCCCTGGGGATTTTTTCAGTCCCATCAGTCTATCCAACACCATTTCCTGCCTAATGTGAATCTCCTTCAGTTCCTCGTTCACCCTAGGATCTCTGGCCACTAGAACATCTGGGAGATTGTTTGTATCTTCCTTAGTGAAGACAGATCCAAAGTACCGGTTCAACTCGTCTGCCATTTCCTTGTTCCCCGTAATAAATTCCCCTGCTTCTGTCTTCAAGGGACCCACATTTGCCTTAACTATTTTTTTCCTCTTCACATACCTAAACATTGGCCTCCCTGGGGGTGAAACACAGAAAGCAACTGGTCCAGATGGAGCTCCTGACCATGTCCTTAGCAACTCAAGTCAAGTCAAGTTTATTTGTCACATACACACACAAGATGTGCAGTGAAATGAAAGTGGCAACGCCTGCGGATTGTGCAAAAAAATTACAATTACAGTATAAAAATTAAAATTAATACAGAAAAAAATGTAGTCCCTGGAGATATAATAGTTAACAGTCCTGATGGCCTGTGGGAAGAAATTCCGTCTCATCCTCTCCGTTTTCACAGCGTGACAGCGGAGGCGTTTGCCTGACCGTAGCAGCTGGAACAGTCCGTTGCTGGGGTGGTAAGGGTCCCCCATAATCTTGCTTGCTCTTGATCTGCACCTCCTGATGTATAGGGTGTGTTCACAGAAATCTTTAATCTCTCGACACTGTTCTCAGGCACCCACCTGCTTCAAGACGACCACTATTACCCTACCAGAGCTGAAGAAAAGTTAGATCTCATGATTCCCGTCCAGTGGTCTTGACATAAACCATCAAGAAGAAGTGCTTTGGGAGGCTAGTTGTGAATGGCAGGACTTTCATATGAAGAAAGACTGGATAGACTCGGCTTGTACTCGCTGGAATTTAGAAGACTGAGGGGGGATCTTATTGAAACATATAAAATTCTTAAGGGGTTGGAGGGGCTAGATGCGGGAAGATTGTTCCCGATGTTGGGGAAGTCCAGAACCAGGGGTCACAGCTTAAGGATAAGGGGGAAGTCTTTTAGGACCGAGATGAGAAAACATTTCTCTGTGGAATTCTCTGCCACAGAAGGTAGTTGAGGCCAGTTCATTGGCTATATTTAAGAGGGAGTTAGATGTGGCCCTTGTGGCTAAAGGGATCAGGGGGTATGGAGAGAAGGCAGGTACAGGTTACTGAGCTGGATGATCAGCCATGATCATATTGAATGGCGGTGCAGGCTCGAAGGGCCGAATGGCCTACTCCTGCACCTATTTTCTATGTTTCTATGTCTCTATGAATCCAATCTACCAAGCAACCTTGATCCACTGCCACGACAAGTCCATGGCTGATGAGACGGTGTGCAGGATGGAGAATGAGAATCTCATATAACCTGGTGCCAAGACAACAATTTTCCTCAATGTCAACATGACAGAGGAGATTGTGAATGACTTCAGGAAGCAAAGCAGTACACATACTCCGGTTCAGTCTGAAGAAGGGTCTCGACCCGAAACGTCACCCATTCCTTCTTTCCCAAGATGCTGCCTGACCTGCTGAGTTACTCCAGCATTTTGTGAATAAATACCTTCGATTTGTACCAGCATCTGCTGTTATTTTCTTACACATACTCCGGTATACATTAATGCCGCCGAAGTAGAGGTGGTTGAAAGCTTCAAGTTCTTAGGAGTAATTATCACCAGCAATTTGTTCTGGACCAGCCATATCGAACCAATGGACACGAAAGCACACCAATGCCTCTACTTCCTTAGAAGGCTCATGTTGTTCAGCATGTCCCCAGTAACCCTCACCAACTTCTCCAGATGCGCCACTGAAAGCATTTATCGGAATGCATCACAGCATGGTTTGGGAACAGCTCCATACAGGACCGCCAGAAATTGCAAAGATTTTTGGACGTAGTCCAGACCATCATGCAAACCAACATCCCTTCCATCAACTCTGTCTTTGCTGTCTCAAAGTTACCAGCAAGATCGAGGGCGAGTCTCACCCACTTCTCCCCTCTCCCATTAGGCAAGAGGTACAGAAGTTTGAAAAAGCATTTTCCCAGATTCAGGGACAGTTTCTTCCCTAGTGTTACCAGACAAGTGAACCATCCCATCACCAATTAAGTGATCCTAGTCTACCATCTACTTCATTGGAGACTTCAAATTGTCTTTAATCAGACTCTACTGGACCTAATCTTGCATAGACATTATTCTCTTTTATCCTGTATCTGTACAGTGGACTGCTTGATTGTAATTATGTAGTCTTTTCACAGACAGGAAATAGCTTTTTACAGTACCTCAGTACAACATGACAAAAATAAATTAAACTAAACGATGATTATTATTGCAAGCTTTCTTGGTCAGTTTCATATTTGCAGAACTAAAACAGCTTTATCCCACACTCGCAAACACCACCATGTCTTTCAGATAATTTTACTTCAACACTTTACAGATGCTCTTCCCAATTGAACAAGGCCATCTCACTTCCAGTCTACTTTTTTTTTAAAATTTTTTAAAGGGGTTAGGTCTTTCTCTACATAAAAAATCTATGGGATGCATTAAAAAGAATAGACTGATGGTGTAGAACTCCAACCAGTGTTGACAAGTAAATACACATTTAATAGTAAAATAACTGAATTTAAAAGATTTTGACGATTAACAATGTATTGCATATGGCAGTCTCCAAAATCCAACCATGGTATTACGAATGCAACATCTGTTTAAAGTTAGTTGCCGCAGTGGTTACACCTCGTTGATTAAAATCTATTAACTGTTTTTCCAGTTGCTAATCAAATTAATTATTTGACCTTTACTACATGGAATATTCAAGCTAATTATTATCACTTACTGACATTTTTTTTAAACTGCCAGGTCTCATTACATTCAATGTATTGCATAAATACATTTAAGTTCAAATGCAGAAGTCAAAAACTAAAACAGAGCATGTAAAAGATGGTAGTGGTCCCTTGAGTAAACAAACTCCTCTGCTCTCAGACATTAGCTACACATCAGTAGCAGCAAAATTTCCGCATAGAGTGACACAGTGTGTAAACAGGCCTTTCCGCCCAACATGTCCCAGCTACACTAGTCTCACCTGCCAGCATTTGATCCATATCCCTCCAAACCCGTTCTATCCATGCACCGGTCTAACTGTTTCTTAAATGTTGGATAGTCCCTACCTCAACAAACTCCTCTGGCAGCTTGTTCCATACACCCACCACCCTTTGTGTAAAAAAGTTACCCCTCACAAGGTGAGGGGTTTTACAAGGTTTCCACTAAACCTACTGTTATTATCAGGAACATAATTTCTGTTTTCTCCATGGACACACCATTTTTTCTATTCTATTCTATTCTAACTAACTAATGCAGCAGAAATTAAAACGAGAGCTAAATAGGGCAAAACAAGTGAATATGCACAACCCAAAAAATTCAACAGATGTTTAATTGGAAAAGCAGAATAATTTCTTGGAAATATGAATTGGAAAATCTTATTATGGAAACTCTTATTATCTGAAATGAAATCTCTGGTTGCATTTGGTATGTACTCAAAGTGAAAGTATTCCTCTAGCTGACATTGAATGTCATCAGAATGTTGTAGCCTGACAAAAAAATTAAAGTAACCGGTGACTAGATACTTGGGGTTACACCTGCAGGGTAATTAGGGCTTCAATAAGCAGTCAACTAATCACTACTTGATTTTTCAAAGGAAGAGGAAACTGAATCTTGAGAGCAAGTACAATAATAAACTAGAGGCATATGCATTTCACCCAATAAGGATCCCAACAGTCCTGTATTATACATGTCTTCCATACAATGGCAATTTCCCATCAAACAGGAACAGTCAAGCCAGCCAAAACTCCTTAAAAGAGAATGTCACATGATAAGTTAACAGTTCACCCAATTTATTCAAAGATCGTGCACAACGTGACAACTGAGAGCTATGTGGAGCTCTGGTTAAATTTTGAATTAAGAACTCAGACTGTCGCCCTCCAACCTATGCGTTGCTCAGCACAGGCGGTTGGCTGGGTTGGCCCCTCTCTGTGTAACTGCAGCTTTAAAAACTGATCAGAGCTGTAAGATTCCTTGCATTGCCATCCCTGTCCCAACCTTCCTCTCAGCTTTTACATTTGCTGGAAATGAGTCATAGGTGAATGAGGTATTCCCAAATAAAACCAAGCATGCAATGAACAGTGAACTTTGATGATATATACAAAGTACATCCAGGTTCCAAGTTTAGAGGGTAAACTTCTCCCTCTCCTCAAAATAGCTGGGACAAAAACAGAACTTTTACACATTTTTATGATCTTAAGTACTGATGTGCAGTATCTATTAACTGAGAAGATGGCAGCTACTTTAAAGGATAAAGAGTACAAGAAAATAACTGCAGATGCTGGTACAAATCGAAGGTATTTATTCACAAAATGCTGGAGTAACTCAGCAGGTCAGGCAGCATCTCAGGAGAGAAGGAATGAGTGACGTTTCGGGTCGAGACCCTTCCTCAGACTGATGTCAGGGGGGCGGGACAAAGGAAGGATATAGGTGGAGGCAGGAAGATAGAGGGAGATCTGGGAAGGAGGAGGGGAAGAGAGGGACAGAGGAACTATCTAAAGTTGGAGAAGTCGATAAGTTGGAGAAGGATAAAGAGATCGCTGGCACCCAAAAGACTATGTTACATGGTTATTATTGAAACATTTTATACAACACTTGTAGCAATCAGTGTTCAACTGAAGCTGCAAAATCAAGTGTATACTAGATGCTCTTATGCAAGTTGAATGAATGTATGAAAGAGATTCATACATGAAAGTTCAGAATAATACAAGACATCACATGGGCAATAAGGATGGATTATAAACAAATCACATGCTGTAGAGAGTAAAACTGAGCACGTTTTAAAATTTGTAAAATGGTGGCAACGTAGAAGACATTTCATAAAATTTAAAAAGGAATCCTCAAAAAGAAATTCAGGTGAAGGTGCCAGAAACTGCACAAATAGGATTTATTAGAATGCTCAGGATATATAATGAAGTGCACAAGTGGTTTGTAGCCATTTGAATATGCTCTACAAGGTTCATACATTGTAGAGGGAATGGGTAGCAATCCCAAAGAGCAAAATGTAGTTTAGAGTTGAAGGTACACACAAAATGCTGGAGTATCTCAGCGGGTCAGGCAGCATCTCGGGAGAGAAGGAATGGGTGATGTTTCGGGTCGAGGTCCTTCTTCAGTTACTCGAGCATTTTGTGTCTACCTTCGATTTAGACCAGCATCTGCAGTTTTTTTTCCTAATTTAGAATTGAGATCTAAAAATCTATGACATCAGCAAACCTGTTGCTTCTGCAGAGAACAATTGAGGTCCAATTTAATAAAATCTTTGAAGTTAAAAGCACACCATAAATTAGCATTATAAAATAATTCCAGTTACAACTTCAATATTCATATCAGGATGCCAGAGGTAGCAACTGGGGATCACATTGCAAGTCAGAGACTCAAGGCAATAAACGCTTTGCTATAGGACAGTGTAGGAATTGACCGAACAAATTCAAGCCTTTGCCTTCACACACAAAACTTTACTTTTGAGAAGCCAACAAGAATTGCAGTTTTTGTTAGAAATTATATTGAAAAATGTCAAGCTGTTCCTGTCAGTTTAGGTTGCAGATGTGAGTTTATTGGGCAAAGCTACAGTAATGGGTGTGTCAACCACATCTTCTCCAGCAGTGCCAGGCTACATAGATATTACGAGCTGTCTTTACACAAAAACAGCTAGCCACAGGAACTAGAAGAATGGTAAATCTTGATTTGCATGACTGTAAATTAACTCTTACCAATGTCAGGCAAACTGCGCCAGGGCCAGGTCAGAAGCAACCCACAAGCCAGCGTCAGGAAAGGGCGTAGCCTTAAGGGAGGTATATGTTACCACAGATACTATAAAAAGCACTTCAGAGGCAAAGGAAGCATCAGATAAGCTATCATAGAGCGTATGTGAAATTAGCAAAACAGAAAGTGATGAAGGAACTTAGCAAATCAGGCCGCATCTGCGGAGGGAATAAACTGGCGACATTTTGGATCCAGACTGTTCTTCTGACTGATCGTCGTAGAGAAGAGAAAGCTGGAAAAGGGAGGTGGTGGTGGGACAAAGCTTGACAAGTTATATAGAGGTGGATTCGTGTGAGAAGCATTTGATCAGCAGATGGGTTGAGAAAGTGACAAAGGTTACAGGTGATATGGAGACAATATGGTGTCAGATAGGGAGAGGTGAAATATAAAGTTGGAGGAAGGGATGTAGGTGGAAGCGAACGAGAGGGGAAAAGAGGGCAGTTAAGGGGAAGAGAGCTTTGAGGATGGGAGAGTATATGAAGGGGGGGAGAGCAGGGTGACAAGGGGTGGGAGATAGTAGAGAGGTTGGTGGGGCACAGGAACGAGAGAGGGGGCAGGAAGGTATTACTTGAAATTGGAGAGTCCAATGTTCAAATCTCCTATATATCAACAAGATAGCGCCAGCAATAGCTGCCTCACCAACAGTCTGTCTGTCTCTTCCTTCATTGTTGTTTTTTTAGTATGTGTTAAATATATGTTTTTGGTGTTCTTTAGCTTGTTTTATGTGGAGGGTTGGGGAAACTTTTTTAAAATCTCCTATCTCGACGGAAACGATTTTTTTTTTCCCGTATCGTATCTCCATCCGCACTGCGGCCAAACATCGAGGAGTTGTCGGCCTTTGCTGGAGACCGACTTTGGGAGCTCCAACTACGGGAGCTTGCGGACTTTAACATCGTGGAGTTTGCGGTCCCATTGCCAGGAATCGACCTTTGAGCTCCAACCGCAGGAGCCTGCAGACTTTAACACCATGGAGCTCGCAGTCTATCAGGTCTCCCCTCAACCTTGGGCATTCGAGTGAAAACAATCCAACTCTGTGAAATTTCTCCTTACGGCCAACACTCTATAATTCAGGCATCATTCAGTAAACCACCCTCTCCAATGTCTCCACATCCTTCCTGTAATGGGGGAGACCAGAACTACATGCAATGCTCCAATGCGGCCTAAAAGTCATATAAAATTGCATCATGACTTCTTGACCATTATGCTCAATGCCCTAACAAATTAAGGCAAATACACCATGCACTTCCTTTACCACTATCTACAGGTGGACCTGGACTCAACTTCCCTCCGTACATTAATGTTGTTAAGGATCCTGCCCTTAACCGCCTATTTTCCTCTTACATTTGACCTCCCAAAGTGCAAAACCACACACTCACTCCGATTAAATTCTGTGGAACTCCACTAGTCAGACATCCAGCCCAAATAATGCCTTTCCACCACAACCCTCCCTTCTATTAATAAGCCAGTTCTGAATCGATACAACCTAGTTCACATGCATCTTAATTTAAGATATGATAATGCAACAAATACCCCTATATTGTGAACTGCTTTCATACATATAACACCATCTATGACAGTGGTTTTTTTGGCTGTCAAATATTGCTGATGAATTTATTTTTGGTTTAATCAGTTAGCCCTGATGGGAAGTTGAATCAGGGGGAAAACACATAGAAACATAGAAAATAGGTGCAGGAGGAGGCCATTCGGCCCTTCGAGCCAGCAGCACCATTCATTGTGATCATGGCTGATCACCTGGGAAATCACGATTGACTAATCTTCTTGAATTTTTTGAGGATGTAACTAGGAAAATGGACAGGGGAGAGCCGGTGGATGTAGTGTACCTTGACTTTCAGAAAGCCTTCAACGGTCCCACATAGGAGATTAGTGGGCAAAATTAGAGCACATGGTATTGGGGGTAGGGTACTGACATGGATAGAAAATTGGTTGGCAGACAGAAAGCAAAGAGTGGGGATAAATGGGTCCCTTTCAGAATGGTAGGCAGTGACTAGTGGGGTACCGCAAGGCTCGGTGCTGGGACCGCAGCTATTTACGATATACATTAATGACTTGGATGAAGGGATTAAAAGTAACATTAGCAAATTTGCAGATGACACAAAGCTGGGTGGCAATGTGAACTGTGAGAAAGATGCTATGAGGTTCCAGCGTGACTCGGACAGGTTGTGCGAGTGGGCGGATGCATGGCAGATGCAGTTTAATGTGGATAAGTGTGAGGTTATCCGCTTTGGTGGAAAGAATAGGAAGGCAGATTATTATCTGAATGGTGTCAAGTTAGGAAAAGGGGACGTACAACAAGATCTGGGTGTCCTAGTGCATCAGTCACTGAAAGGAAGCATGCAGGTACAGCAGGCAGTGAAGAAAGCCAATGGAATGTTGGCCTTCATAACAGGAGGAGTTGAGTATAGGAACAAAGAGATCCTTCTGCAGTTGTACAGGGCCCTGGTGAGACCGCACCTGGAGTACCGTGTGCAGTTTTAGTCTCCAAATTTGAGGAAGGATATTCTTGCTATTAAGGGCGTGCAGCGTAGGTTTGCTAGGTTAATTCCCGGAATGGCGGGACTGTCATATGTTGAAAGATTGGAGGGACTAGGTTTATATACACTGGAATTTAGAAGGATGAGAGGGGATCTTATCGAAACGTATAAGATTATTAAGGGGTTGGACGCGTTAGAGGCAGGAAACATGCTCCCAATGTTGGGGGAGTCCAGAGCCAGGGGCCACAGTTTAAGAATAAGGGGTAGGCCATTTAGAACGGAGATGAGGAATAACTTTTTCATTCAGAGAGTTACAAATCTATGGAATTCTCTGCCTCAGAAGGCAGTGGAGGCCAGTTCTCTGGATGCATTCAAGAGTCCACACCTTGAGCTAGATAGAGCTCTTAAGGATAGCGAAGTTAGGGGGTATGGAGACAAGGCAGGAACGGGGTACTGATTGAGAATGATCAACCATGATCACATTGAATGGTGGTGCTGGCTTGAAGGGCCGAATGTCCTACTCCTGCACCTATTGTCTAATACAACTGCAGAAGAACCTCTTTACTCCGATACTGAAATCCTCTCGTTATGAAGGCCAACATGCCATTAGCTTTCTTCACTGCCTGCTGTACCTGCACGCCAACTTTCAGTGACTGCTTTACAAGGACACCCTGGTCTTGCTGCACTTCCCCCTTACCCAACCTAACACCATTGAGATAATAATCTGCCTCCTTGTTTTTGCCGCCAAAGTGGATAAGCTCACATTTATCTATATTATACTGCATCTACCACGCATCTGCCCACTCACTCAACCTGTCCAGGTCACCCTGCAACCTCCTAACATCCTCTTCGCAGCTCACACTGCCACCCAGCTTTGTGTCATCCGCATACTTGCTAGTATTACTTCTAATTCCTTCATCCAAATCATTAATATATATGGTTACCGTTGGTAACCACAAGATTTTCTATAATATTAGACATTAAAATGCTGAAACAGATTTTTAACACTGTTACGTAGCTTGCTAATTGAAACAAAATTAAGATCATAGATTAGGCCTGTCGTACAACTAGGCCAATTGGTATACAAGTCCCACCCTCCGAGAGCATGTGACGATAAAAAACCAGGAAGCATTGCATAGAGTTTTGGAATTGAGATTTCCTGGCAAAGAATATAAGCAGTTTATGGAGAGTAAACTCTCAGGTGGTCCTTAGATCTGAGAAAGCTGCCCAATAATCTGAAAGCAAATGGGGCAGGAGACGTGCTTTCCTGTATCCGGATGTAGTGGATTGGAGGTAGACACAAAAAGCTGGAGTAACTCAGCAGGAAAGGCAGCATCTCTAGAAAGAAGGAATAGGTGATGTTTCGGGTCGAAACCCTACTTCAGACTAGTCAGGCGAAAGGGAAACAAGAGATAGAGATGATGACGTAGAGCGATAAAGAACAATGAATGAAAGATATGCAAAAAAGTAACGATGATAAAGGAAACAGGCCATTGTTAGCTGTTTGTTGGGTGAAAATGAGAAGCTGGTGCGACTTGGGTGGGGGAGGGATGGAGAGAGAGGGAATGCTGGGGTTACTTGAGGTTAGAGAAATCAATATTCATACAACTGGGCTGTAAGCTGCCCAGCAAAATGTGAGATGCGGTTCCTCCAATTTGTGTTTAACCTCACTCTGACAATGGAGGAGACCGAGGACAGAAAGGTCAGTGTGGGGATGGGAAGGAGAATTAAAGTGTTTAGCAACCAGGTGATCAGATAGGTCCAGGTGGGCTGAGCGAAGATGTTCAGCGAAACAATCGTCCAGTCTACATTTGGCCCCGCAGAGTGCACACCTTGAACAACAGATACAGTAGAGGAGGTGCAATTGAACCTCTGCCGAACTTGAAAGGACTGTTGGGGTCCCTGGACACAGTTGAGGGAGGAGGTATAGGGACAGGTGTTGCATAACCTATGGTTGCTGGGGATGATACCTGAGGGGGGGGGGGGGTGGTTTGGGTGGGAAGGAATGAGATAACGAGGGAGTTACGGAGGGAACGTTCTCTGAGGAAGGCAGAAAGGGGTGGATATGGGAAGATGTGACAAGTGTTGAGATCCTGTTGGAGGTAGCGAAAGTGTCGGTGGATTACGTGTTGTATGCGATGGCTGAAAGGTAAGGACTAGAGGGACTCCGTCTCTGTTGCGACTCGGGGGAGGAGAAGCAAGGCCGGAGCTGTGGGATACCGAGGAGACACGTCCGAGGGCCTCATCTATGATGGGAGAGGGGAACACCCGTTCACTAAAGAATGAGGACAAGAATGATGTCCTGGTATGGAACGCATCTTAGGCACAGATGCGGCATAGATAGAGGAATTGGGAGTAGGGGATAGAGTCTTTGCAGGAAACAGAGTGGAGAGAAGTGTAGTTGAGATAGTTGTGGGAGTCAGTGGGGTAATAGACATCAGTTGATAGTCGATCTCCTGTGATGGAGGCTGTGAGATCAAGAAAGGGGAGGGGCGTGTCGGAGATGGTCCAAGTGAATTTGAGTGCAGGTTGGAAATTGTTGGTGAAGTTAATGAAGTCCATGAGTTCTGCATGGGTGCAGGAGGTAGCACCAATGCATTCGTCAATGTAATGGAGATAGAGTTCGGGGATAGGGCCAGTGTACACCTGGAACAGTGATTGTTCAATGTACCCTGGGTTATCTGCGTGACTGGGACAATGTGGACTGGGTTTCCTGCAGAGAAAATTCTAAAACACGGCAGCATTGAGGAGTTGCTTGTGAAAACTTGGAAGCCCGTAGATCAGGGAAACCATGGCTCCTTTGGATTGGGGCTCGTACACCCAATAGCCTAGTTTAGTCAACCTTAAAAATATTCATACTAAATTCTGACAGGGCTAGAAATTTTGGATTTTGTGAGGAGGATTTCCCATATTGGGAGTCGAGAATGAGTGGTCACAGTCTTGGGTCAAAAGGAGGAAGATTTAAAACTGAGATGAAGGAAAACCTCTTTCAGAGGGTACTAAATGTATCAGGGTCAAAAGGTGGAAGATTTAAAACTGAGATGAGGAAAACTTCTTTCAGAGGGTACTGAATGTATCAGGGTGCCACTATAATGACTATGACAACCAAACTGCTGAACGTATTCAAGACTGATTTTGTTTCGGATACAAACACCATTAAGAGGTACATATAAAGAGCAGATGTGTAATCCTGAGATAAGCCATGATCATACCGAATGGTTCAGCAGGTTTGAAGGATTGCATTGCCTACTCCTATTCCCATCCTATACTCACAGAATACCCAGGAGTTTGTTAGATGTGGCTTTGTTAAAACTCTAACAAAAACATGAGATGCACATGACCAAAGTGCAAAACCCACATTAATAGTCCAAGATTTAGTGTGACATTTTCTTAAATAACTGCTAATATCAACTGGTTTTCAAACATGGAGCTTTAAACAAAAATGCAAAATGCATTTTAACTGGAATTTGGTAAATAAACTCTACATTGGAGAAGGAGATGTAACATAAAATTAGGTGAATATAATAGGTTTAAGCTTGATTCTCTCTGTCAAGAGAAGAATTTTACAATATGCAGCCAAGATGGCTGAAGGGATTGCCTCTGAAAGGAGTTATTTCTTACATTACTCAATTGCATTTCAAGTCATGTCTTGACAGTTGAGGCCCTTTAAGCCAACTGGTGCTACAAACGAGAACTTTAGGCAAAAACAGGACATGGATAGCAAATTACTGTGTATCACGGCATTTTAATAGAAACATTCAGAATTGATTGAAGATCAAAATAGGTGGAAAAATAAATTCCGCAGGTGGAATAATTTGAAATGTTAATTTCCAATAATACATTTTCATATAATTACGTTATTTTGGATTTATTACAAATATTAATAGTACAAAGGAAGCAAAGGCGGAATGGCAATGTAGAAAGTGTAGCAATTGAACTACATTTGTAGGAGATAGTTAATAAAAAGCAAACTAGAAGGCAAGAAACTGAATAGGAGGAATAGCATGTCATTCTCTCAACGTTGCAATCTTTAGATCAACAAAGAAGAGACCTGCAAGAGACCGACATTGAAACAATGAATGATAAATTAACAGAATTTCTCATACCTTCACGATTCACTATCTCAGCACTGCAATGAGCTGTGTCATTCAAATGGAATGTAGATTTTGACATGGCTGCATGATGGCATGGCAGTCATGGAGCAGCTCTAGAGTCCATTCTTGACCCCATGCGCTGTTGCGTGGATTTTTTCCTTTATAACTGCACGGGTTTCCCCTGGGTGCTCTAGGTTTCTTCCACATCACAAATATGTACTATTAGGTTCATTGGATACTATCAGATAGCCTGTAATGTAGGTTAAGCGGCAAAAAAAGACTCAAAACAAATAATTGAGGGAATTGTGAGGGAAAATAGGTTGAATGGGGTTTTTTTTTAAAAAATAAGGAGGAGCAGTCGGATTGATGCGACTGCTTTGTTGGACTTGAAATACTTCTAGTGTGTAATTCCATAGTCTATTCTGTCACACAAACATGAACAAGTATGCTGCTTTCCTATTCACCATGTACATTACGCATCAATGTAGTTATAACTGAAATCCAAGGACCCATTCACCCAGTCTATTTACTTGTCGTGTTTTGTTTAAGACTCCCCAAACTATGCTACACAACAGTGCACATCCAGAATAGCAGATGAGCCCATACTGGCAAGATCAGTTAAACATCAACTAACCAAACGTCTGATTTTTAATTCAACATAGATCAACTGTTATTTCAACATATAATCGATCAAATTTCATGCAGGTTAATTAGGCAATATTTGCTCTTACTTTTTATCAACAGTTCCCCGATTCAAAATGTTCACATGGTGAAGTGCTTCGTGATCGGAAGTATAATAAAACCTTAAATTTAGCTCGTAGCACACACGACAGAAACAGGCAATTCGCAATCGGTTAGATGAATCTTAAATCACGGAGACTCAAGCGACTACAGATTCTGGAATCTTGAGCAAAATATAAAGTGCTGGAGAAACCTGCGTAGTTTCTCCAACACTTTAAATTCTAAATCATTTGTCACAATCACTTCTGAGATTGTTCATGTTTTAATTACGACTTGTTACTAATATTTGGAAACACCTTCACGAAACTCTCTGGGAGAACAAATAAACGAAACGCCTAATGTTCAAACAACTCCCAACTCCACACAATTTACAGATTTAAATCCAAGTCACATAGGCAACTGAGACGGTTCCTAATGAAGAACCTTTATTTCGATAAATGTTTGCAGCGTTAATGAAACCCCTTCACTGCGCTAAACCAGACACTACAGGAAAAGATTCAAACTAAATTGAAACACGTTCAAGGCCATACATGATAATGTATTTCTTTTTTTTGTGTGTTTTTAAACCATTGTTATTCCACATCAGTATTTTTCGTTGTATTTTCCCAAGCAACAAAAGTATTATTGCACAGACTTACACTGTACATCAACATCTACAAACTGCCTTCGGCGTGAAAAGCCACGAGTCTTTTCAAATACTATATCCTTGGTGTGATGTCCAGACTAATCTATAATTTCGCGAATCTAGCTACAAATGATTTTTTTAAAGAGACAAACTTGCCATAAAAGACGTCGAACGAGTCCTTTAATTCGTGCAACGGTTCCTCGCCCGAGTTGATTGAAATTAAAAGCACAACAAGCAGCTCGAGTACTACACAAATACTATTTGAAGCAGTAAATTACAACGCTGCACGTAGAGAACAGCGGTCTCTCTCTCTTTCTCTGCTATACAATTCTCACAGAGCTTCGCTCAGCAACGAGCTACTAGTCTGTCTGCCTGCCTCCAGCTTCCTTTCTTACCTCCCCGTTGCTGCTGCTGCTGCTGCTGCTGTTGCTGCTGCTCCTCCCACACGTTGCTGGTCTCGACACAAAAAAAAACCCCCACTGCAAACAGCTGGGCATAAGGCGAATGCGTCTGCGCGACTCCGTTGGAATTTTTTTTTAAAAAAGAGCTGAACACGTGAAACAAAAGGGTCGATCACTCGGGACTTCTACATAGCGGCGAGACCAAGCCAAGGCCCGAGTGATCTCCCGGTTGCTAACCATTTTAACCCATTCCCACACTGACCTTTCTGTCCTGGGCCTCCTCCATTGTCAGAGTGAGGCCCAACGCAAATTGGAGGAACAGCACCTCATATTTCACTTGGGTAGCTTACACCCCAGCGGTATGAACATTGGTGACTTCTCTCAGCTCAAGTAACCCTCTCTCTCTCCACACCCCCCTCCTTCCCAGATCACCGACCAGTCTGACTGTCCCTGTTTACATTTTATCGCTGTATGCTTCACATTGTCACCTTCTGGCTAACAATGATCTACTCTACATTTTCCTTGACCCTGATGTCTCGTTATCACATATTATTATTTTTTCCTCATCTCTATGACCATGTGCCTTCCTCTCCCCTGACTGTCTGAAGAAAGGGTCTCGACTCCCATTCCTTCTCTCCACAGATGCTGCCTGTCCCGCTGAGTTACTCCAGCATTTTGTGTTTATTATTATCTCCAGTTGCCAGTGATGTCCCCTGCCTGGCCTCCACCACGGACTACATTTCCCAGCGTGCATGTCGAGGCGCAGATCACGTGATCCGCATGGTTACCAGCTGCAGCGGCCGAGTGACATAAAATGGCGGCGGGCAGCACCAGGCTGGCGTTGAAGACGGTGAAAGACATCAGCGTGCAGTTTTGTCCTTTCCAAGCCAATGTCCGAAGCGCCAGGTAGGGAAGCCCTTCCAGAATAAAATTCAGTAGATTGCCGACGTCAGGAATAGTCCATTATATTTAAGTTAGGGTCAATTCCCTATTAAATTGACATGCTTAAAATGTTTTACCTAATCCAAATTCTTAATTTTATCCCACACGCCCAGGTACATTTGGTGAGCAATCTGTCAATCGCAGCACAAGCATTAACTGTACATAATCAATTGCTATTTGTGGTGGAGAGTTCAATATTTCTGGTATTATTTGTACATTCTGGCCTTCCATCACAGTGACTGGATGAGACTCACTGTAATGGATGTTTCTTTTTTTTGTTTTGTGTTGGTTTGTGATTGTGTGTGTTATTGCTTATTTTTATTGCTCTTATTGTTGGACTGTGGGTGACGAAATCTCGTCCAAAAGACTTGTTTTTTTGGATGACAATAAAGGTTATTCTGATTCTGGAAGGAAATATGTCTCTTAAGAAAACCCCATGTTTATTTTTTGATGATCTCTTGCACTTTTGTAGAATCTACTGAATTCTATATTTCTTGTATGTAAAATAATTTGACATAAAAGTTGAAAATACTGAAAATATGACAGTATCAACGAGAGAATTTAACAACGTTAATTGAGCTGGATCCCCTGCCCTTGTATCACACGGATTCTCGCAGCTCGATGGGCAGTAGATTAACAAGGTTTTTCACAGGTCTTCTGTTAGAACAAGTGACTGAGACTGCACCCAGAATGGCTTTGCAGGGTATTGATCCCTGTTATAGTAGCCCAACATTAATAATTCTTTCAAGGTCACTCTAACAGTAGCATTAGTTTAAAGTATTTTTAAGTTGAAGCAAACAAGGGAGCACATAAAAATGAAATAAATTAAATAAAATAAAAATTACTGGAACATATGGCTGGACTTCAGCCAGTGTTGAGGATTCTTTAGCTTCTGCCCAATTCAGTGCCTAAATTCATTCATTCAGTCTGAAAAATGGTTCTGATCCGAAATATCAACAATCCATGTGCTGCAGAGATGTTGCTTAATTCAGGATAGACACAACGTGCTGGGGTAACTGAGTGATTCAGGATTCTGCTTGATCTACTGAGTTACTCCAGTACTTTATGCCTTTTTTCAGTGCTTTAAAGTTGGATCTGCTCCATGGAAAAGTGATTGACTTGAAGCCTGAACTGTCATCCCATAGTTGCCTTATCGAGAAAAAAAACAGTGGCTTCAGTGTCATCTACAAGTGTGCCTTATTTTGTGTAAGAAGTCTTCTTTAGATCTCAGAAAATCTGATTGTTCTTACCAAGCAGTATCTAGAGGGTTATCTGCATCGGCTGTTCCAGGTGTCAACTTCTCCACATTGGCGAGACCAAGCGCAGGCTCGGCGATCGTTTCGCCGAACACCTCTGCTCAGTCCGCCTTAACCTACCTGATCTCCTGGTGGCTCAGCACTTCAAGTCCCCCTCCCATTCCCAATCTGACCTTTCTGTCCTGGACCGCCTCCATTGTCAGAGTGAGGCCCAGCGCAAATTGGAGGAACAGCACCTCATATTTCGCTTGGGTAGTTTAAACCCAAGCGGTATGAACATCGACTCCTCGAACTTCAGATAGTCCCTGCTTTCCCTCTCTCCTCCTTCCCAGTTCTCCCACTAGTCTTCCTGTCTCCAACTACATTCTATATTTGTCCCGCCCCCTCCCCTGATATCAGTCTGAAGAAGGGTCTCGACCCGAAACGTCACCCATTCCCTCTCTCCCGAGATGCTGCCTGACCCGCTGAGTTACTCCAACAATTTGTGTCTTCTTTTTCAACCAGCATCTGCAGTTATTTCCTACACATTACTCTTAATGTACTTGTATTGACTGCAATAACATTTTTATCCAGGTAAGAATACTTAGTTACTTTAGTGAACACTATTGTTGTATTAAGCTTTACTCATGGCAAATAGTCGCCCATAAAGGGCGCTTACAAAGTTACAAATTCCCCCCCCCCCCACCCGAAACCAGTTTCTTCTTTGTTCTTCTCCCCCTCCTCTCCCTCATGGCAGCCGCCCCACGCCAGGTCCTCCATTGTCTATTGTTCTTCACAGCGGTCCCCCCCGTGTGTGGGTCCCCATTGTTTTACCCCCCCTCACGGTAGTCTCCTGCAAGTCGGGTCCCCATTGTTCATCCCCCTCCCGCACGGCGGGCCCCCCACGCCGGGTCCTCCTTTGTTCCTTCCCTCGGCAGCGGCGTCCTCACTTCACAGATTTAGTGAATCAGCAGATGATAGACAATTAAATTCAGTTTGGCAAAATGAATGAACTCGCTGGAATTTAGAAGATTGAGGGGGATCTTATAGAAACGTACAAAATTCTTAAGGGGTTGGACAGGCTAGATGCAGGAAGATTGTTCCCGTTGTTGGGGAAGTCCAGAACAAGGGGTCACAGTTTAAGGATAAGGGGGAAGTCTTTTAGGACCGAGATGAGAAAGTTTTTTTTTCACACAGAGTGGTGAATCTGTGGAATTCTCTGCTACAGAAGGTAGTTGAGGCCAGTTCATTGGTTATATTTAAGAGGGAGTTAGATGTGGCCCTTGTGGCTAAAGGGACCGGGGGTATGGAGAAAAGGCAGGTACGGGATACTGAGTTGGATGATCAGCCATGATCATATTGAATGGCGGTGCAGGCTCGAAGGGCCGAATGGCCTACTCCTGCACCTATTTTCTATGTTTTATGTTTCTATGTAAAAAAAAACACAAATTGGGGCCAAGCTTAACCCCCGAAACTTCTCTCCCTGCTCTCCTTTTTTTCATTACCCAGATCTCTCATCTCTCTTAGAGAGGATCACTTCACTCTGTCCAATGCTCAGAAAATATGGCACCAAATTAGGAAAGCTTGTGAGGTTACGAATACGTCAATGCACGCCCCAATCTGGCATAACCACGCTTTCCCCCTATCATTTACAGACATAGCGTTCAGAATGGAGCTGTAAAGGGATAGTTACAATAAAAGATCTTTACATAAATAGACACTTTGCATCATTTGATCAGCTACAATCCATGTTCTCATTGCCCAAAACTCAATTCTTCAGGTACTTGCAGCTGAGAAATTATGTTCGACAAAACAATTCGCTTTTTGAGTCCCTGCCCGAAGACGACTCATTGTCCAAAATTTTGCTGGGTCCCCTGGAAGCAAAGAACCTAATCTCATCTTTTGTAGGTATCTTTTCAAACAAACTAGATAAATCTACTTTAAAAATAAAACAAACCTGGGAAGAAGACCTTAACATTGAAATTGATGACAATGTCTGGAAGGTAGTACTGAAAAGTATAACATCCTGTTCTATTAATTCTAGGCTACAATTGATTCAATTCAAGGTTATAAACAGATTACACTACTCTAAGGTTAAGCTGCATAAAATCGTTCCTGATCTCTCACATTTGTGTAATAGATGCAAGACCGCCGAGGGTACACTCGCTCACCACTTTTGGACTTGTCCAACTTTTGGTGTCTTTTATTTCAATGGTACTCTAATGTTTTAAACGTCATTTTAACTCCGGACCCTGAAACTGCTCTATTCGGGTATTCCACAACGCTTGAGAAGCTAGATCATAATGCTCGCACAATTTTGGTTGATGGTATGGTAATTGCCAACAGATGTATTTTGAAACTATGGAAATCAGACTCTGCTCCTTAGTTGGAGACTTGGTTAAGAGAATTAATGGGCATCTTACACGTAGAGAGGCTGAGATATGAATTGTCTGGCAACCCTCAAAAGTTCTTCAACATATGGAACCCAGTGCTGCAGCATATTAAGGACAAGTAAAACTATCCCCTCAATGCCACACGCTTTTGTACCTTCTTTGAATCCAGCAGTGAAAATACTGAAATATTTGACTTGTGAAAATTACCTTGACTCATGTTTTTGTGCTTTTGTCTTTTTTGTCACGTTGTAGTTATGTTTTTTTAAAATTTATTTTTATTTATTTATTTGTTTGTTTTTGTTTGTTTGTTTTCATGATTATGGGGTATGGGGGTTACTGTTGTTGTTATATGCACTGTAATGAATTAAATTAAAAATTAAAAAAACAAACATTAAAAAAAACAAAATGAGGCCGAGGAGTAAAGATCTTGGAATAAGATCACCAAACAAAACAATTTATTTGAAATTTCGCTTGAAATAGAAATGACACTAGTGCATTTTATTTTTAAAAAGGCATGAAAAATCTGTTAGCAATTTAACATTTTGGTAGGCTTGTGTCCATTTACATTTTTTTAAACTTGTTTTGTAGAGAATTTCTTGCTGCAGTAGGAACCAAAAAGGCACGTCAAACAAACTCCAACTGTCGGATCGTAGCTGATGTAAAGCATGATGAGACAGAGCCTGTAATATCTATAAAATTCAGTAAGTTGTGCTTCCCATTTTAGCTTATTAAAATGTAGCTTTATCAAAAATGATAAAGGAAAGCCCACATCTATTTTTCAGCTAATGTTAGCTTCATTGTCAGGTGACTGTGATTTTCCCATTACTGTTGATCAAGCTGTTGGATAAATTCAGGTCTTGATCATAAATTACTTTTCTTGATTAGATATCATTGTGTAATGAGGTTTTAAGTTACATTGATCAGTATAATGTAATACTCCAGCTGATCTCTGGAAGTTTATACATAGTGTGACAGTACTTATAATATGCATTTATGCACTTTTTTCATTTTATATGAAATAAAACTTGTCCTTATGGGAGCTAGTGCCAAAAATATTGTTAGAGGTGTATTTTATCTGAAATAGTCTTCAAGAGATTGTTTGATGGGAAGGGTTACTTACAGGGAGAATAAAAAAACTAAGCATTTTTCAATATTGATACCAATGTACACATGTATATTTAAAAAAATCATGATATACAAACATATAAACAGAACACTGTTTTCCAGTGAGTTAAATCCTCTACTGTTCATATGCAATAAAATGGATTAGGCAAGATAATAACCCTATACGCAGAGTTCACTCTGAAGTTTTGTCTCTACTCAAGGTGAGAGAGAAAAGATTTCAGTGGAACCTGAGTGTCATCTTTTTCATTCAGAGGGTGGTGGGTATGTAGAACGAGCTGTGGGAGGAGGTAGCTGAGGAAGGTACGATAACTGCATTTAAAAGACACCTACATGGGAATAGTTTAGAGGGATAAGGGCCAAATATGGACAAATGTGACCAGCTTAGATGGGTTATCTTGGTTGGCATTAGTGAATTGAGCCAAAGGGCCTGTTTCCTTGGCATATGGCTTTCACTTGATGCTAGTTTTCTCTCTGTTCATGATTTGTCCTTACCTCCGGTACCTAGAATGTCAATGATAATAATATTTCAACCCATTCATGATCCCATTAATTAGTTCAATTCCTCTGTCCATTCCACTTTTCTTTACGATGCTCACAGCTCAGCTAATTTTTGCTGTCTGCTGTTTGTTCCGTTCATGTTTAAATAGTACTACCGACAGAAAATAGTTGCCGGAGGAGGCCATTTGGCCCTTCGAGCCAGCACTGCCATTCATTGTGATCATGGCTGATCATCCACAATCAGTAACCTGTGCCTGCCTTCTTGTATTCTTCACTCTTTATAAACAATGTGTCTTGCTACGCATTTTAAAAAAGCTTTATTTGTTTGCTTTGAGTGGCTCAAACCGGACTCTTTGGTATTCTTTTTCTCTCTAAGACTCGTGTTCCTTTTTTCTTGTTGTGCCTCCTCTGCATTGGAGAAACCAAACACGAATTGTTAGATATTCCATTTACCACCCTTTTCCACAAGCTCTTGTTCAATACATGTTTATCAAAAACAGTCCAATTAGATAGTCTGGCTGAGTATTTTACACAAGAAATTAGCAATATTAATAATATCAGGAGGAGGCCATTCAGAAATTCAAGTCTGTTCAACCATTTAATATGATCATGGTCGATTATCTTCCTCAGTGTCATCTACTCTCTCAACATAGCACTTGATATAATTTGCAACTGGAATTTACACATCTTCTTGCATATATTCAGTGATTTGGCCTCTTAAGCTCTCTACAGAAACAGTGGAAAACCAAGTGTTACTGGTGTGACATTTAGTTTAATTTTTTTTATCATCAACTTGTCAATTTCTTCTTCTTAGAATTTTGAATGTTGCAATTAGATTGGCTCTCATTCTTCAAATGAATACATTTAAGAATAAGGGGTAGGCCATTTAGAACGGAGATGAGGAAAAACTTTTTCAGTCAGAATTGTAAATCTGTGGAATTCTCTGCCTCAGAAGGCAGTGGAGGCCAATTCTCTGAATGCATTCAAGAGAGAGCTAGATAGAGCTCTTAAGGATAGCGGAATCAGGGGGTATGGGGAGAAGGCAGGAACGGGGTACTGATTGAGAATGATCAGCCGTGATCACATTGAATGGTGGTGCTGGCTCGAAGGGCCGAATGGCCTACTCCTGCACCTATTGTCTATAAACCTAGTCAAATTTACTTCTCCTTGACACTTTCATCATCCTAGGAACCTGGATGATAGATTAATGAGGGCAGAGAAAGAAGACAAACAGATGGACATGTAAAAGCGACATCTGCAGTCTTCTTGGTATTCGGTCAATGTAGTAGACAGCAAACCCTCATTTTAACAGAGCTCTTTATAACGGATTTTGGTTTAACGCGAACTGACCTTTTGATGGCTGCCCACACTGTCCTCGGGTGACGCCACTTCCCTGGCCAGAACTTCTACCACCACCATTGGCCCACACAGCTTCCTCAGCCGCTTCCAGACCGCATTTGCCATCGCCCCTCACCTACATTCTGGCCGCCCGCGTGCCACGACCAATGATTCCGTCAATCCTCGCCTCTCCCCTGGCCGCCGGCAGGCTGGGGCTGTCCACTCACCTAGATTCCAGGCCCAGTTCCGGACTGAGTGTCTGAAGAAGGGTTTCAACTCAAAAGATCACCCACCCATATTCTCCAGACTTACTCCAGCACTTTACGTCCTTTTATGTATTAACCAGCAACTACAGTTGTTTGTTTCCACAATTTACACAATGATAACATCTAATTTGGTTATAGTGGGCAATTGGCAATAATGGACCTCCTCCCCCCCCCCCCCCCCCCCCCCACCCACAGTCTGTTATAACGAGGGTTTACTATATTCCCTGAAGTGAAATATATATATTTTCTTGGAAAAGGGGAACAAAAACTGAACCTACTACAGTAATTGTAAAGACCTGAATAATGGTGGCAAGACATCCCTGTTCCTTTACCCATATGGTCTTGCAGTGAAGTAGATTGTCTTCTTAACTGCTTGCTGTACTTGTATGTTTGTTTTCAGTGATTGGTGTGCACGAACATGAAGTGTCTTCATACATCAACGTTTCCCAATTTAACACTGTTTCAATAAATATGTCACTTTTCTTTCACTTAATCTGGGCATTGGAAACTGTTGAACTATCCCCATAGAAATAAATTCAGCCACTCCAAATATATATACTCCAAAGACGTACAGGTATGTAGGTTAATTGGCTGGGTAAATGTAAAAATTGTCCCTAGTGGGTGTAGGATAGTGTTAATGTACGGGGATCGCTGGGCGGCACGGACTTGGTGGGCCGAAAAGGCCTGTTTCCGGCTGTATATATATGATATATGATATGATGATATGATATTTGTGTCTGCGGCTAGTAATGCTAAATTTAAAAACAACTTTATCGGAACCACTGGGTGCATCCTGTATTCCATTTATTTTTGCCACAATAGTTATTTTCAGCAGCTGTCTCTGTTTGGTACTACTTCATAGGATATAATTGGATCTGAAAATTGGATTTTCTTACAACCCATCTTTTCTAGCTTAAGGGTACATTCAAAGTTATTGCATATTTTACATGAATTTTATCTTCCATTTTAGTCAGTTTCGTTCCAAAATATATATAAATATTTCAATTTAGTTTCCACACTTATGAACAATTGATGTCACTTTTATCAATGTCCAGAAAGAACAGGGGCCTCTTATGGTTTGGCTTGTTTCTTTTAGAGTTCAGTATCTACAACTAATTTAATTTATAAAAGTGAATTTTTCATCTTTTAACAGATGATGGAGAAAGCTTGATACTGAAGGCAGCAAACTTGACAACCAAAGAGATGCTATCATTTTTCAATGAGAGATGTGTGGCCAAGGACACTCAGGCTCAAGAAACTGGATCCAAAATAAGCTGATTTAAGTTACAGTGCACATTTCTGCTAACGTGTTCACTGACATTTCACACCTGGTGAAGTGCTGAATGACTATTGATTTGTTTAATTAGATATATTGATCACCTACAATGTACAGAACAGTCTAGTATGATGAAACTCTCTCAGTTCATCATTCAACATACTTCTGAGTCATGATTTTAGAATCAACGTCCTCCAGAGCTGTGTTCAATAAAATCTGGATTAATGAAGAAACTGTAGTCATTGTAACTTAGCAACTGCTATCAGAACACCCAGTTGTGAATACTGACATATCACTATATTACTCTTCATGTACAGACAAAATGCTGGAGTAACTCAGCGGCACAGGCAGCATCTCTGGAGAGAAGGAATGGGTGATGTTTCGGGTCGAGACCCTTCTTCAAACTGATGTCAGGGGAGTGGGCGGGACAGAGATAGAATGTAGCCGGAGACTGGTGGGAGAAATGGGAAGGGGGAGGGGATGGAGAGAGAGGGAAAGCAAGGGCTATTTGGAGAAGTCAATGTTCATACCGCTGGGGTGTAAGCTACCCAAGTGAAATATGAGGTGCTGTTCCTCCAATTTGCGCTGGGCCTCACTCTGGCAATGGAGGAGGCCCAAGATAGAAAGGTCAGATTGGGAGTGGGAGGGGGAGTTAAAGTACTGAGCAACCAGGTGATCAGGTAGGTTAAGACGGACTGAGCGGAGGTGTTGAGTGAAACTATCGCCGAACCTGCGCTTGGTCTCGCCGATGTTCTATCGCTGTCCCGCCCACTCCCCTGACATCAGTCTGCAGAAGGGTCTCGACCCGAAACGTCCCATTCCTTCTCTCCAGAGATGCCGCCTGTCCCGCTGAGTTACTCCAGCATTTTGTGTCTACCTTTGATTTAAACCAGCATCTGCAGTTCTTTCCTACCCATTACTCTTAATGTATTTGTATTGACTGCAATAAAAATGTTATCCAGATAAGAATACTTAGTTACTTTAGTGAACACTATTGTTGTATTACGCTTTACTCGTGGCATTGTTTTGTATGTGCAACAGTGACTCTGAAATAAGGCTAAGGATAACAAATATAGATAGTGACATAATTATCTTTAAAGTTTAGATTAAAAATGAGAGATATTAACTAAGTATTGCAAAAATTGGATTTTTTTTTAGACCAAAGACATTTCTTCCTATGAATAACATTGGCAAAGTATGTTTTACAGCTAAGTTGTTGCCTCCTTTTTGAGAACTTCAGATGTACCTATTTATATTTTCTGAAGTAATATGGAAGGGAAAATTAAAGGGACTCTGAAGAAGATTCTTGATCCAAAATGTCACCTATGTTCTCCAGAAATGCTGCTTGACCTCCAGCACTTTGTGTCCTTTTGTGTATTAACCAGCATCTGCCGTTCTTTGTTTCTACGGACTCTCGACGTTGTTATGTCACCCATAAAATTATACCAAAGGGTATACAAAATAGTTAGAATGTGAAAATCTCATGCCAGTTCATTTGGGAAAAGGCGATTATCTTATATTGTATCTTCCTCTGAAACTGAAACATTTGCAGCTGCCTATTTATGTTGCCCATATCCTACAGTATTCGTGGATGCTTCCTGACTTAACTAACTTCTCACAGCATTTTCTATTTTTGTTTCGGCTTTCCGACCATCGTAGCTTTTTGTTCTAATCAAGAAAAGTAATTATTAAACCACACAACCAAAATAATGCACCAGAGGAGTTAATAATTAAACTGTAGAGGACTTTTGTGAAATTCCATCAACTTCAATCTCAAATTCAATTGATGGAATGTAAAAGAGACAGACATTCCATGGCTTGAAACCTAACATTTGGTGCCAAAAAGGGAAAATAGTGCCAGGTGGAGAGTGATAATGGTGTAAGTGAAGAAACAAAAGGTCAGTCCTGGGACGTGTCAACAGGAAGGGAAAAAAATGATCAGAAGGAAAATATCGAATGCTAGAAATATTGATTGTCTGAAATTATTGAATTTCAGCCTGAAATTATTGGAGTTCAGCCTGAAAAAATGTTTATCTGGAATATTATTAAACGGGGGAAAGAATGTTGAAATTAATAAAAAAGGAACAAATTTGGGGTGGTTTTAGACAATAGGTGCGGGAGTAGGCCATTCGGCCCTTTGGGCTAGCACCACCATTCACTGTGATCATGGCTGATCATCCACAATCAGTACCCCGTTCCTGCCTTCTCCCTATATCCTTTGACTCCGCTATCTTTAAGAGCTCTATCTAACTCTGTCTTGAAAGCATCTAGAGAATTGGCCTCCACTGCCTTCTGAGGCAGAGAATTCCACAGATTCACGTCTCTGTGTGAAACATGCCATTAGCTTTCTTCACTGCCTGCTGTACCTGCATGCTTACTTTCAGTGACTGATGAACAAGGACACCCAGATCTCGTTGTACTTCCCCTTTTCCTAACTTGACACTATTCAGGTAATAATCTGCCTTCCTGTTCTTACCACCAAAGTGGATAACCTCACATTTATCCACATTAAACTGCATCTGCCATGCATTTGCCCACTCGCACAACCTGTCCAAGTCACCCTGCATCCTCATAGCATCCTCCTCACGGTTCACACTGCCACCCAGCTTTGTGTCATCTGCAAATTTGCTAATGTTACTTTTAATCCCCTCATCTAAGTCATTAATGTATATTGTAAATAGCTGCGGTCCCAGCACCGAGCCTTGCGGTTACCCACTAGTCACTGCCTGCCATTCTGAAAGGGAACCGTTAGTCCCTACTCTTTGTTTCCTGTCTGCCAACAAATTTTCTATCCATGTCAGTACCCTACCCCCAAAACCATGTGCTCTAATTTTGCCCACTATGTTGGACCTTTCCGAAAGTCCAGGTACACCACATCCACCGGCTCTCCCTTGTCCATTCCCCTAGTTACATCCTCAAAAAATTCCAGAAGATTGGAAGGATTACAAATAGAATGTTGTTTCTTGGGAGAATAGCACCACAATGAAATCAACATCAGATAGACAATAGGTGCAGGAGTAGGCCATTCAGCCCTTCGAGCCAGCACCGCCATTCAATGCGATCATGGCTGATCACTCTCAATCAGTACCCCGTTCCTGCCTTCTCCCCATACCCCCTCACTCCGCTATCCTTAAGAGCTCTATCCAGCTCTCTCTTGAAAGCATCCATCGAACTGGCCTCCACTGCCTTCTGAGGCAGAGAATTCCACACCTTCACCACTCTCTGACTGAAAAAGTTCTTCCTCATCTCCGTTCTAAATGGCCTACCCCTTATTCTTAAACTGTGGCCCCTTGTTCTGGACTCCCCCAACATTGGGAACATGTTTCCTGCCTCTAATGTGTCCAATCCCCTAATTATCTTAACCCATTCCTTCTCTCCCGAGATGCTGCCTGACCTGCTGAGTTACTCCAGCATTTTGTGAATAAATCCCCTAATTATCTTATATGTTTCAATAAGATCCCCCCTCATCCTTCTAAATTCCAGTGTATACAAGCCTAATTGCTCCAGCCTTTCAACATACGACAGTCCCGCCATCCCGCCAAAGCTCAACATCAGGGTTCTCTAAACTGGAGCATATGTGTGGAGGAGAGCAGTATCTGGCAGGTGGGCATATTAGATACGCTGGGGCCTTGCACTTACTACCACAGCAGTACTTACCATCCCAGTACCATCCAGGGTCCAAGGATGGAGATACAGTGAAGGAATTAATTCTAGTTAAGAGTGCGTGCTCTTCATATGAGCAAATAGTCTTGATTACAGTAAACATTCGGTTCCAAGAGCCTTCTTCAGCATTAGCACACTGTCTCCCTGAAGCTCTGAGCCTGCTGCAGCCTGATATTCTCTTATTTTCTATTCTAACCTCTCATCAGCTAATCACCTGCAATGGGCTCGCCTCTCTTGTTCTTTAAAAAAAAAATTTTTTTTGGCTCTTCCTATAACCTTCCCCACCCTCCCATCTATATCTCCTCATCAGTAATGTCATTCAATAGCTCATCAACTACTCATCCATGTATGATCAAGATAGCCAGCTCCATTTTACCATTTACACTTTGACTCGACAACCATAAGATTTCTTATCTGACATTTACGACTGTATGAGCTGATTTCTTTCTGACTAGAAGGTATTTATTCACAATATGCTGGAGTAACTCAGCAGGTCAGGCAGGTCGGGAAAGAAGGAATGGGTGACGTTTCGGGTCGAGACCCTTCTTCAGCGGGTTGAGACCCGAAACGTCACCCATTCCTTCTCTCCTGAAATGCTGCCTGACCTGCTGAGTTACTCCAGCATTTTGTGAATAAATACCTTCGATTTGTACCAGCATCTGCAGTTATTTTCTTACTCTTTCTGACTAGATATCATCTAAGACATCATTGGACCTGTCAGAATGTCCACCTCCTCAACACTGACTTAATCCTTCTCCCCAGCATCTATAGGGAACGTAACAAGACTGTTTACATCCTTGTTTACATTTGGCCCAGTATTGATATTCTCATGTGCATTTGTGCCATCACCAAGACTGACAAATTCCATCTCTCTAATATTACCAGATTGTATCTGCTGTCAAAGTGCTTGTTACCTTGAGGCCTATATCCCTTATTCTACCCTCTGTAAATTTGAGGTTATGGATTATTCTGTTTACCTTATCACAAGTTGTGCCTTGTTACGGGAATATATTGAGTTACGAAGTATGTTTTGTTGGCCTTGGGTTACCATAGTAATGACTCATCACAGTTTATCAGCAGGGAGTGTCTTGTGAGAGAAAAATATAAAGACAGTTGCATCAGATGACCAGGATTCAGTTTCCCTCTCTCTATTAGTATTATACAGTCTATTATTTGCACTTGATCCCCCTTGATTCTTAGTTAAATAATGCCTCAGTATTAAATTGTAACCCTTGCTTTCAAATTCTTTCACGGCCTCATCTCCTCTACTTGTAACTTCTCCCAACTTAGAATATTTTCAATGGCTTTAGCTACACTTAGCATCTAGATCAGGGGTCTCCAAACTTTTCAGCATGAGGGCCACATTTATATTTGGCACATTTTTGCGGGCTGTAGGAAAAAATAAAAGTGTGAGTTTTATAAATTTAATGAACTCAAAAAAGTTTAGACTAGGTTACGTTCGATTAGATTAGGAAAGGTTAAACTAGGTTAGGTTAGATTACATTAGGTTTATATGGCAACAAATAAATAATATTCAATTTTTAAAACGAGCTTGAAATATTGGAATATATATATATGGTTGGTATGCAATTATTTATAAAACAGAAAAAATACAGTGACCACCACTGGGGAGGAGAGAGAGAGGGGTAGAGAGAGAGGGGGGTAGAGAGAGAGGGGGGAAAGAGAGTTGTTCAGAAGCCCCGCATCCCCGGGGTGAGCGGCGGCGGTGGTGAGGAGGGATGTTTCACGTGTTTGTTTGTATTTCGCTACATTCGAGGGAAACGGGTTTGGAGAAGAGAGTGGAGGAGCGGCGCAGATCTCGCTGGCTCTAGGAGAGAGAGGGAGGGAGCAGCACCCGCTGACACCCTCCCCCTCTCCGCGCTCTCACCTGCTGTTCCCTCTACCCCGACTCTCTCCCCCCCCCCCCTCCCCGGGTTGAGCGGCGGCGAGGAGGAGGGAAGTTTCGAGGGGCCACTGCGATCGCTCACCTTGTCTCTCGGCGTATGGGGAGAAGGCAGGAACGGGATACTGATTGAGAATGATCAGCCATGATCCCATTGAATGGCGGTGCTGGCTCGAAGGGCCAAATGGCCTCCTCCTGCACCTATTGTCTTTTGTCCCGGCTCTGGGTCGGAGGCGATCCGCTCTCCGGTGAACCTTTGCCGGCAGCTTCTGCCTCCAGTCCCCGCTGTCTCAGAGCTTGCTGCGGGCCGGATGTGGCCCGTGGGCCATAGTTTGGAGATCCCTGATCTAGATCATCCCTGAAATTATACCCTTCATCAATGGTGGCCTTACCTCTGTTGTAGTGGCTCCAATTTCTAAAATGTGCAATTTGGAAAACGGGCCAACATCACCATCTGCTGGATAAGAATAATGTTCCTTTCAGTTTGATAGTCATAGAGTACTGAAACAGGCCGTTCGGTCCAACTCCTCCATGCCAACAAAGAAGCTCCTTCCAAGCAACTCCCATTTTTCCACAACTAGCCCTTATCCCGCTAGACCATTCCTACCTGTGCAAATGTCTTTTTTTTGCAGCCAAATTCAGATTTTTTAGAATTTTGTTTTAGATTTAGATACAGCGCGGAAACAGGCCCACCGTGTCCATGGCGCCCAGCGATCCACTAACACTATCCTACACTAGGAACAATTTTTTTAAACATTTGCCCAGCCAATTAACCTACTACACCCCTGTACGTCTTTGGAGTGTGGGAGGAAACCGAGGATCTCGGACAAAACCCACGCAAGTCACGGGGAGAACGTACAAACTCCGTACAGATGACGCCCGTAGTCAGGATCGAACCTGAGTCTCCAGCGCTGCATTCGCTGTAAGGCTGCAACTCTACCGCCGCGCCACCCTTTTTTTTTTTGCCTCTTAGGCACCACTGAGATTCGCACTCAGGATCTCCTGTTTACTAGACAGGCGCTTTAACCAACTAAGCCACGGCTCCAATTCCATCTACAAGAGACGGAATACAGGAAGTAATGAAATTAGTAAGATGGTATCAGGACAGCAACCTGTCCTATGTCAGCAGGACGAAGGAACTAGTTATCAACTTAAGGAAGCATGGTGGAATGCATGCCCCACCGGTGCTGAGAGCTTCAACAGAGCAGATCTTCACACAGAGCAGATTCCCCACCATTGATTCCGTCTAAACTCCACGCTACCTCAGAAAAGCAGCCAACATAATTCAACTTTTGTCCCACTCCGATCATTCCTTCTGGTGCGCACCACCAGACTTGACCAAGCTTCTGAACAGTCCTTCCATAAGCTGGAAGGACCGATTCATCTCGACCCCATTGCGGATATTGGACTTTGTCTCTGGATCTGATGCACTGCATTGCTGAGAATTATATTCTGCACCCTGTATTTTTAAATGTGCTATACAAATAAATTGACTTGACTTGACTTGACCTATTGTACTTGAGTTTGACTTGATTGTATTTATGTATAGTATTACCTGGCCTGATGGATAGCATGCAAAACAAAGCTTTTCATTGTACCTTGGTACTTGTGACAATAATAAACCTAAATCTAAATGTTGTCATCATGCCTGCCTCAATTACTTCCACACGCAGCTCATTCCATACGTCCATCACTATAAGCTTTCCTAAAGCTTTGGTGCAATAGTTGGAACAATGCTTGGTAGTTTCCTTTACTATAGGATTACTCCTTTGGGGTGATGTGCTCTAACAACCAACCCACATAGACACCTAAAAACTGTTACCTTGTAAATAAAAAATGAGCAGTGGGTCCTGATGGTGCACAGAATGTTCTTTTCCTAACTAGGCTGTATCTCTGACAGTTTATGAAATATACAGTGCATTCAGAAAGTATTCAGACCCCATCACCTTTTCCACATTTTGTTACGTTCCAGCCTTATTTTGAAATGGAATAAATTCTTTTTTTATATATCATCAATCTACACACAATACCCCATAATAAAAAAGTAAAAACAGGTGTTTAGAAATTTTTGCAAAGTAATTAAAAAGAAATAACTGAAATATAATTTACATAAGTATTCAGACCCTTTACTCAGTACTTTGTTGAGGCACCTTTGGCAGCGATTACAGTCTCAAGTCTTCTTGGGTACGACGCTACAAGCTTGGCACACCTGTATATGGGTAATTTCTCCCATTCTTCTCTGCAGATCCTCTCAAGCTCTGTCAGGTTGGATGGGGAGCATCGATGCACAGCTATTTTCAGGTCCCTCCAGAGATGTTCGATCGGGCTCAAGTCCCAGGCTCTGGCTGGGCCACTTTCTGCTCGGTACTACAAACACTCCTCCTGATGACATTATTTTATAAGATATTAAGGGCGAGGGTAAGTGGACAGAATAGTGCTCCTCAGAAACCAAGCCCAATGTGTAGAGCTGCTAGAGATAGGCAAAGTCTTCATTGAGTATTTCTCCACTATTTGTTATCATGGAGAAAGACATGGGAGCAGTAATTGCTAAGATGCTGGTCATCCTATGGCATATGTAGGTAAATAAATCTCCTGGGCCTGATCAGGTACATCCAAGGACATCGTGGGAAGCTAGAGAAAAAAATTGTAGGAGCCCTGGCTGAGATATACAAATCATCATTGGACATGGGTGAGGTACTGAATGAGTGGGAGGGTGGCTAATATTGTGCCGCTATTTAAGAAGGGCTGCATGTAAGAGCCTGGGAACTATAGACCAGTGAGCCTAACATCTGTGATGGGTGAGTTACTAGAGAAGATTCTGAGGGATATCATACATGTGCATTTGAATAGACAATTGAGACTGACTAGGGTTAGTATGCTTTTGTACATGGGAGATCACGTCTTGTGAATTTAATTTGAGTTTATTGAAGAAGTAACCAAGAAGGTTGACGTGAGCAAGGTTGGAGAGGTTGTCTATATGGACTTAAGCAACGCCTTTGATAAGTTTTTGCATGGTAGGCTGATATGAAAGGTTACATTGCATGGGATGCAGGGAGAACGGGCTGGCAATACAGAATTTGCTTCATAGAAGAATGCAGATGGAGGTGGCAAATGGGTTTTTTTCTTATCTAGTGGTGTACCTCAGGGATCCGGTGCTGGGCCTATTGTTGTTGGTAGTTTATATCAATGATTTGGATGAGAATGTACGAGGCATGATTAACAAGTTTCCAGATGACACCAAGGTAGGTGGTGTCGTTATCAAAAATGGTTATCAGAAATTACAGCAGGATCTTGATCAGATGGGCAAATGGGATGAGTGGTTAATGGAGTTTAATGCAGTTAAATGTGAGGTGTAGCATTTTTGGAAGTCAAACCAGGGTAGAATCTTCGCAGTGAATGGTAGGGCCCTGTCGAGTGTTGTAGAGCAGAGGGATCTAGGACTACTGCTACATAGTTCCCTGAAAGTGGTGTGGCAGGTTGACAGGGTAGTGAAAAAGGCTTTTGATACATTAGCCTTTGTCAGTCAGGGTATTGAATATAGAAGTTGGAATGTTATGTTACAGTTGTGCAATATGTTGTTAAGGCTGCAGCTTTGGTGCCCTGCTATAGGAAGGATGTCATTAAGCTGGAAAGAGTGGAGAGAAGATTTACGATGATGTCGCCAGGACTCAAGGTCCTGAGCTATAGGGAGAGGTTGGGCAGGCTAGGACTTATTCCTTGGAGAACAGGAGGCTAAGTTGTGATCTTATTGAGATGTATGAAGTCATCATAGGAATCGATAGCGTGAATGCACAGAATATTTTACCCAGGGTGAAGGAATCAAGAACCAGATGAAATAGGTTTAAACCTAGAGGGGAAAGATTTATTAGGGGCAACATTGTCACTCGGATAGTCTTGAGTATATGGAATGAGCTGCCAGAGGAGGTAGTTGAGACAGGTACTATAACAGCATTGAAAAGACACTTGGATACAAATAAGATCTGAAATGTTCACGAGCAAATGGGATTAGCTTAGATGGGGCATCTTGGTTGGCCGAGACATGTTGGGCCAAGGGGTCTGCTTTCTTGCTGGAAGGTTCCATGACTCTGACAAATCTCTGACACTCACCCACATGGTAAGCTGGAATTGACAGTTAAGCCACATGGGATCCAAAGCAAGCTGACTAATTGGACCCAAGGTTGGGTTGGGTGATAAGAGGCATGGGATAGTAGGACAGGGTTGCTACTCTGAGAGAATGAGTATGCAAGGCAATGAGGATATCGTTCCAATGCAGGCAAATGGTATTGCTGTAGTTGGCCAAAATATGGACATCGTGGGCCATTTCTGTGTTATATGACTCTGAACAGTGACCCGACATTGACATAAAAAACAGAGAATGCTGGAAACACATAAGGCAGCATCTGCGTATCAAGAAACATAGTTAATGTTTCAGGTCAAAGAACCTTTTCAAAACATCAAATTATTCATGTAACGTTGGTGATTTTTGCACCAAACCTTGTGAAAAGCTCAGTCCGAGAAATTACTTTAATTCTAATGATCACCTCTACTTTGTTGCTAGATTGCAGTCTTTAATGCTACCTGACTTCACTCTGCACACAAAATACTGGAGTACTCAGCGGGACAGGCAGCATCTCTGGAGAGAATGGGTGATGTACAGGTATGTAGGTTAATTGGCTGGGTAAATGTAAAAATTGTCCCTAGTGGGTGTAGGATAGTGTTAATGTACGGGGATCGCTGGGCGGCACGGACTTGGAGGGCCGAAAAGGCCTGTTTCCGGCTGTATGTATATGATATGATATATGATATGATATGTTTCGGGTCGAGGCCCTTCTTCAGACTGATGTCAGAGGAGTGGGGGTACAGAGATAGAATGTAGTCGGAGACAGTAAGACTGGTGGGATAACTGGGAAGGGGGAAGGGATGGAGAGGGAAAGCGAGGGCTATTTGAAGTTAGAGAAGTCAATGTTCATACTGCTGGGGTGTTAAGCTATCCAAGCAAAATATTAGGTGTTCCTCCAATTTGCGCTGGGCCTCACTCCAGGTGTCAACTCCTGTACATCAGCGAGACCAAGCGCAGGCTCGGCAATCGTTTCACTGAACACCTCCGCTCAGTCTGCCTCAACCTACCCGATCTCGGTTGCTCAGCACTTTAACTCTTCCTCCCATTCCCAATCTGACTTTTCTGTCCTGGGCCTCCTCCATTGTCAGAGTGAGGCCCAGTGCAAATTGGAGGAACAGCACCTCATATTTTGCTTGGGTAGCTTACACCCCAGTAGTATGAACATTGACTTCTCTAACTTCAAATAGTCCTTGCTTTCCCTCTTTCCTCATCCCCTCCCCCTTCCCAGTTCTCCCACCAGTCTTACTGTCTCCGACTACATTCTATCTCTGTCCCGCCTACTCTCCTGACATCAGTCTGAAGAAGGGTCTCGACCCGAAACGTCACCCATTCCTTCTCTCCAGAGATGCCTGTCTTGCTGAGTTATTCCAGCGTTTTGTGTCTACCTTCGATTTAAACCAGCATCTGCAGCTCTTTCCCACACATTTTGTCCTCTGCACATTTGCTTATCTTACTCGTGAGTCCTCAGGACAAAACCTTACAGAAGGTCTTAAATGTCCATGTGCATAATATTAACTCGCTACATTTTCCATTACTTTTTCAAAGAATATGGTAAGATTAGTCAACAATACCTGTTGCTTTTCTAATGTTCAAAAACTCTGTCCCTGGAGCTTTTCTTCTGTTTAGTCGAATCAGCACGTTCAACTACATGTCACACATTTGTATTGCAACGGAGGCATTACTGGAAACAGGAAGCATTGTTCCAGCCCCAGTTCTACTTCTACTTCTACAGATGGTTTGGCCTTAAAATATGTAACGGCATATGGTGTCAATTAAGCAAGTGAGAAGTCACCCACTCCATCCATTACAAGCACAGTCCAATGTTTGGTGATGATTAGCTAGGATATATGGAAATATTCTGGGGAAAAAATAATCCCATGAAACTGCAACTGTAAAACAGATAGATACTATTTCAGTGGCAAAGTCTGGTAATGTAGACAAGTAATATGATCTTGCTTTTAATTAGATAAATACAATGTCATGTTTTATTCATGGAAAAGGACCGATTTCCTGATTGAATATTTTAAGCCTGAAAAAGAATCTGGAAATATTATAAGTAAAATAATAGATGTAACATTAATGTGCTCACAATAAATGTCTCCACAATCAGACAATCTGACTGGAGAAGCAGACGCAACATAGATTAAGAGGTTTAATATACGTAAGAAGAGATATAACTAATTTCAACGACACATTACATTACCTTACACAACTTTTCTTGATCGGCATTGTGTATGTAACAAATATTGTGTGGACATTGAGAAAGAGAGACAAGGAGAAAGAGAGAATCCAAAGCAATGACAGGAATAGTACTTTTGGGAGCTCACACCAGTAATAATTCAGCAGAGCCACCTTATAAATTGATGATCTCCAACCAGTGGATGCAGTGGTTAAAATATTTCAACAGAATTCTTTATCTAAATTCCTTTTAATTCCACCCACCAATTTCCCTTATCTGCACCCACCAGAAGAACCAAATGAAATTTGAAAAGGTCTGAAAATGATTGAAAACATAAACATTTTTGGCAGCTATTCTCTCCCTTCTGTTTATTTTCATTTGGTACAGATGGATTCAATGATAGAGGGCCACACTGCAATGGCAAGAGACCACTGGATATAATTTGACTACCTTCCCTGAGACAAGACTGAATAATTATTGTTGCCTGATGGGGAATTACAGAGCCTCCCATGGCAGCTTTGGCAGTTTTTAATAGTACAGAGGTGTTAACGAGCCTGTCTTCAGGAAGTCCAGAACAAGGGGTCACAGTTTAAGGATAAGGGGGAAGTCTTTTAGGACCGAGATGAGAAAGTTTTTTTTCACAAATAGAGTGGTGAATCTGTGGAATTCTCTGCCACAGAAGGTAGTTGAGGCCAGTTCATTGGCTATATTTAAGAGGGAGTTATTATTATTATTATTATTAAAATTTATTAAGCAGACTCATGGTCCATTAGAATACACATACAGTACACTGTATATACATATAAAATTAAATTAAATTAGAAAAGGCAACAATACCAATGTTTCCACATAGGTGACAGGTATCTCACGGCACTGAAACCAGGATTTACCAGCATCACAATGATGGAATTCTGAGAACCATTCAATCGGCATATAAATTTAAACATGAGATTCCTCAACAGGGCATGAAACGTATTGACTCCTGCACTACAAAACAGTTCACTTGCACTGCACCACCTTGGCTTTCTAAGCAATATGCGCATGCAGTCATTATAGGCAACCTTAAGTTTATGGTTGCTTGACTTATTAAACTTTATCCACAAAGGAGCAGTGTAAAGAGGAGTACAGTACGCTCTAAACAGGTTTATCTTGACATTTCCTGAGCACCAGTGGAATTTCCTAACCAACATGTTAGCTTGTGCATACAACATGCGGCGCTGTCTATACATGTCCTCATCATCAGACATTTGATCTGTGATGACATGTCCCAGATACTTAGCTTTACAGCAGACAGATAGAACCTGCCCTGACAGGTAAAATGATGGGAAGACTAGATCTTTGTCCCCTTTTACTTTACAAATCATGACAACGCTCTTTTTAGCATTGTATTTCACGTCAAATTGGACACCATACTCAGAGCATATATTCAACATCTGCTGAAACCCAGCACTGCTAGGAGAAAAAACCGCCAGATCATCGGCATACATAAGATGGTTTACCAGGGTGTTACCAATCATACATCCTGTTTTACAGCCTCTAAGCTGTTCAGATAAATCATTCATGTACACATTAAAGAGGGCTGGTGAGAGTAGCCCCCCCTGGCGAACCCCATTACCAACACCAAATGTTACAGAGACTGCATTACCCCATTTGACCTGCATGCTCTGGTTGGCGTACCAATATGCCAGGACCCTAATTATACTGTTAGGCACTCCTCTTTGACTCAGTTTTTGGAACAGCTTATGATGGTTGACTCGATCAAAAGCTTTAGAGGCATTAATAAAACCAATTAACACAGAGGAATTCTGCCTTCTATACATTTCAACCATTTCCTTCAGGGCATAGATACATAAATCAGTACCATGCTTAGCCTTGAAGCCAAACTGGTTGTCTGTAGTACCCAAATAAAAACATAATCTATCTAATAAAATTCTTTCCAGGACTTTGGATAACACACTGGCTAGAGCAATCGGTCTGTAATTATCCAAGCTCCCCACCTTGCCCGCTTTGTCCTTGATGACAGGCACCAGAGTAACGGACAACATGGAGTCTGGTAACAGACCATGATTCATAAGGCCAGTAAAACAGATTGCAAGAAGGACAGCAACCCTCGGGCTTGCAAGTTTGAGGTGCTCTGCAGTGATCTGATCTAAGCCGCTAGCTTTGTTATCAGCTAGCTGTGTGATTGCTTGATAGACCTTATTGGCTGTGATTCCCACTTTGTCACTGTTGGCAATGTTGCCCACTTTGTAGGGATCACTTTTAATACAATTGAATAGCTCAGAGTAATGTTGCCTCCACAAATCAGCTATGTTGTCGGCTCCTGAGACTCCTTCTATGGTACATGGTAACGATGTACTGCCTCTGTTCAGAGCTCTCACCTCCTTCCAGAAGCCAGTAACATCGTTACCAAGGAGCTTATCAGCCATAGAGTCTGCTCTCATTAATTGTTCGTGTTTGCTGATATAACGAACTGCATATTTATACCGAGCATTACTAAGCTTTTTGTGATCCAGGACAGGCCCCTCTCTGGGCCTACCTGCCAGGACCCAAGCCTTAAAGGCATCCTTAGCTTCAGCATGATGAGCAGCCACATGTTTATTCCACCCTGGCTTAATGCTGTGTCTTTTATCAGAGTGAGTAAAGCATGGCCTACTAGCTTCATACACAGCACCCACAATACAATTATACATAGCACAGAGGTCCTTACAGTGAGCGCTGTTATTACAATTCACATCAGTACACATAATCGCATCTCTGGGTAGATATACATTACTTAGAAGGACATCAGTTCTCCCATAGTATAACATCACATCCTCATCTGAGAGCTTCGACCAATCCAGTTTAGCCTTACAGGCACTATTAACCTCCTGAGACATCTCCGGGAGACTGCCCCAATCGAGTGCCATAACAAAAGGAACATGATCAGACATAGATGCCTCATACACAATCTCCATAGATCTTAGAATATCATGAGCATCAGCAGTGCTAATGCAGTGGTCAAGCCATGATGTAGAGTGCCAGGCCTTACTTATGTAAGAATAACTATCTGCAGGTAGGAGCTTTTGGCTGGATAATATAAGAGTGTTATCGACACAAAACTGCAGCATATGCTTTGCAAACAAGGAACTTTTGTCTGATAGGTCAGCATTCATGTCACCCACTACATAGATACTTGTGGAATGATTATCAGAAATAAAAGAATTTATAAAAGCTAATCTAATCAGGTATTCGTCTTCATTTTGTTGTGACTCATACGGTGTGTATACATTGAGGATAGTAACCTCTTTGTTATTCATTTTTATCTGTATAGCGATACACCAGTCAACTTCTAGCCTAATGACATTAATAGCAGAGTCCATCCTTTTCTGCCAAAGGATGGCCACTCCCCCTGCTATCCTTCCTCTCACTATTCCCATAGATAGGTCAGTAGTGGACTCACCAGCCCCGTGGAAATCGTCATTAAAAGAGTTCAATTTTCCCAAGTCCTGTTTCGATAAAAACGTTTCTTGTAAACATAAAATGTCACAGCTTTTCAGCAGGTTGTCAACTACTATACGTCGGGCTCTGTCTCCTGCGTTGTTACCCAGGCATAGCCCGCGGCAGTTGTATGATCCAACCCGCATAAAGTTTAACTGGGCAGGGTGGAAGCCCCATTCAGCACTCTTGCTCCCGTCTCTCCCGCTTTACGTGGTTCATAATATCGCCTCACAACAGAGCCTTCAGGCCAGAGTTCTGGGTTATACATGTCCGCAACTTCATTGCACTCAGCACACACTTTAAACGAGCTATATCTGGTGCTCGCAGTGACAATACTTTCACATCTAACGACACGGCCAAGTTGAGCAGCCAAGTAGAAAGACAACGTCTCTGCATCAAGGTCTGGTGAGAATCTGGTAGCAAAAACACTCACCAACTTCGTTTGAACCACTCTTATATTCCCTTGCGCACGAGTACCAACAATAGGCTTGGACACCCTCCGTACAGGTTTTCCAGCACGCTGTTTGGACAAGGCAGGCTGGCCCTCGGCATGATTCTTTCGAACTTGGCCATGTTTCACCACATGGCTCCATTTCGTGGAGTTTTCCACAGTTCCTCCAGGAGTCAGACCAACATGCCCAGCCCCACTCCCCGCACCTGCCCCGACAGAGTTAGATGTGGCCCTTGTGGCTAAAGGGATCAGGGGGTATGGAGAGAAGGCAGGTGCGGGATACTGAGTTGGATGATCAGCCATGATCATATTGAATGGCGGTGCAGGCTCGAAGGGCCGAATGGCCTCCTCCTGCACCTATTTTCTATGTTTCTATGTTTCATCCACCGGTTCATGTTACTTCATTAGCTGCAGAGAAAGAGCTGACTGCAAGTGAGTTAACCATTAATGCAGCCAAAAACAGCAGCAGCCCTAAAGCACAAGAGCGTGGAGACACTAAGGGACAGGCCCAGGAGCCTCACAGCCAGTAAGGGTTTCACAGCAGAATGTTTCAATATGGGAAACATTAGAAATGGGAAGCTGTCACTGATCAATGAAGGATGAAAAGGAGCCGAACGCCCACAGGAATAACTTTTTAATAGAGAATCCTTAGAGTGGCAAGTCATTTCAAAAAGCTTGAAAATCAAAAGAACTGTAGATAGTAGAAATCAGGAATAAAAAACAGAAATGCTGCCTGACTTGCTGAGTAATTCCAGCACATGGAGTATTGTGTGCAGTTCTGGTTGCCACACTATAGGAAGGACAGCACTGCTGGAGAAAATGGAGATGAGATTCAACTGCTTAGAATGGAGGACTTTAGTTGTGGGGAGAAATTGTACTTATTTTCCTTGGAATGGAGAAGACTGAGGGGTGACTTGATAGTGGTATATAAAAGTATGAGGGGAATAGATACGATAGTCAGAATCTTTTTCCCTTGGTCTATTTTTGAAGAAAAAAAAAGAATGCACAGGCTTAAGGCAATGGTATAAGAAAGGGAATTCTTATGCACAGGCTTAAGGTAAGTCAAAAGTTTTAAAGGGGACTTGTGGAGGCATTTATTTTTTACACTGAGAGTGGTTGATAATCTGGAACTGGGACTTATTTTTGGGAGCGTGGGATGGTGAGGGGATACTTTATTGAAGCGTACAAAATTATGAGGGGCACGAATAAAGTGAACGCTCACAGTCTTTTTCCCACGGTAGAGGATTCTAAGACTAGAGAACAGACTTACGATGAGGGGGGAGAGATTTAAGAAGGAGCTTTAGGCTAACTTTTTTACTTGATTGAAAGGATTAGAGAGATATTAGCCAACTGGAGGCAACTGGGAACAGCCCAGAATGCCAACTTGGTTGGCATGGACAATTCGGGGCCAGCAATGTATGACTCTAATATGGGCAAATGGGATTAATTTAGATAAATAAAAATGATAAGCCTGTTTTGGTGCTTTTTCTATAATTTTCCATAATTTCTATAATTTTCAAAATGCTTTGTCGGAGTATTAAAAAAACTGATGCCAAGTAAAATAATGAGGTATAAGAGCAAATGTTTTGAGGAGAGCTTCAGAATAGAAAATGAAGTGGAGAGACTAAAAGGTTTTGGACATTCCAGAACTTAAGAATGCACTTGGTACAAGAAGATTTAGCTGCCAACTGTGGAACAATTAAATTCAGTGACGATCATAAGGTCAGTAATAGAGGAGCAAAGTTACTTCTGCCAATTATAGGGCTGGAAGTAAACATGACACCCAACAGTTTGATTTAGTTTCAGGCAGTTACAAGGAAGAGAGATGGGCGTTGGTGGTTGGGGAACAGAGTTTTTGACAGCAACCAAAAATGATGGATTTGACCTTCCTAATTTAGAGCTGATGGTATTACTAGTTGATCTGGTTTCAGATTTCAAGAAATCTGTAGTTCAGATTTAGTGGATGGATCGAGGGTTTGAGGTAAACATGGCAATTTATCAGCATTCAAATGGAAACTGGCACCCATTGCTGTTGAGAGGCATTGTAGTGGGAAAGGCCAATAGTAGCTGTTTTGGAGAAGAAGCCACTGAGCCATTTCACATCTCCCCATAATACTTGATTGGCATTTTTTAATCCATTCATAGCCTTTAAAAAATAAAAAAAACAGATTGTAATTTTGTCATAACTTACTTTCCCACCTTTTTGTCTTCGCAAATTTATCTATTGTATATTTGCATCCTACCTACAAATCGTTTATTTATATTTTAAATGGTTGTAGTCCCAGTATTGATCCACTGTATACAAAGCACGTCGGGGAGCATAATGAAATACTCTCCACTTGAATACAGCTCGAACAATAGACAAGAAGCTTGTTGCCAGAAAATGGCCAATTAATTTGTAAACCATGCAGTCCCTAAACATTAATTCCCAGCGTACTGAGGCTGCATTGTGTATCATCTACAAATGACATTGCAGTTTTTTGCCTGGGTTTCTGACAGGATCTCTCAAATGCACAACCAGATCAGCAGGTTCATAGAACAGCACCAGATACAAATTCCTTCGTTGTTGTTCCATCTATATCCAGGAATTAAAAGCAGAGTCGTACAGTACGGAAATGGAAGAGAATGAGAAGCTTATGGTGCAAAGGAATAACAGAGTGTGTGTGAGGGAATGAGAGGGATGATAGTTAGATAATGAATTTGCAGTTTGCCATCCCATTTGGACTGTTAGAGGGATCAGATGGATGAGGAGTATTGGATATGAGAAAATCATGTGCCCATATACTCAAGGCCTTATCTTTGCTCCTACCAACAAAAGCAAGCAAGCTTTCTTCAAGAATCTGAAGAAGGGTCTCGACCCGAAACGTCACCCATTCCTTCTCTCCTGAGATGCTGCTTGACCTGCTGAGTTACTCCAGCATTTTGTGAATAAATACCTTCGATTTGTACCAGCATCTGCAGTTATTTTCTTACACTTCTTCACGAGAGAGTCGACATGCAGCTTATCTTTCAAGAGGGAAAGAAATGCATTAAGAAGTTTAATGACTTTTAACAGATATGGCCATCATAATAAAACAGATAGTATATGAGATAATTGGAGTTGTAAATATTTTCGAGTGCACACAAACAATGGATATTTCTAGTTCTGTATTCCAATTGGATTTAACATTCCTGATATTTATATTATTTGTAATTTCTACGAACTGATGAGAGTTAAGTTTAAACCCCTTCTTGTACCTGGGAATCAGCTTATCTCTGCACGTGCATTTTCTACCAGTGTCTGAAGAAGTAAATTTGCTCTGATGCCTTCTCGTTGTTTGTTGAAGACATATCTTTACTCAAATGCACCTCATTTTAAGCTGTTGAATCCTTTAAAGTGTCATCATTATCAGTCAATATCCAGCCTACACTCCACTTGTGTATTATTAGTGATCAGGTAGATCACATATCGTGTGCTATCTTAATCACGTGGCAACACAAGTGGATAGAGTGTTAAAAATATAGAGCAGGCTTGCCTTCATTGTTCAGGGCATTGAGTACAAGAGTCAGAAAGTCGTGATGCAGCTTCATAGGACTTTGCTTGGTTACATTTGGAATATTATAGACAATAGACAATAGATGCAGGAGTAGGCCATTCGGCCCTTCGAGCCAGCTCCGCTATTCAATGTGATCATGGCTGATCATTCTCAATCAGTACCCCGTTCCTGCCTTCTTCCCATCCCCATATTGCGTGTCATTCTGGTAGCCCCATTACAGGAAGGATGTGGAGGCTTTGGAGGGGATGCAGGAGAGGTATACCAGAATGCTGCCTGGATTTGAGGGTATTAGCTATAAGGTGATGTTGAACAGACTTGGATTGTTTTCTCTGAGACGCCAAAAATTGAGGGGAGACCTGAAAGAAACATAAAATTATGAGAGGCATAGATTGGGTAGACACTTCTCCCAGGGTGGAAATGTCAAAGACTATCAGGCATAGCTTTAATATGAGAGGGGCAAAGTTTAAAGGAGATGTGCGTGGCAAATTGTTTTGCAAGATGGTGAGTGCGTGGAAAGTTTTGCCTCGGGTGAAGGTGGGGGCAGATACGATCGTGGTGTTTAAGAGGCTTTTAAATTGGCACAAGGATACGCAGGGAATGGAGAGATATGGATCATGTACAGAGATTACTTTGGCTGGGCATCATGGCCGGCACAGAAATTTGGGACGAAGGGCCTGTTTCCGTGCTGTACTTTTCGATGTGCTCTGAAGCAGGAGGATATCTAGCTGAGTCAAACTGAAGGTAATTAAAACAAATTATATAAAAATATTTCATAGATTTTTAAAATCTTATGGATGAGGTTGATTATTGTTATTCTTTGTTTTGTCACAGAATTGTCAGATGGGTAAAAGTCAAACTGACAGCTGCTAAAACAAAACCAGTATATCTCTCTTCCAAATCATTAAGTGACTTTCAAAAAGCTCTGTACTACTTATTTTGCTTTTTAATTGTGAAATTTCCATATGACCTATATATGTCACGATCTAGAATTTGTACCTTGCATGGCCTGGAAGGGATTTCTAGCTTAAGCAATAACATGTGAGCTGCAATATGTTTTTAAAAGGTCAGAAGCAGGATGATAAGGATTGATTTTCAATGCAAATTGACAGGTATATGGATGAATTACCTTGAAAGGAGACCAGGCATCCTTATAGCCGGTAGTCATATCAGTTAGTGTCAATAGGGAGATTGTTAACAAATCCAATAATTGCTATAAACACCCACATATTGTATGTTCCAATGCATGAATTAACAAGAGTCCAGCCCAGTCAGCTGACAAAAGCTGACTTCAAGGAATTTGACATCTTAACTGGTTCCAAACACGAGTCGGGGAGGGAAGGTAGAGATTGGAGCTGACTTCTTCGACCAAAAAGAGAAATATACTCTGGAGATGGAGATTAGCTGGGAGAGAGTGTGTGTTCCATTTACAGTACCTTACAAAACAAATTTAAAAGGAACAAGAATTTTTAAACTCAGGAACAGCATTTGTTATTTTTGGGCATAAAAAAAGCAAAATAATAAATGTTCTTTTTCGTAGTAGTTAATTTAAAAAAAAAGATTTTTTAGATTTGTTTCACTAAAGTCTTCACCAGTTAAGAATAGTACAGCAAAGGAACAGGACTTTTGGCCCACATATTTGTGCTGTACTTGGTGTCAGGTTAAACTAATGATCTCTGCTTGCATATCCTTCCATTCATGATCCATATCACTTCATTCCCTGTACATATACCTATCTAAAAGCCTCTTAAATGCCACTATTGTATCTGTCTGTCTCCACCACCACCCTCGGCAGTGCATTCAGTACCCACCATTATCTGTGTAAAAAAAATACCTCGCACATTTCCTTTAAATTTTGCTCTCTCACCTAAAATCTATGTCCACTAGTCTTTAACATTTTCACCCTGGGAAAAAAATTCTAATCATCTACTCTGTCCATGCCTTTCAAAATTTTATATACTTCCATTAAGTCTCCCCTCAGCCTCTGGCACTCCAAAGACCAATCTACATTTGCCCAACCTCTCCTTATGTCTAATACCCTTTAATCCAGGCAGCATTGTGGTAAGCCTCTTTTGTATTCTCTCCAAAGTCCCCACATCCTTCTTGAACTGCACACAATATTACAATTGCGGCTTCATCAAAGTCCTTCAAAGACTTTAAAGAAAACAGGAAAAATAGACATTGAAATTGGAAACAAATGTATACATTTGCAAGACTATTTGGCTTCAATATTCTGAATGTTGGGTTTGGGTCTTGCTCTTCTGTTCATCTTTAGGGCCAGCTCAAATAAAACAAGTCTAGTGAAGGAGCTTGATCTGAAATGTCACCTATTCCTTCTCTCCAGAGATGCTGCCTGACCCGCCGAGATACTCCAGCATTTTGTGTCTATCTTCGGTGTAAACCAGCATCTGCAGTTCCTTTCTTTTTACAACGGTTTGGGTAATGCTTTGGGTAATTTGGATAATGGTTTGGGTAATGGTTTGAGTAATGGTTTGGGCAATGGTTTGGATAATGGTTTGGGTAATGGTTTTAGTAATGGTTTGGGTAATGGTTTGAGTAATAGTTTGGGTAGACAGTCCAACTGCTCCACTGACTATATCAAACAATGCCAAAAGTTCACCCTCAACATTTTATTCAGATTACACCAGTTTCCATAGTATTCTATTGCCAGTCTTAAACTTGAAACATAATAATTTCTACTTGATTTCTATTAATACCTCCCCCCCCCCCCCACATGAGAATTGAAAACCAGGTGAAGTTAAAGGGAAAACTAGTGCTACAGTTGAATTTAATATCCAAGCTTGAATGATCGCCTTGAAGAAACGTAAAAATATTGAGTACTAAAGAATATGGTACCCATTCTGTCAAACTTCCATGTTGACAAAGTATTAACTAGCCTTTCTGGCAAAATTTTTGCTTTAGGGTTACAAATTACAAGAAAACAAACAATATAAGGCAATTTGCAGATGATATGTGGAGGGGTAAGTTGTGTAGAGGAAGCAGAAATACTGCAGCAGGATTTGGACATGTAGGAAGAGCGGGCAAAGAAGGGGCAGATGGAATAGTGTGGCCATACATTTTGGTAGTAGTAATAAAGGCATAAACTATTTTCTAAATGGGGAGAGGATTCAGAAATCAGAGGTGCAAAGGGACTTGGGAATGCTGGTGCAAGATTCCCAAAAGTTTAATTAGTAAGTTGAATCGGTAGGAAGGCAAATGCAATGCTAGCATTTAATTTAGAGAGGCCCAGAATATAAAACCAGGGATGTAATGCTGACTAGTCAGACCGCATTTGGAGTATCGAGATCAGTTTTGGGACCCATATCCGAGTAGGGAGGTGCCGGCATTGGAGAGGGTCCAGAGGAGGTTTATGAGAATGATACCAGGAATCATTGGGTTTATGTATGATGAGCATTTGATGGGCCTAGGTTTGTACTCATTGGAGTTTAGAAGGATGAGGGGGGGAACCACATTGAAACTTACCATTTACACCTCACGCTGCCTCGGCAAGGCCAGCAGCATAATCAAGTACAATTTGCACCCTGGCCACTCCCTCTTCTCCCCTCTCCCATTAGGCCAAAGCTACAGGAGTGTGAAAACGCAGATTCAGGGAGTTTCTTCCCAACTGAATCATCCTACCACAACCAGAGAGCAGTGCTGAACTACTATCTACCTCATTGGTGATCCCTAGGATTATCCTTGGTCAGACTTTGCTGGCTTTATTTTGCACTGAACTTTATTACCTTATCATGTTTCTATACACTGTAAATGGCTCAATTGTAATCATGTTTTATCTTTCTGCTGACCTATTTAGCAGGCAACAAAAGCTTTCCACTGTACCTCAGTACACGGGACAATAAACTAAACTGAACAACCTAATAGTGAAAGGATTGGATGAAGTGGATGTGGAGAGGATGTTTCCACTAGTGGGAGAGTCTAGGACCAGAGGGCACAGCCTCTGAATAAAAGAATGTACTTATAGAAAAGAGGTGAGGAGGAATTTCTTTAGTCAGAGGGTTATGAATCTGTGGAATTAATTGCCACAGAGGCCAAGTCATTGGGTATTTTAAAGTCGAGACTGCCAGTTTCTTGCTGAGTACGGGTGTCAAGTGTTATGGGGAAAAGGCAGAATAGGGTTGAGAGGGAAAAATAGATCAGCCATTATTGAATGGCAGAGTAGACTCGATGGGGCAAATGGCCTAATACTGCTACGATTTATGAATTTATTCCCTACCACAGTGCACTTCTTACAGGGAAGATTTTACTAATGAAATCTGCATTTAGGATGCATCAGTTTGGCTTGGGAACAGCTCTATCCAAGACCGCAAGAAATTGCAGCAAATTGTGGAAGCAGCCCAGACCATCACACAAACCAACCTCCCTTCCTTTGACTCAATTTATACCTCACGTTGTCTCAGCAAGGCCAGCAGCATAATCAAGGGCAAGTCGCACCCTGGCAATTCCCTCTACCCTCTGGTAAAAGGTATTAGTGTGAAAACGCACACCTCCAGATTTGGGGAGTTTCTTCCCAGCTGTTATTGGGCAACTGTGCCATCATACTGCCACTCCCTCTTCTCCCTTCTCCCATTAGCCCAAAATTATAGAAGTGTGAAAATGCAGATTTAGGGATAGATTCTTCCCAACTGAATTATCTTACCGCAACCAGAGAGCAATCCTGAACGACGACCGACCTCATCAGGGACTCTCTGTCTATCTTTGATCGGACTTTGCTGGCTTTACCTTGCACTAAACATTATTCCCTTATCACGTATCTGTACACTGTGAATGGCTCGACTGTAATCATGTATTGTCTTCCGCTGGCTGGTTAGCAGGCAACAAATACCTCGGTACACGTGACGATAAACTACTGAAAGCATTCAAATTTCGTTGCTTGTATATGAGGCAATGCCAAGAGATTTTTTCCAAAGCAAACCTTGCAGTGTGTTGGTGGCACTGCCTCTGCCGGAATTCATTGCCCATCTTTAACCTGGCCTGCTAGTTGGTTCTGAACTTCCTTGAAATGCTGTTGCCTGTGGTAAAGATATTCCCACTGTGTTGAGCAGGGAGATCCAGAAATGTACCAATTGACAAGGAAAGTATTTGATATATTTCCACATCAAGATGATGTGTGATTTGAAGATTGTACCTTTACCTCATATCAGCTCCCTGTGTTATTCCAGGTGGTAATGGTCATGGATTAGGTGTTGAAAAAGCCGTAGTAAATTGTTGCAGTGTGTCTTGATAAATGGAACACAGCAACCAGGGAATCCTCATAGTGTAGTTAATATTTAAGATTATGCAGAGGACATTGTCACATGCTGGATATTGGAGGTATGCTGATCGGAAAACAATCTCATTCCTGATCTCTGCCTCATCAAAATTGGAAAGGCCTTGAGGAGTCAGAAGGCAAGTTACTCATTGGAGGATATCAGCCTCTGTTCTTTCATGATACAATTCTTATGTTAAGTTCCTGGTCAGTCGTAGGGGTTTTGATGAGGTAGGTGGTGATGTGGGAGTTCAACAACAGTAATGAATCCAGAACAGACAAAATTCAGGTTACACAATGTTTATATTTTGATTTGAAAGACGTTTAACAGATTTCAGTCCATTTTCTGAGAAAAGCACGCTAATTTCAGACCAACATTGTTCAAACCAGCGACAAACAGAACAAAAAATGATGAAATAACCTAACTCAACATTGTAGGTACACGGACTGAATACCAAACATTCGTCCAGACTCTGATCTCCATTTTCAATAGAAGCACGTTTCAATGTTTACACCACATTGCTAAGATTTGACACATGAACATAGTGCACTGTCACGGATTAAGCTTTAAACACTTTGATATAATCATCAAATTTATGCATAAAAAATTAATCATGTTTACTAAACTTTGTGCTGTGCAATACAATTTAATCTACACTTATAATTACCAATTAACATTACAATTATTTGCTTTTAGTTAAAAATTATTTACACACAAATATCAAAAATGTTCACATAGGAATTATCAGCAGATATTTCTCTTAAGAGTTTAAAAAGAAATACAAGTGCTAACTGTTCTCAAAGTTAAGAACAATAGTGTTGCATTGAATTTCTAAAATAACGTGCTGTTGTCAGGTTCTGCTGCTATTTAGCCAATTGCGGATCTCAAACTTTAGCCTGATAAAGAAAATATTGAATGTAAATCTTGGATTACATCATATTCTCTGATAAGAGTGCCAAACAATAAAACTAAGCTTTTATTTTTACAGAATATGCAGTATAAAGGAATTTGCATGTACAACAAATGCCTCTTGCACCACTTGTTGGTACGAAGAAAGATGAAGTGTTCTAGGTTATATAAGTAAATTGATATTCTGATATTCTTAAAGTTTGGGAAAAATAAACATCAGGAGTTTTATTTTAAGAATACTTAAAACTCAAGTGTAAAAATTCCTCTCACCAAATTAGCAACATTCTAATCGGCAAATGCACAAAGGATAAAGGAAAAAAAACCCACATGTTGAATCCTAACCCTGGAGAATTTTAATCCTAACGACTAATTTCTTATCACAATATAGATAAATAAACTGTGGTGGCAGACCAAAACATTGAAAGCAACTTTACTAAAAAATTAAAACTGTAATACACCACTCAAAATAATTATATCATTGCACCATACAGGGATTAAGGCATTAATGACACTTGAAATATTCAATGACGTAATTATTATGTTGTCCCAAGTGGTCAACCCTACTAAAATCAAATCCTTATACAGTGCAACAATTTATACTAAATATATTAGATTATATACACTCAAGACAGAAAAAAATTAGCATTCTTCCTGCATATTGTAAAAAGGAACAGAATTTAACAGAAAAATATATAAGGGTCACCTTTATTAATGCAGTTGTCTATATTATTATCAAACAAAAGAGGAATAGGAACATCAACAATAAATTAACTACAGGCTATAGTTTCCAGGTTTTGCTCAGTTTCAGCTGCCATTGCTGCAGCTTGCAATTGCTCAGTCTCACTGGCAATCACACTTGTGGGTACTTGTTTGCGTTCACTATGCATATTATTTTCATGCCTCTTTAGATCAGAAGCTTTAGCAAACGCTTTAGTACAGGAACCACAAACAAATGGCTTCTCACCTCGATGCCTCCGTTCATGGTCTTTCAGATGAGACTTGTGCTTAAAAGCTTTGTCACACATGTGACATGCAAAGGGCCTTTCATTACTGTGGACTCGTTCATGTTTTCTTAGGTCAGGAGGACGGATGAAAAATTTGCCACACACATCACACCCATAAGGTTTGAAGCCTGTATGAATTTTGATATGTTCTTTCAAATGAGGTTGTGTGGTAAAAGCCTTTGAGCAGATGTCACACACAAATGGTCGATCAGCAGAATGTAACTTCTCATGCTTCCTCAAACGTGTTTCATCAGTGAAAGTCTTACCGCAGGACTGACAACTGAACTGATCCCTGTCTCCATACAACAGATATTCAAACTTCACATCAGTGTTTGCTGTCCACCCTGGCGCCTGTTCTTCCTTGACTCCACTTATGCTATCATTGAAAGCAAGAGTTGGAGGAGGTTGAGGAGCTGCATCCTTGGGCTCAGTCGATTCCATGGTTTCTACTTCAGAACCAAAGCAATTGACTTTTCGAACTTCTTCACTGCCAAGTTCTTTCAAAATAGCTTCCTGAACACGCAGGCCATTTGCTTGGGTCTTTCCGTCTTCAGGATTAGGTACATTTTCTTCCACTGCCTCTTCCGACTGTCCTTCAAGCTGATCGCCTATTTCTTCCACCTCTTCGTCTGTGCTATTTACTGAGGGCCGATTGATCTTAGCAGTTATACTGTAAGGGTATCGAGTTTTTCGCCGAGCTGCATTCTGTTGAGGAGAAACATCACGCTTCTGAATACATAATTTATCTAAGAATTTGATCCCAAGGATTTGTCCTGAAGACATCATCAAGTTCACATCTTCTCTCCTCACAGAGATTTTGGCGGCGTACATATAATTCAATACTTCTTCAAATATATCCGAACGCAAAAAATCAATCTCAATCACCGAGGAACTATCAACCTCCAATTTTTTAAATAATTTCTTGAAGTAAGTGCTACATGCTGCCAATACACATCTGTGGGCCCGGAATTTTACATCTTCCACCACAATGGCTATGTCACAGAACTCCCCTTCTAATCGTTGTTCATTCAATGTTTTCAGGAATGCATTTTTATGTTCATCGTCATTGTATTTAATCACTTCACCCATTGTGCACTGTAAGCAACTGGAAAAAGAAAGTTTAGAAAAGGAAAGAAAGTAATTTCAATTTCTGCAGATAACCAATAAATAAATAGTAGGTATTTAGATGATCCATACCCTCTAATGCAGCGTTAATTATTGTTCAAAGGAAAAGAGGCACCAGATGTTTTCTTATATATTTGATAATCACTGTCTACATAACATCTCATATAAATCGACCAGCATGGCTCCCGGTTTTACATACTTCTGCATTTTGTGATTAAATTTCTGTCCGTCAGCATAGCTTCTGTATGATGTCAACATTTCACATGTGGTTCCATTTTGAATTGCTCTTTATATGTGCCTGCAGTAATATGCAAGCACCATCATTAAAAACGTTAAAGTTGAAGGATTAATAGAACGGGTGATTCTATAGATATGAAATTGGCTAAAGCATAAAAAGCAAACCAATGGTCAACAGTGGTTTATCAGATGGAGAAAAGTATGTTACTGATTCCCCCGTTGCAACAGGACACAAACAAACTTGCCCAATGGGCGGATGTATAGCATATGATGTTTAATGCAGAAAGATCTGAGATAATGCATTTTCAAAGGAAAAATTTGGAAAGTCAAAATAGAATAAAGGACATTATTCTATAATAGTGTTTTGTAACAGCAGAGTGTCCTGGGAATCTATGTGCAGAAATCATTTAAAGTGTCAAGGCAGGGTGAGAAAGCAGTTTAAAAACATAGACAATGCTGGGTTTGAGAGAACCCAGAAATTATTTATTAGAATGGTTCCTGGGATGAAGGACCACGGTTACAAGGACAGGTACATTTGATAGAAATATATAAAATGATATGGGTCCAGTGGGTGTATTTCTCTTGATGAAGTTGTGGACTAAAGCCCACAGGTATTAAAAGTAGGTATGCGACTTATAAGGGACATGAGGAAAAACAATTATGCAGCATGTCTGGAATAGGGAATGCACCACTTGAAGATGTATTGGAGGCAGGTTGCATTGTGACCTCAAAGAGGAAAATAAATAAATACACGGTGGGGAATAGTTTGCAAGGTTACAAAGGACCAGTGGGTGCAACTACAGAGCCAACACAGATATGATGTGCTGTATAGTCTCCTTCTCTGCAGCAATCATTTTATGAATCTCAGACTGCAGTAAGCAGGAAGCAAGATAGCAAAAGAATCCTAGAAGACATAGAGTTAGGGAAAATGGACAATCATGACTGAGTAAATTTTCTTGGAAAGAAATGTAAAATTGTGTTTTGATAGTAAATATAACTAAAATGAAATAGTTACATTAAACATTTTAAATGTGATCATTACATTTTAAAGTTGCTGAAAGGTCTGTAAATACACTGCAGCATAAAATGCAAAAGCATCACTTGGGCAGCTTACAGCCCAATGGTACGAATATTGATTTCTCTAACTTCAGGTAACACCGACCGGCATTCCCTTTCTCTCTATCCCTCTCTCACCCATGTCGCACTAGCTTCTCGTTTTCACCTAACAGCTAACATTGGCCTGTTTCCTTTATTATCGTTACTTTTTTTGCAGATATTTCATTCATTGTTCTTTATCTCCCTACATCATCGTGTATATCTCTCGTTTCCCTTATCCCTAACCAGTCTGAAGAAGGGTCTCGACCCGAAACGTCACCCATTCCTTCTCTCCAAAGATGCTGCCTGTCCCGCTGAGTTACTCCAGATTTCTGTGTCAATCTAAAGCAAAAAAACACTCTGATTAGGTTACATTATTACAGCTATTTCTGGGCACCACTCTTCAGGTGAAATGTGATGGCCTTTCAAGAGGAAACTTACTGAAATGGTACCAGAGTTGATCTCTCCTGCCTTCCATCCTGCCACAGACCATGCTTTTTGTCCCTTCCTCCCCTCCCCACTTTGTCTGCATCTTAAAACCTGCTTATCCAGTCTTCTCAGTACTGAGGAAAGTCATCAACTCAAAACATCACCCTATTTGTCTCTTAACAAATCCTGCTCGCCTGCTGTCACAAAATGCTGGAGTAACTCAGAGGGTCAAGCAGCACCTCAGGAGAGAAGGAATGGGTGACATATCTGGTCGAGACCCTTCTTTGCCGAGTTACTCCAGCATTTTGTGATACCTTTGATTTGTACCAGCATCTGCAGTTATTTTCCTACACTGCTTGCCTGCTGAGTAGTTCCATCGTTTTACATTTCCAGCAACTGCAGCATTTTGCTTTTCTAGAAGCCACCTCGTAATATCTATCGATTCAATGTTTTCTTAATGCCACATTTGATCAACTGATGGGCCATCACTCTTGCTCCTTGTCTGGAACTCAGCTGCTTTCTCCAAATTCATATCAAAATTAGCCAGGATCCAGTGGTCCTTGGCTACAACCCAAACATTAGCTAGTTATTGTTGACCACTCGCTGTTCAAAATCACTGTCAGTCTGAAGAAGGGCCTCGACCCGAAACGTCACCCATTCCTTCTCTCCTGAGATGATGCCTGACCCGCTGAGTTACTCCAACATTTTGTGATATCTTCAGTCATTTCTTCCATCACATTGTGAATGATTGATAGATTTGCTTTGGTTTGCAGGGACGTGGCCAATTATAATTGTGTTGATCTGATTGTGTACTTAATTCTAGTTGGACACTTAAACCACCGCCTCTGAATAAGATGGAAAATGCTATGATATGAAGAAAAGTTGCAGATTTTTCTGAAATGTTGGTGCCTTATTTTTTTAAAAATATTTGACTTGAGCTGTTGACAACATAGCTAAAATGTCCTGACTCCCCTCTTCCCCAATGAAAACACTAGGTGCACAAAATTAAAGCACCCCCACCACCATCACAGAGCTGAAAGTAGCATGTAAGTTGAGTGCATAGAAAACATAATGCAGAATGCTCAGTTACTTTGGGTATACTACTTCACAATTTTCTTGATCAAACTGATCAAAGCAGAATGCACATTTTTGAAGGTTTATTGATTGAAACTCAGCTTGGAAACAGCCCCCTCGGCCACGCCCACCACAGATCACCCATTCCATTCTATAAATTGAAGATTGAGATTCCAACATGGATCAATACAGTAAACCCTCATTATAACAGATTGTGTGTGGGGGGGGGAGGGGGCATTATCCGCTATAACAGAGAGTAAGGAATTACCGAGTAATAGAGTATCATTGTATAAATTGCAGAAACAAAGAACTGCAGATTCTGGTTACAAAGTGTTGAAGTAACACAGCAGGTCAGGCCTGGAAGCGGCTGGGGGTGTCGGCAATGCGGCCGGGGAGGCGCCATGGGTCAGGGAGAGCGGTGGCAACCTGCGGTTAAACTCGGTAGGTCCATCTGCTATAACTGAAAGTCATTATAAAGAGGTCCGTAATATTGAGGTTTACTGTATTCCAACACCATTTAATTGTTGGCTGAGCCATTCTACATTTCCTTGATTATCGTCTGCTTTCATCTGTCATTTTCACACCATACCCTTCCATATCTCTAGTTTCTTTCTCACCTCAGTCTGAAGAAGGGTCTCGACTCAAAACTCCACCCATACCTTCTCTCCAGAGATGCTGCCTGTTAATCCAGCATTTTGAGTCTACTTTCGTTGCAAACCAGCATCCAGTTCCTTCCTACACTAGTTTCCCCTCTTTTGCCCTGCTCCCTTCTTGAACAGCAATTTCTACATCCTCTGGGGCCACTCCTGACCCTCATGATTCTTGGAAGACATCAGATTCTAGGACAAAGATGTCAAGAGATGTCCTCAATCTTTAGTAAACGTGGTTTCCCCCTGCAGTCATAGATGGATCCCTCACTTGTGTCGCCTGTGTCATGCAGTTCTGCTTTTGCTCGTCCTTCTACCACATGGAAGTTCCCCAGATTCTCACCTTTCAATCCACCAGCTGCATTCAGCAACACATTGTCCTCCGACATTTCTGTCACCTCCAAAGCGATCTCATCCTCACTAATTTCTGCCTTCCGCAGAGACTGCTCCCTCCACAACTCTTAGCTTATTCATCTCTTCCCTCCCAAACCACACTCACCACGTACTTTCCCCTGCAACCACTGGAGATGTAACTCCTGTCCCCTATACCTCCTCTCTCACCTCCATCTAGGGACCCCAGCAGTCCTTCCAGGCGAGACAGAAGTTCACATGCACCCTCTCTAACTCATCTCCTGCATCCGGAGTTCCTGATGTGGCCTCCTGTACATGGGCAAAACCAAGGGTAGGCTTGGAGACTGTTTCGCTGAACACTTGCACTTGGTCTGCCAAGGTCTTCTGAATCTCCCATTTGCTAATTATTTTCAGCTCCTCTTCCCATTCCCAAACTGATTTTTTTTTTGTCCTGGGCTTCTTGCGTTGCTGCAATGGGACTACACACAAAGTTAAGGAACTGCATATTATATTCCTCTCCCTAGTACCCCACCAGGTGGCACAAACTTCTCCCATCCTACTTACATTCCTTTCTCTAGCTTCACAATTCACAACTCTTCATTCGTTCCGTCTTACACCTTGTTATTTTATCTCTGGTCTTTGTCCAACTTCCTTCCCTCCCCCTGCAATCAGTCTGAAGAAGGGTTCCGACCTGTATTGTCACCCATACATATTCTTCACAGACGCTGCCCGACCCACTGAGTTACTCCTCTACTTTGTGAGTAGGAAAGAATTGCAGATGCTGCTTTAAATCGAAGGTAGACACAAAATGTTGGAGTATCTCAGCGGGACAGGCAGCATTCCCTTGCAAGGGGTGACATAGAATCAGGAGATGTTGAATCAGTATGGATAGAAATGAGAAATTGTAAGGGTAAAAAGACCCTAATGGGAGTTATCTATAGGCCCCCAAACAGTAGCCTCGACATAGGGTGCAAGTTGAATCAGGAGATAAAATTGGCATGTCAAAAATGTAATGCTACGGTGGTTATGGGAGATTTCAACATGCAGGTAGACTGGGAAAATCAGGTTGGAAATGGACCCCAGGAAAGAGAGTTTGTAGAGTGCCTTCGAGATGGATTCTTAGAACAGCTTGTACTGGAGCCTACCAGGGAGAAGGCAATTCTGGATTTAGTGTTGTGTAATGATCCTGATCTGATAAGGGGACTAGAGGTAAAAGAGCCATTAGGAGGCAGTGATCACAACATGATAAGTTTTACTCTGCAAATGGAAAGGCAGAAGGGAAAATCGGAAGTGTCGGTATTACAGTATAGCAAAGGGGATTACAGAGGCATGAGGCGGGAGCTGGCCAAAATTGATTGGAAGGAGGCCCTAGCAGGGAAGACGGTAGAACAGCAATGGCAGGTATTCCTGGGAATAATGCAGAGGTTGCAGGATCAATTTATTCCAAAGAGGTGGAAAGACTCTAAGGGGAGTAAGAGACACCTGTGGCTGACAAGGGAAGTCAGGGACAGCATAAAAATTAAGGAGAGGAAGTATAACATAGCAAAGAAGAGTGGGAAGACAGAGGATTGGGACTCTTTTAAAGAGCAACAAAAGTTAACTAAAAAGGCAATACGGGGAGAAAAGATGAGGTACGAGGGTAAACTAGCCAATAATATAAAGGAGGATAGCAAAAGTTTTTTTAGGTACGTGAAGAGGAAAAAAATAGTCAAGGCAAATGTGGGTCCCTTGAAGACAGAAGCAGGGGAATTTATTATGGGGAACAAAGAAATGGCAGACGAGTTAAACCGTTACTTTGGATCTGTCTTCACTGAGGAAGATACACACAATCTCCCAAATGTTCTAGGGGCCGGAGAACCTAGGGTGATGGAGGAACTGAAGGAAATCCACATTAGGCAGGAAATGGTTTTGGGTAGACTGATGGGACTGAAGGCTGATAAATCCCCAGGGCCTGATGGTCTGCATCCCAGAGTACTTAAGGAGGTGGCTCTAGAAATAGTGGAAGCATTGGAGATCATTTTTCAATGTTCTATAGATTCAGGATCAGTTCCTGTGGATTGGAGGATAGCAAATGTTATCCCACTTTTTAAGAAAGGAGGGAGAGAGAAAACGGGTAATTATAGACCAGTTAGTCTGACATCAGTGGTGGGGAAGATGCTGGAGTCAATTATAAAAGACGAAATTGCTGAGCATTTGGATAGCAGTAACGGGATCATTCCGAGTCAGCATGGATTTACGAAGGGGAAATCATGCTTGACAAATCTACTGGAATTTTTTGAGGATGTAACTAGGAAAATTGACAAGGGAGAGTCAGTGGATGTGGTGTACCTCGACTTTCAGAAAGCCTTCGACAAGGTCCCACATAGGAGATTAGTGGGCAAAATTAGGGCACATGGTATTGGGGGTAGGGTACTGACATGGATAGAAAATTGGTTGACAGACAGAAAGCAAAGAGTGGGGATAAATGGGTCCCTTTCGGAATGGCAGGCAGTGACCAGTGGGGTACCGCAAGGTTCGGTGCTGGGACCCCAGCTATTTACGATATACATTAATGACTTAGACGAAGGGATTAAAAGTACCATTAGCAAATTTGCAGATGATACTAAGTTGGGGGGTAGTGTGAATTGTGAGGAAGATGCAATAAGGCTGCAGGGTGACTTGGACAGGTTGTGTGAGTGGGCGGATACATGGCAGATGCAGTTTAATGTAGATAAGTGTGAGGTTATTCACTTTGGAAGTAAGAATAGAAAGGCAGATTATTATCTGAATGGTGTCAAGTTAGGAGGAGGGGGAGTTCAACGAGATCTGGGTGTCCTAGTGCATCAGTCAATGAAAGGAAGCATGCAGGTTCAGCAGGCAGTGAAGAAAGCCAATGGAATGTTGGCCTTCGTAACAAGAGGAGTTGAGTATAGGAGCAAAGAGGTCCTTCTACAGTTGTACCGGGCCCTGGTGAGACCGCACCTGGAGTACTGTGTGCAGTTTTGGTCTCCAAATTTGAGGAAGGATGTTCTTGCTATGGAGGGCGTGCAGCGTAGGTTCACTAGGTTAATTCCCGGAATGGCGGGACTGTCGTATGTTGAAAGGCTGGAGCGATTGGGCTTGTATACACTGGAATTTAGAAGGATGAGGGGGGATCTTATTGAAACATATAAGATAATTAGGGGATTGGACACATTAGAGGCAGATAACATGTTCCCAATGTTGGGGGAGTCCAGAACAAGGGGCCACAGTTTGAGAATAAGGGGTAGGCCATTTAGAACGGAGATGAGGAAGAACTTTTTCAGTCAGAGGGTGGTGAAGGTGTGGAATTCTCTGCCTCAGAAGGCAGTGGAGGCCAGTTCGTTGGATGCTTTCAAGAGAGAGCTGGATAGAGCTCTTAAGGATAGCGGAGTGAGGGGGTATGGGGAGAAGGCAGGAACGGGGTACTGATTGAGAGTGATCAGCCATGATCGCATTGAATGGCGGTGCTGGCTCGAAGGGCTGAATGGCCTACTCCTGCACCTATTGTCTATTGTCTATCTCTGGAGAGAAGGAATGGGTGATGTTTCAGGTCGAGACCCTTCTTCAGCCCTGTACTTTGTGTGTTTTTTTAGTTTAAAGCGTTCCAGGGCAGCACAGTGGCACAGCGATAATAGCTGCCTTACAGTGCCAGAGACCCAGGTTCGATCCTGATTATGGGTGGTCTATATGGAGTTTGTATGTTCTCCCTGTGGGTTTTCTCTAGTTGCTCCAGTTTCCTCCCACGTGCCAAATGTGTACAAATCTGTCGGTTAATTGGCTTTGGTAAAAATGGTTAAATTTTCCCTAGTGTGCAGGATAGTGTTAGTTTACAGGATGATCGCAGTCGGTGCACACTCGGCTGAATTCAGGAGTAGGCATTATAGGGGTCTGAGAGACAACATCTTGAACAATGTGGGGAGTTTTGGCTACCCAACGAGAAAAATACTGCTGATAAAGAGTGCAGAACAGATTCGCCAGACTAGTTCTTGGGATGATGAGTTTGTCCTATGAAAAACAATGATTAAGACCAGGCCTACATACCCTTGAGGTCTGAAGAAGGGTCTCGACCCAAAACATCACATTTTTTCCCCCAGAGATGCTGCCTGACCCGGTTCTCCAGCTTTTTGTGTCTATCTTTGGTGTAAACAAGCATCTGCAGTTCCTTCCTACCCTTGAGGTGACCTTGTTGAAAGATACAAAAGCAGAGCTGATATTTCCCCAAGCTGACTATCTGGAACTAAGGATTCCAGTCTTAAAATAAGATTCTGCTATCTAGCACAGAGATGAAAAGGTATTCCTTCACCCAAAGAATGATGAATCTTTGGAATTTACTGCAAAGAGGGCAATGTAAGCTCGTCTGCAGAGTATATTCAAGAGATAGATAATTATATTAAGATCAAAGGATACATGCTGGAAAGTAAGCAGCAAAAAAGCACAGTAGGTAGTGCTGGTGCCTCATTTCTTCAGCATCCTGGATGAAATCCAGACTGGGTGCTGACTGTGGAGTTGTTCTCCTGAGATTGGCTAGATTTTCTCTGAGTATTCTGGTTCTCAAAAACATATTAGTTGGTTAGTAAATTGTTTACTTTAAATCGTTCCAATGCAGATGGGCGGTAGAATTGGAGGGAGTTTGAGGTGTGATAAATAATAGATTATAGGGAACTATGGTGGAGAAGGTAAGAACTGCAGATGCTGGTTTAAACCATAGACACAAAAAGCTGGAGTAACTCAGTGGGACAGGCTCTGGAGAGACCCCTTAAGGGTCTCGATCTGATTGAGCTGCCTGTTCCGCTGAGTTACTCCAGTTTTTGTGTTTATCTATGGTGGAATAGGATTGCTCTGAGCTCTGAGAACAGACATTGAAACCATGGACCGAAAGGAAATATATAAATTGGACATGGGAAAAAGCGACAACCATGATTTTATTGAACAGTAAACTGGGGCAAAGGGCTGGGTAGGCTACTCCTGCTTCTATTTCTTATGTTCGCATGAGAGATCAGATAGCCGGGTCTCAAAGAAGGATGAGAGGGGATCTTATAGAGAAGTATAAGATTATAAAAGGACTGGACAAGCTAGACCCAATTGGATTGGATTGGAAAAATGTTCCCAATGTTGGGGGAGTCCAGAACCAGGGGCCACAGTCTAAGAATAATGGGGAAGCCATTTAAAACTGAGGTGAGAAGAAACTTTTCCACCCAGAGTTGTGAATTTGTGGAATTCTCTGCCACAGAGGGCAGTGGAGGCCAATTCACTGGATGAATTTAAAAGAGAGTTAGAAAATAGAGCTCATGGGGTTAGTGCAATCAAGGGATATGGGGAGAAGGCAGGCACAGGTTACTGATTGTGGATAATCAGCCATGTTCACAATGAATGGCAGTGCTGGCTCAAAGGGCCAAATGGCCTCCACCTGCACCTATTTTCTATGTTTCAATCCTGCAAAGCTAGAATAGCATAAATTGCTTTGTAGTTAATAGCCATCAGAGAGTCCGCGATTCTTCGTCACGTCTTCGTTCTGGATTAATAATAGGTGCTGCGAATTCCCCCTTTTTAACGAGTCCATCCCCATCCTCCGCCCCGCCATGCAATAAACATTAGAGCCACACGGCGGAGTGTCTGTCTCCGTAGTGAAGGTCCATCACAGTGCACTCGCTCTCCAGCCAGCGACATGCACTGCGCTCTACATTGCCGCGACTGCAAACAGCTCTTCCCGCGCCCCTGTCGGGATCGCGCGCTTTATTTTAACAAATAAAATATTTATTTTATTATAAAAATACATAATTTATTTTTTTTGCATTTTACTTATTGCAGTTAGCCGTGCCGATTTAAAGCAGTTACCGATTTCTATAATATTTAACAACTCGGATATCCTCCTATTACATTAACAAGGGCACATCTGATTTAACGTTTTAAACATAAAATTAAGCATTTAATATTTTTTTGTGTTACAATGCGGTCAGAAGCCCTTCTTGCCAAAGTATACCAGGCTCTATTATCTTTGCTTAAGTCTATATATACTCCGCCACCTCCAGTTTAAATTTAATCTGGAATATTTTGGAGGACCAAGAACCAGGAAAATGTTTAATTTTCATTATTTATTCAAAGCGAATTTTAATTATCATTGGATTGGATGCTCCATTTTGAAGAGTGTACGTTTCGATTTCGTTGGTTGATCACCATATCATATCACTTAAATTAAATCAAATTTACTGTATTAACTTCTTTTTTGTGTTTACTTTTTTTTCCCCCTCTATCCTGTTTTGTAGTATTAGTACAATCCGCAGTCATTCATTTCACTGCACATCTTGTATATGTATGTGACAAATAAACTTGACTTGGATAGCTGTTGGGGGATGAAATGCACGACGCTGTGGGGAGAGTGGCCGCACATTTATTCGGCGTCTGGATTTCAATGCAAAATTAAAAATCGTTGCAATAAAATGGCAGCCCGGACCGCGCCTCACTGCCTCACGGCGCGCCCTCCCGCCCGCCCGCACTGACTGTCACGAGTACAGCTCCCTCTCGCACGCCGACCATCTTGGTTGCGGATGTCGTTCGCTCTCTTTGCTGCTTCCTCTCGGCCGGCCCTGCTCGCGCCCTCAAACCCAAGCAAGGCCAAGTGCGGGGGCCTTGGAGGCCGATTAGTCGCCACATGCATTTCTGTGCGATGCGAATGGAGGAGGAAGGGAAGAGAGACAGAGACAGGGAGAGAGACAGGAACAAACTCGAGCCCGGCGCCTGGTTGCCGTTGCCGCGGCCGCGCTCGAGCTCCGGGCTCGGGCAAGCGCGCGCGCGCCGCCGCTGCTGCTGCTGCTGCCCGGGGACGGCGATGCCCTGGCGCCGCCTTACCTGAGCCTGAGCCGGGCTCGCGCCGCGCCGCGCTGCGTTGCACCGCTCCCGGGGGCTGCAGACGGGAAGTTACCCGGAGAGGACAATAGCGACGCGTCCGTGCACCAACTTTGTGGCCAAATGTGGACGCTCCCCACCCCCTTTCCCCCCCCGCGCGCACGCGCGCCTGCGCCCGCGCCTGCCCCAACACACAGGCGAGGCTGACGGAGTGACGCGCTGCGCAAGCACGGGGCGGGAGCAGGCGCGAGCATCTGCTGCGGGCGCGAGCGATGCGCGGGTGGGTGGGTGGGCGGGAGCGGCGCGCGGCATAGAAGCACTGAGCAGCGAGCACCTCAGGAGTGAATAAAGCTACATGCATTCACATATCTCAACTATCGGTATCTAGAATGCACCGCATACATTCTTTATCTCTCAACTATCGGTATCTCTCGAATGCACGGCATGCATTCATATATCTCAATTATCGGTATCTCGAATGCACTGCATGCATTCTTTATTTGTCAACTATCGGTATCGAATGCACTGCATGCATTCTTTATTTGTCAACTATCGGTATCTTGAATGCACGGCATGCATTCTTTATTTCTCAATTATCAGCATCTCTCGAATGCACGGCATGCATTCACATATCTCAACTATCAGGTATCTCTTGAATGCACGGCATGCATTCTTTATTTCTCAACTATCGGTATAGTGGCAACTTGGATTCTTCTCATCGAACCGCCTCCGCTTGCCATTTCACGGAGGAGTGGAGTGATAGTTCTTGATGCAAACAACAACAGAGATCTTCATGACGTTTCAGTTTAATTAGTCAATTATGAAGTGGTGATACAAACAGATTAATATTTCTCCATGTGGATTATATTGGAGGACCAAGAACCAGGAAAATGTTTAATTTTTATTATTTTTAAGATTTACTCAAAGCGAATTTTAATTATCATTGGATTGGATGCTCCATTTTGAAGAGTGTACGTTTCGATTTCGTTGGTTGATCACCATATCATATCACTAATTAAATTCAACTTACTGTATTGACTTATTTTTGTGTTTACATTTTTTTTTTCTATCCTGTTTTGTAGTTTTAGCACAATCCACAGGCGTTCATTTAGAAAATAGGTGCAGGAGTAGGCCATTCGGCCCTTCGAGCCTGCACCGCCAATCACTGCACCGCCAATCACTGCACATCTTGTATATGTATGTGACAAATAAACTTGACTTGGATAGCTGTTAAAAAAGATAATCAGTCAGGGCGGGGGGGGATGAAATGCACGACGCTGTGGGGAGAGTGGCCGCACATTTATTCGGCGTTGCCGCGTCTGCAAGCAGCTCTTCCCGCGCCCCTGTCGGGATCGCGCGCTTATGAAGTGGTGATACAAACAGATTAATATTTCTCCCATCGTTTATTTGATAAGAACTATCTTGCCATAGCTTCTCGGTGTCTGAAGCATTACGTCAGTGCATTCCCAATTATAGGGCCACCAGTCTTTGCTGTACTCAGGTACTCAGGTATCAGCTTCTAGGAGCAGACATATCTTCGTTATCGGCCTTTCCAACATGCTGCTTTTAGTCTGAAGTCGAACTGTGCGCAAAAGACCTTGTGCATCTGGTATGGTTTCCAATATTCTGCCCATTAACCAGGATCTTCAATCTTCTCTTCCAGCTTAAGAAGCAGTTTGCTGTTAGTCCTCTTGATGATTCACCTGCAGGATTTTTCTTTGTGCTAACATACCTCCATTGTGATACATCAGTAGCATCCCTTACAAAAGAGATTCTGTTTGCTACAAATGTTTGAAAGCGTTTGATTTCGTTGTTGATGTACTTAGGCACCGTTGTGTTATCGGTCCAGAAGATGGATTTGTCCAGTTGAAGCTGTAATTGATTTATTTGATAAGAACTGTATCTCGCCATAGCTTCTCGGCATCTGACGCATTACGTCTCTGCTGGCTCAATTATACTCATAATGCTGGCTCCTCCCAGTCCATATACGCCCATGTGCCCATACATGTATTCATCTCACGACAACCCCCGTGTCCACAAATAATGCAGCAAGATACAAAATAATATAATATGCTAAGACAGCTAGTAAACACAAATGGCTCCTACAATCGGTGTCTCTCGAATGCACTGCATGCATTCTTTATTTCTCAACTATCAGTATCAAATACAAAAATGAAGGCAAGATTATATATATGCATTCTCAGTCCCTCATTATACTCCCTCTACATTCACACAATAAATATATTAAAAAACAAACAATAATAGTGCGAAGGCAAATACAATGCCCCCATGTCTATGTAGTTCAGAGCGTATTTGGAGGCTGTCGTATTTATTGGCCTGATGGTTGTAGGGAAGAAGCTGCTCCTGAATCTGGACATTTCAGTTTTTGTACAGTAGGCAGTATTGCTGGTAACAACACATCCCTCAATGCATTTTATGCATTCTATGCTCGCTTTGAACATTAGGTCAGTGGAATGATATCATCCCCATCCCCTGAAAGCCTTGGGTGCACTTGCACCTTTCTTTACTGTCACAATTTTCAGGTGGGGCTTCCTGTGAATGAAAGGGTGAAAAAATCTGGCTCAGTTGGAGTCCACGACTGTGACCTTAGAATCTGTGCTTGTGAACATCTTTAACCTCTTCCTACTGCAATTGACAGTACCTACCTGTTTTAAGAAGACCACTGTCATCCCAATACTACAGAAAAGCAGCGTAGCATGCCCTAATCATCATCGTCTGATGGCTTTGACCTCCACCGTCATGAAGTGCTTTAAGAGGCTGGTCATGGCCCAGATAAAATCCAGCACCCAGCCAACCTTGGATCTATTGCAATTTACCTGTGCCATAACAGGTCCATGGCAGACACCATCTCCCTGGCCTTACACTCATCCCTGGAACATCTGGATAACAAGGACTCATAGATTAGACGCCTATTTATTAACTATAGCCCTGCCTTTAACACATTAATTTTAACCAACACTCCAACCCCCTGAATGAAGAATCCCTCTGCAACGGGATCCTTGACTTCCTGACACATAGACCACAATCGGTGAGGATAGGCAACATAATATATTCTTCACAATAATTCTCAATATCACAAAGTTGAGAATTGTCAGTCCCTCACTATACTCCCTCTACACTCACAACTGTGTGACCAAGTTCCGCTCTAATTCCATTTACAGGTTTGGAGATGACACAACCGTGGTGGGTTGAACCTCAAACAATGACGAGGTGGAGTTCAGGAATTAGATAGGACGCTTAATACCATGGTGTCAAGCCAAAAACCTCTCTCAATGTCAAATGAAGGAGCTTGTCATTAACTTCAAGAAGCATTGAGGAGTACATGCCTCAGTCTGTACCAATGTGTGCTGAAGTGTAGATGGTTGAGAACTTCAAGTACCCAGGGACAAATATCACCAACAATTTGTCTGGTCCAACCACCATGAGGCAACAGCTAAGAAAGCATACCATTGCCTCTATTTCCTCAGGAGGCAAAATCAATTCAGCATGTCTCCAATAACTTACTAATTTCCACAGATGCGCCATCAAAAGCATTCTCAACCAGATGGATCACAGATCAGTATGGCAACTGTTCAGCCCAACTTTGCAAGAAATTGCAGAGTTATGGACACAACTCAGTCTATTGTGCAAACCAGTGAAACCTCCCCCCAACTTCCTCCCCACACACATTGACTCACAAATATTGAGTCCATCTCGACATCACTATATATTACACTGCCTTGGGAAAGCAGCAAACATAATCAAGCACTATGCATGCCTTGTTATTTGCTCTTCTCCTTTGGGCGGAAGGTAGAAAAGCATGAAAGCGCATACCAGACGATTCCACAACAGCTTCTTATCAGACTTTAAAATGGACCTCTCTCATATGCTACGAATGAATGCCTGACCTCCCAGTCTACTTGGTGCAGCTCTTGCACTTTTTTAAATTGCCAATTTATCTGTAGCTGCCACACTATATTCTGCGCACTGTTTTTTTTTTGGGGGGGGGGATACCCAATGTACTCCTGGATGATATAATTTGCCTAGTTAGCACGCTAAACTAAGCTTTTCACTATCTCACAGCAATAAACCAATACCAATAATTCTATCCCCCACAGCGCACAGTAGTTTTGGTACACAGCATCTACAAAATGCTCTGCACTTAGTCACTCAGGCTACCTTAACAGCGCTTTCCAAACCGATGGTGCCTTCCCCCAAGGAGCATGGAAATATCTCCACCGTGAGTTCCTCTCCAGGTTGCACACTACCCTACTTTGGAAAGATATCACTGGTCCTTTATTGTCATTGAGTCTCAATCCTGGAATTCCCTACCTCATCAGAGAGTGGGTGTTCCTTTATCAGAAGAATGGCAGTGGTTCAGCAAGGTGGCACACCATCATCTTCTCAAGGGCAATTAGAGAGGGGGCGATATATGGTGGCTTTTCCTGCAGTGTATGCATCTGAGAAATGAATTTCTAAAAAGTATGGATTTTTCAGTGTGATTAGCTTACTGACATCACTGATGCTGAATGGCAGAGAAGCCCCAGCAAACAATGGGCCAGATTTCCCCCCGATGATTACTGAGCCTTGTGCAGCCACTGTAGTTCGCATGCCGTCTGAACTGATCCACGGATGATGCGGTCTCCCAAGTTCTGCACACCGCTCTCTCTCATCTTGACAGCCAGAAGGGGAGCAATGTGAGGATGCTGTTCATTGATTTTAGTTTAGTTTTCAATACAATAGTCCCCAACAGACTTGCTGAGAAGCTGGTGAAACTGGGGCTTAACACTCACCTGTGAGCCTGGGTCCTGGACTTTCTCACCACCAGGCTCCAAGTGGTCAAGATGTGGAGATATACTTCTAACCCCCTCACCCTGAACACAGGATCCTCCCAGGGTTGCGTCCTTAGCTTCCTACTGTACTCCCATTACACACATGACTGTGTGGCCAGGTTCAGCTCCAACTCCATCATCAAGTTTGCTGATGACACTGTGGTGGTGAGCCTGATCTCCGATAACGATGAGAAGGCCTACCGGGAGGAGGTGGCTGATCTGGCACTCTTGAATGTCACAAAAACTAAGGAGCTGATTGTGGACTTTAGAAGGGCTCAACATCTGAGGACGTACACGCCACTGGAGATAAATGGGATTACTGTGGATAGGGTGAGCAGCTTTAAATACCTGGGAGTCCACATCACAAAGGATCTGACATGGACAACACACATTGTCGCACTGGTGAGTAAGGCAAGGCAGCCCCTTTACCACCTCAGACGGCTGAGGAAATTCAGAGTCTCTCTGAGGATCTTTCAGTGCTTCTACTCTGGGGCTGTAGAAAGCACCTTGTCCGGCAACATTTCAATCTGGTTTGGGAACAGCTCTGCCCAGGACAGGAAGGCTCTGCGGAGAGTAGTGCATTCGGCTGAACGCACTATGGGAACTACACTCATCCCCCTGCAGGACCTATACATCAGGAGGTGAAGATCCAGAGCCAGCAACATTATGGGGGACCCCTACCACCCCAGCAACGGACTGTTCCAGCTGCTACGGTCAGGCAAACGCCTCCGTTGTCACGCTGTGAAAACAGAGAGGATGAGACGGAGTTTCTTCCCACAGGCCATCAGGACTGTTAACTCTGATATCACCAGGGACTAATTTACTGTATTAATTTATTTTTTGTGTTGTGTTCTTTAAAAAAAAAATTTTTTTATTCTGTTTTGTAGTTTTAGCACAATCTGCAGGCATTGCCACTTTCATTTCACTGCACATCTTGTATGTGTATGTGACAAATAAAGTAGACTTGACTTGACTTGTATACACTCTATACAATTCATGAGGGGAAGCTAGCTCCCAACTAACCAGCAAGGTCTCTCCCTGAGATGGTTATAACAGTCAGATATACCCTGCCTCAGTCTCACTGGTCATGTTGAGGTCTTAAGCTTAGTACGGCAGCGTGTTCACTTCCCAGCATTGCTGCAATTCCTCTGCACAATCACGCTCTCTCACTCTCCCCCTGTAGATATCAGCAATCTAACTACAGCTGATTTTTAATCAGCCCAGAAAATCAATCATATATAAACATTCATGCAACATTGGGTTTTAGCCTTGCATGAACAGATGGAGCAGCAGGACACCAGGCACCTTTGGCAGGGGCTACGGACTATAACTAGCTACAGGTCCAGCACCCCCTCAACCGGAAGTGCCGGCTCCTCCTTAGCTGATGACCTGAACTCTTTTTATGCACGGTTTGAGACGGGTAACACCACCAGCTCGCCGTCTAAAAACAGCACCGAAGGGGCGCTGGCTAGCGAGGCTGGAGGGGGATCCACCGCCGGGGATGTGCACACATTCTCGGTGTCCGAGCATGAGGTGAGGTGGGCTCTGACGCGTGTGAACACGAGGAAAGCTGGAGGCCCAGATGGTATATCTGGGCGAGTACTAAAGTCTTGTGCTACTCAGCTTGCTCCAGTGCTCACCACAATATTCAACCTCTCCTTGGCAAAGTCCGTGGTCCCTGCATGCTTCAAAAGATCCATCATTGTACCGGTGCCAAAGAATGCCTCTCCAGCGTGTTTAAATGACTACCGACCGGTGGCCCTCACCTCGGTTGTCATGAAATGCTTTGAGAGGCTAGTCAAGAAGCACATCTGCGCCCTCCTTCCTCGCATGGACCCACTACAGTTCGCATACCGTTCGAACAGGTCCACGGATGATGCGGTCTCCCAGGTTCTACACACCGCTCTCTCTCATCTGGACAGCCAGGGGGGCTATGTGAGGATGCTGTTCATTGACTTTAGTTCAGCATTCAACACAATAGTCCCCAGCAGACTGGTTGAGAAGCTGCTGGAACTGGGGCTTAGCACCCCTCTGTGTGCCTGGGTCCTGGACTTTCTCACTGCCAGGCCCCAAGTGGTCACGATGGGGGATCACACATCTAGCTCCCTCACCCTGAACATAGGATCCCTCCAGGGCTGCGTCCTTAGCCCCCTACTGTACTCCCTGTACACACATGACTGTGGGGCCAGGTTCAGCTCAAACTCCATCATCAAGTTTGCTGATGACACTGTGGTGGTGGGCCGGATCTCCAACAACGATGAGAAGGCCTACCGGGAGGAGGTGGCTGATCTGGCACTCTGGTGTCAGGACAATAGCCTCCTCTTGAATGTCACTAAAACAAAGGAGCTGATTGTGGACTTCAGAAGGGCTAAACATCCAAGGACGTACACGCCACTGGAGATAAATGGGTCTATTGTGGATAGGGTGAGCAGTTTTAAATACTTGGGAGTCCGCATCGCAGAGGATCTGACGTGGGCAACGCACATTGCCGCACTGGTGGGTAAGGCTAAGCAGCGCCTTTACCACCTTAGACAACTGAGGAAATTCAGAGTGTCTCTGAGGATCCTTCATTGCTTCTACTCTGGGGCTGTAGAGAGCATCCTGTCCGGCAACATTACAGTCTGGTTTGGGAACAGCTCTGCCCAGGACAGGATGGCCCTGCAGAGAGTAGTGCGTTCGGCAGAACGCACCATGGGAACTACACTCGTCCCCCTGCAGGACCTATACATCAGGAGTTGCAGATCCAGAGCAAGCAAGATCATGAGGGACCCCTGCCACCCCAGTAATGGACTGTTCCAGATGCTACGATCAGGCAAACGCCTCTGCTGTCACGCTGTGAAAACGGAGAGGATGAGACGGAGTTTCTTCCCACAGGCCATCAGGACTGTCAACTTTTATAACCCCAGAGACTAAATTTTTGTCGACACTAATAGTAACTTATTAACTTTATTTATATGCTGTAACTGTAATTCTTTTTGTGCACAACCCGCAGGCATTGCCACTTTCATTTCACTGCACATCGTGTATGTGTATGTGACAAATAAATTTGACTTGACTTGACTTGACTTGGCATTGAGTCACTTGTGCCTTGGTAAGTGTCAAGAAAGCACAAGGTCTTGCCAGGCCACCTTCCCCCTTTCTTGCCAGAAAGAGGGTGCAAAATAGTTGCTAATAAAAAATGATGAACATTATCCACAACAAACACCATGCATTCAATAAACCGAGGGGGCAAATAGAGAATCTGAGGTTAACCTAAAATTTAGAATAGAATACAAAATTCTACCATGGCCATGCAAACAGTGACTTGATAGAGAGAGGGGGGCAGGGGGATAAATATGTTGATCTACATGTGGAGATGGAGAGAACTGTGAATATGTAGAGAGGGAGAAAACTAAATGAATATTTTGTATTAGTCTTTACCAAGGACGATGATACTGTCAAAATCTTGGTAGAGGAAACATGGAGATAATAGATGGGTGAAAATCGATGAGGTGGTCCGAGGAAGATAACAGATAACATGTTCCCAATGTTGGGGGAGTCCAGAACAAGGGGCCACAGTTTAAGAATAAGGGGTAGGCCATTTAGAACGGAGATGAGGAAGAACTTTTTCAGTCAGAGGGTGGTGAAGGTGTGGAATTCTCTGCCTCAGAAGGCAGTGGAGGCCAGTTCGTTGGATGCTTTCAAGAGAGAGCTGGATAGAGCTCTTAAGGATAGCGGAGTGAGGGGGTATGGGGAGAAGGCAGGAACGGGGTACTGATTGAGAGTGATCAGCCATGATCGCATTGAATGGCGGTGCTGGCTCGAAGGGCTGAATGGCCTACTCCTGCACCTATTGTCTATTGTCTATTGTCTATTGAAAGTTGTCAAGAGTTCAAATAGACTAATCATTTTGGTGCAGATGGAGATACTGAAATAGCAAAGTAACATCTTTGTTGAAAGAGGGGTTTGAGTTAATTTTGTGCAATACAGAACCAGTTAGTTTAACCTTGGTGATGGAAAGTTTGTTATAAACAATAATTAGTACAAACATATACGCATCTGAAACTGCAAACTGTACAAATGTAAACTATTATGTCTTTAGAAATGACATGTGTACTGGACAAATCGAAGGTATTTTGGACAAAATACGTTCAAACCAGGTGCATTTTATCAAGACCTCTGCGATACTAAAAGTAGATCAAAGGACATCCCGTTTCATATTCAGTGAACTTGAAAATGGAACATTTTTCTGCACTGTTAATGTAGACAAATAGTTCAAAGTGTTTCACTGGACATGGATTGGCACCAAAGAAAGATAGGTGACTAAAATAGAAACAGAAACCATTAGACTCCGTAGGTTAGGCAGCACCTGTAGAAAGAGAAAAAGTTGAATGTTTCAAGTTTGAAACTCTTTATCAGAACTGAGAAAAAGAGGAATAAGTTGCTCTAAGGAGCAGAGAAAGTGGGTGAGGACAATGGGTGGAACAAATGATTTTTTTTTTCTTTGAAAGAGCTAAATAACATTGCGGTTGCAGGGCATTTAATCTCCTTTGTCTGCTAATTTGCTGCTAATGTTGTATGGTCTGTGTATTATTTGTATAGTTTCACCTACTGGGTCATGCCTGCTAGGTCAAAATATACATATAAGGGAAAAACAGAGAGAGAAATGCCACACATAAATAGCCAATCCTGATATAAACATAACTTGGGAAGGGGGGCAAAGGAATGGCAAATGTAATTTAAATCTGACAAGTGTGAGGTGTTGCACTTTGTTATGTCAAACCAAGGCAGGACTTATACAGCAAATGGCAGAATCCTGGAGAGTGTTGCAGAACAGAGAAACCTGGGAGTACAGTTCATGGTTCCTGAAAAGTGGTGAGCCAAATGAACAGTGTGATGAAGCAGGCCTTTGGCACGATTATATTCATTGGGAAGGATGTTGAATACTTTGTGTCGGACATCATGACACAGCTGTACAAGTCATTGATGAGACTACATTTGGAAGGTATTTATTCACAAAATGGTGGAGTAACTCAGCAGGTCAGGCAGCATCTCAGGAGAGAAGGAATGGGCGATTTTTCGGGTCGAGACCTCTGAAGAAGGGTCTCGACCCGAAACGTCACCCATTCCTTCTCCCCTGAGATGCTGCCTGACCTGCTGAGTTACTCCAGCATTTAGTGAATACCTTCGATTTGTACCAGCATCTGCAGTTATTTTCTTAGACTACATTTGGAGTACTATGTGCAGTTCTAATCACCCAACTATAGGAAGGATGTCATTAATTTGGAAAGAGTACAGAAGAGATTCACCAGAGCGTTACCTAGGCTTGTGGGCTTGAGTTATAGGGAGATGCTGGATAGGCTGGGACTTTTTGGAACATAGGAAGCTGAGAAGTGACCTTATTGAGGTGTACAAGATCATGAGGTGATTGGATAAAGTGAATGCTCAGTTTTTTTCCCCAGGGTAGAAGATTCTAAAACTAGAGAGCATAAACTTAAGGTGAGAGCAGAGAGATTTAAGAGGGACCTCAGGGACAACCTTTTCACTCACATGGTCAGGAACAAAACAGCGTCAGCAACAGAATCACTTTCAACAACGTTTCTCCCAGCATCGGCACCATCTCCTCTGGTGTCTCCCAAGGATCCATCCAATACTTTTCCTTTTCTGCTCCACATGCTTTATCTCAGCAACACCACCCAAATACAGCATTAGTTTTTTTTTAATGTGGAGACACAAGGTACCGCAAATACTGTAAACAGGAGCAACAGTCTGCGGGAAGAACTCAATGGATCATCTGTTATGGGTTAGGAATTGTTGACATTTTGATTTGAAATTCTGCCTCAGGACGATGAGTGAAGAGAGAAAATAGCCGGTTTATTGAGGCCTCTTTTTCTGCATGTATACTGTAGATTTTCATAACCACTTCACCACCATCTCTCTTGACCCTTGCTTCGGTTATCAGATTGCTGGTCTGACATACAGTGAACAGAAATCCCCCCCCCAACTAAACTTATGAAGCTTTGATTATTGTCGTTGGATATTTCCTTGGCATTGATCTCTGTGCTGTCTGAAACTCTTTTCAGGCTCGATATCAAATTTGACTCTCAGGTGAAGTTCAGACCACATATCTGCTCAAGATCAATCTGTTATTGATCTCCAAATCTCATTACTGCTGAAGGGAAAGCAATGAGGATGCACAATATAGGCAAACGTTGATATGCCTTTTAAACCTGCCGAGGACCTGCTGAGAGCCCGCCATGATCTATCTCTGCCCCCAGCATCATCTGGCACAACTAACCCCTGCATGAACCTTTTTTTGCACTTTACCTCGTTCCCCCCTTTTCTTTCTCATTTCCCCTCCCCTTCTTGTTGTTTACATGTTCGCCATGATTTATTTAATATTTGACTTGATAGATTTTTTTAGATTTAGAGATACAGCGCGGAAACAGGCCCTTCGGCCCACCGGGTCCGCGCCACCCAGCGATCCCCGCACATTAACACTATCCTACACACACTAGGGAGAATTTTTTTACATTTGCCCAGCCAATTAACCTACATACCCGTACATCTTTGGAGTGTGGGAGGAAACCGAAGATCTCGGAGAAAACCCACACAGGTCACGGTGAGAACGTACAAACAGTATCGATATGGAAGCGACAATCAAAATCTCTTTGTACTTGTACAATGATAATAAAGGGTATTGTATTGTATTGTAAAGTAATCCCTATACCTGTTGAAAATTGACTTGGAATCTGGGATTCTCTGCAACAAAGTACAGTGTTCCCATCAAGTCCTCACATTCCACACGCCAATAGATGAAAGGCAGCTTGTGAATGTATTTAAGACCATGAAAAGATCAAGGCTGATCCTAAACATCCATTACAATGAAGATATTGCCCACCCACAAGAAATAAGGTGGCGCAGTGGTAGAGTTGCTGCCTTACAGTGAATGCAGTGCCGGAGACTCAAGTTCGATCCTGACTACGGGTGCTGTCTGTACGGAGTTTGTACGTTCTCCCCGTGACCTGTGTGGGGTTTTTCCGAGATCTTCGGTTTCCTCCCACACTGCAAAAAACGTACAGGTTTGTAGGTTAATTGGCTGGGCAAATGTAAAAATTGACCCTAGTGGGTGTAGGGTAGTGTTAATGTGCGGGGATCGCTGGGCGGCGTAGACTCGGTGGTTCCTGCGCTGTATCTCTAAAAAAAACCACTTATCACAAAAACAAGTTGATTGTGGAAGCTATAACATTTTTCAAACGATGAGAATTATTGATGAATAAGATGTTCTGTGACATTGATGTCCTTAAAATCTGGTTGCAAATTTAATCATTAAGCTTCTGAATTCTGCATCTCCCTAAAATTATTGTTCTGTCCTTGCATCCCAATATCTGTTGCTGAGGACCTCATCATATTTCCATGACAACCACCCTTGATTATTCCAACACACACTCCAGGAAGGATGTGGTAACTGTGGAAGTGTCACGAGCTCCTCTCTCCCCCACAGGCTGCTCAGTGGCTCATTATTTGCAAGACTTGCTTTAAATGTCAAATGTCAGTGTCTGAACTGGTGGTTATGAGCGTGAGGAAGATCTGATGGGAAGTATTTTGCATTGAACTATGTCAATAGACATTAGGTGCAGGAGGAGGCCATTCGAGCCAGCACCGCCATTCAATGTGATCATGGCTGATCATTCTCAATCAGTACCCCGTTCCTGCCTTCTCATACCCCCTGACTCCGCTATCCTTAAGAGCTCTATCTAGCTCTTTCTTGAATGCATTCAGAGAATTGGCCTCCACTGCCTTCTGAGGCAGAGAATTCCACAGATTCACAACTCTCTGACTGAAAAAGTTTTTCCTCATCTCAGTTCTAAATGGCCTACCGGTTATTCTTAAACTGTGGCCCCTTGTTCTGGACTCCCCCAACATTGGGAACATGTTTCCTGCCTCTAACGTGTCCAACCCCTTAATAATCTTATACGTTTCGATAAGATCTCCTCTCATCCTTCTAAATTCCAGCGTGTACAAGCCTAGTCGCTCCAGTCTTTCAACATACGACAGTCCCGCCATTCCGGAAATTAACCTAGTAAACCTACGCTGCACGCCCTCAATAGCAAGAATATCCTTCCTCAAATTTGGAGACCAAAACTGCACACAGTACTCCAGGTGCGGTCTCACTAGGGCCCTGTACAGCTGGTTCCAAACCAGTTGCAAAGAGGAGGGTGTAGAGACGGAAGGAGGTCCGCTTAATTCATCTGCCCGCAATGACATTTTCAACAAGGGAAAAGGAGAAGGGTTATCTGTGAGTACGTAGTCATATTCAATTGCCAATGTGAGAACCAATAGCCAGAGACACTGAGTAGGAAGTCCCTCAGTCTGAAGAAGGGTCTCGACCTGAAACGTTACCCATTCCTTCGCTCCAGAGATGCTGCCGATCCACTGAGTTACTCCAGCTTTTTGTGTCTATCTTTAGCCACAGACACTGAGAAAAGGACTACAACAATGGTGAGCATACTCTCCTCCAGAGGAGAATGACACGAGAACCAGACAAGCACTCTGCATGTTTGCTGCTGATACTGATAAAACACCATCTACTACTTGCAAGACTGAAGGAAGTGTGAGAGTGAATGTCATGACATGTTTGGGGTATTTACCCGATTTGATTCAGCAGGTCAGGCAGCATCTTGGAGAGAAGGAATGGGTGACGTTTCGGGTCGAGACACTTCTTCAGACTGAAGGGTCTCGACCCGAAACGTCACCCATTCCTTCTCTCCAATATGCTGCCTGACCTGCTAAGTTACTCCAGCATTTTGTGATACCTCCGATTTGTACCAACATCTGCGGTTATTTTCCTACACAACTCGCCTGATTTGATTGAATGGTTGTCAACAGGCACGTTGTGAGCTCGTGCTTTGATCATTGGTTAAGTGTACTAAGATTTCTTTGACCAATGGAAAGTTAGGTCTAAACTCTGATTGAGATCGTTGATGCTGTCAAGTTCCATTCTTTCTACTATGGCTATTCGAGAGGGCTTTGAGTGGGATGCAAGATATGTGGTGTTTACTGCATTCTTACCGCCACGACATTGTGAGCTTCATAAGTCATCACAAACTCCAGTCACACAGCAATGCTAATTTCAATGGCGGAACCTTATTTCAAGTAAATTGAGCTGATGCCAGCCACTCATTAAACAGGTTCTTGAACAGCCAATTTCTCACAACTCTCAGGTTCTTAAACCAACCCGCATTATCCTAATCCTACCGTGGCAATGAAGCACAATGGACCATCTCTTGCACTACCATGTACTTTTCCCATTTATGCTTTGCAGAAAATGCTGATTTTTTGCACAGTATTTTTTCTTTTCACTGTCTTGTAGGATGCATGTGTAATTTATATACAATTTATTTTTTTGTGTGTGTTGTCTAGTCTACGAGGCTGTAAATGCCGCTGCAAGATAGATTTTCTATGTACCTGTACCTCGCCATATTTGTGCATATATGACAATAAACTTGAGTTGACTTGGGAGAATATATAGATTCAAGGAGATATAGTACTTGAAATATTGTTCAAAGAGACCAGATGCCTTTGTATGCATATTACTGCTAACAAATGCACAACAGCAAACATTTATGAACACAAATGGTAAATCCGCCTTTATTACAAGTGGATGGATGTAATAATGACCATAAAGCTTTTGTGAGGTTTTGAGTCTGAAGATTGGTCTCGACCCAAAACGTCCTTCTCTCCAGAGACGCTGCCTGACCCGCTGAGTTACTCCAACATTGTGTGTCTGCCTTCAATTTAAACCAGTATCTGAAGTTTTTTTTACCTACACAGAAAGCTTTTGTGAGAGTGCACTTGGAGTTAGGTGTACAGTTTTGGTCTCCTTGCCTCAGAGTAAGAATACAAGAGGATTTAAGTTAGAAGTTGTTGGATTGCACTACCCAAGAAGGTAGCGGTGGCAGAGATTCTCACATTTTTTAAATTACTAGATGAGCACTTGAATTGCCAAGGCATGGTAGGCTAAGGATAAAATGCAGGTGAATAGCACTGATATGAATGGGTGCTTGATGATCAGTATGGATAGGATGGGCCGATGCTATAATTTAAAAGAATGAGTGGTAGCCTAATTGAAACTTTAAAAATTGTTATAGTGCGCGTAGGGCTGGTTTCAGGAGGATGTTTCCCCTTATTGAGGGACCTGAAATCCCATATGAAGGGTAGACAATAGGTGCAGGAGTAATGTTCTATAGATTCAGGATCAATTCCTGTGAATTGGAGGGTAGCTAATGTTGTCCCACTTTTTAAGAAAGGAGAGAGAAAACGGGAAATTATAGACCAGTTAGTCTGACATCAGAAGGCAAGGAACGGGGTACTGATTGAGAATGATCAGCCATGATCACATTGAGTGGCGGTGCTGGCTCGAAGGGCTGAATGGCCTCCTCCTGCACCTATTGTCTATTTCTATTGAGTAGGCCATTCGGCTCTTCGAGCCAGCACCACCATTCAATGTGATCATGGCTGATCATTCTCAATCAGTACCCCGTTCCTGCCTTCTCCCCATACCCCCTGACTCCGCTATCCTTAAGAGCTCTATGGGGTAGGCCGTTTACAACTGAAACAACAAGTTTCTTCATTCACAAAGTGGCCAATCTTTGAAATTCTCCATGGAGTAGAGGACTGTGGAGGAACTGTCGTTAATTCAAAACAGAGACCAATTAATTGATGTATTATCAAGGGCTGGTGGATGGTGTAAGGAAGTGAAACTGAGGTAAATCAGCTACAATCTTGATGAATGGCAGGGCAGTTTGAAAGGGCCAAATTCTTTCATTCTTATTTCCTCTTTAAAAACATCAGATCCTAGACAAGGTAGCACCAGTGTAAATTTTTATCAATGGAATCAGAACTGACATCATCAGTCCATCAATGGGGCCTCCATGCTGTTCAGAGATCATTCCATTAGCTGCGTTACCTTGATGTCATATTTGTTGAAGCCAGGCTCCTTCAGAATCCTCATTGTTCAACGGCAGCTCACTCATAAACCAGTCAGTGCAGTATGATTGGCCTGGGATGTAATGACCAGCCCTTTGATGAAAGCTATAACCCTAAGATCCTAACAAGTCCTTTGACAGTAGGCTTAAAACACAACCCTCGTTGAAATGCTTCATGGGCGAAGCAATCCTCCTCTCTCTCCCCTTGAAGGCGAGGCCATACACATGAATAATATTGGTAGCAACAGGTACAGGTTATAGCAGATGCATCAGCTCTGGCAAGGACATTAGATGCCCAGCGAATTCCATTTAGACAATAGGTGCAGGAGGAGGCCATTCGGCCCTTCCAGCCAGCACCGCCATTCAATGTGATCAACGGTGATCATTCAAAATCAGTACCCCGTTCCTGCCTGCTCCCAATACCCCCTGACTCCGCTATCTTTAAGAGCTCTATCTAGCTCTCTCTTGAAAGCATTCAGAGAATTGGCCTCCACTGCCTTCTGAGGCAGAGAATTCCAGAGATTTACAACTCTCTGACTGAAAAAGTTTTTCCTCATCTCTGTTCTAAATGGCCTACCCTTTATTCTTAAACTGTGGCCCCCGGTTCTGGACTCCCCCAACATTGGAAACATGTTTCCTGCCTCTAATGTGTCCAATCCCTTAAAAATCTTATGTTTCAATAAGATCCCCTCTCATCCTTCTAAATTCCAGCGTATACATTTGTACCAAACCATTCTCTGGTGTCAAGAGTAAGCTGGGTCTCCACTATCAAATTAGCAATGACACAAGGAGAATGGGCACAGCAGGACATCAGAGGCAGAAGAGTGGCAGAAGTAATTGTGAAGGAAGCAGCAGTAGTAGGAAGTGAAGTGTGTAAACGGTGATTGTAGGACAAGAATAAAAATAATTTTTCCCAGCAGTTGTGCTATAACATGATAGTTGCATTCCTAAAAAACCTGATGTTACAGAAAACCACATTATAAAGACAATTGTATCAATGGGGAAAAGAGGATTGGAGCGGGGGTAGAATTTGCAACTTGTAATAACATAGTTATTACAGCTGCAGTATTTGAAGATAAAGGTCTTTTCAAGGACAATAAATGTATTTTGTTACTACTAGCTAAAATTACTAAAGGCTGTACTTTGTGTAGGAAAATAACTGCAGATGCTGGTACAAATCGAAGGTATCACAAAATGCTGGAGTAACCCAGCAGGTCAGGCAGCATCTCTGGAGAGAACGAACGGGTGACCTTTCGGGTCGAGACCCTTCTTCAGACTGATGTATCATCAGTCTGAAGAGGGGTCTCGACCCGAAACGTCACCCGTTCGTTCTCTCCAGAGATGCTGCCAGACGTGCTGAGTTACTCCAGCATTTTGTGATAACAAAGGCTGTATGTTTACCTAATCATTGCACAACTGTCAATAAAAGTGATCGCTTGATAATTTCTGCGGTCTCACGAGGTGGAAGTAAGATCTGCGTTCTAAAGCGACAACAGTGTTTCATTAGTACTGGAGGTTATGTGAAAACAGCTTTATCTTCAACTATAGCAGAACCACCTGTATTGAGCTCATAGCACCAGCCTCTGATTGCTATCTGCATATTACCCACTCAAATGCAAGTCCCCTTTCAGACATAAGTTCCAAAGCAGGCCTGGGATGCAGCAAAGCAGCATTGTTACTTCATTTATTTAAATGAAACAAAAATGTGATAAATTGTATTTAATGTATATTGAATTTTAAAAGAAAAGTAAAGTCGAGATAAATGCCACTGCTGCTGATGATCTCTGAGACTTAGATTTTTTAGATTTTTAGATTTAGAGATACAGCGCGGAAACAGGCCCTTCGGCCCACCGGGTCCGCGCCGCCCAGCGATCCCCGCACATTAACACTATCCTACACACACTAGGGACAATTGGTTTTTACATTTGCCCAGCCAATTAACCTACATACCTGTACGTCTTTGGAGTGTGGGAGGAAACTGAAGATCTCGGAGAAAACCCACGCAGGTCACGGGGAGAACGTACAAACTCCGTACAGACGGCGCCCGTAGTCAGGATCGAACCTGAGTCTCCGGCGCTGCATTCGCTGTAAGGCAGCAACTCTACCGCTGCGCCACCATAAACTTGACCATAATCTTTACACAGGAGTCTTATTCACATGGACTGAAATCAGCATTTGTAATCAATTTTCCCAGTAGTTGTGGTCCACATCAGAAAACGGTTCGCAATCTAACTCAAAATAGATAAACTCTCACACGGTATCATTACGGATAATTTTCAAAGTTCAAAATTCTCCTTGTCGATGTAGAATGCTATTGGGAGCAATGGGATCTTCATTCACCTCAAAGGACTCAGCCCACAAAAATAAGTGAGCTGTAGTATATCCACGCCTGGCATCTTCTTCAGTGGGTCTTTGGTGTCGGCAAAAGTGATGTCAATGAGTTGGCTTTTCATCCAATTCAGTTGAAAAACTTTGACAGACAGCAAACCAAGTAAAAAGCAAAGTTTTATTTTAAACATTTTACATTGAGCAACATAAAAGTGGGACATACATTTGGATTAACATGGTGGCTGAAATATCATGTGAAACTTAAAATATATAAAATAACTTTAAAATTCATGGAATTTTGAAATAATTATTCAGGCAATTAGACTCCATATACAAAATAAGTTTTTTTGGGGGGGGGGGACTAGAGACAGTGCAGCAGCAATTATGTCTCAGAACATGCTTAAAATCTTAGCTACACCTCATTCAGCAAGGCATAATATTTTCAATGTTTTTAACATGGAGAATAGTGCAGTAATAGTTGTTTTATGCCATGACACTGAATGTGTTTATTGCCTCTGTGAAGATTTTAACACTATGCCCTGTGCAGAGGCAGAGTATTGCCTTTGGATTTGTATGATTAACTGCACACATGGTTACCAGAAGTGACCATCAATTTCAAGGAATAATAATGCCGATAGCTTGGCCTTCATTACAACCACAATTCCCAGGCTGATTAAAGAATTACAAAATATATATTTTTAAATTCCTGCATGTTAAGAATTTTGAACAGAATAAGACAGTAGAGTATTTATGCCTTTTACCACTTTTATTTCACCATGAAGAAACATACATTCAACATTTATTACATTGCAGCAGAAAATCTGAATAAAATTTTGTACCCTACAGTGAGCAATGTGTGTTTTTTTCTGTAAATTATAAATGCTTTATGATTTGAAAGCTTTCAATGGGGGCTTGCTATTATTTAATGTTTAATTTAAGGCTTTGCTCTGAATCTGAAGTCGTCTATGCAGAGTGCTTATAAAGAATTAATGCCATCAACGTTAAAATGAGAGGTCACAGGTAATAAACAGAAAGAATCTTTCTAGAACAGACACAATCACTAGCATTAGAAAACTGAGCAAACTAACTCAGTTTTAAAAAGAACTCTGATATTTCCTCCACGGGAAGTCAAAAACTATAATCAATGGAGGTCTCCCTAACTGGCCTTTTGGTTCTAATATAAAAGAATATGCTTATCTAACAAAACCAAATCATTCAAATATATATTTATATATATTCCTTTAAAAAACTCTGTTAGGTGACATCAAATTATGCTGACAAAGCACAAGATGCAGCAAAACAACTTGTTCTAAACTGTTTAAGGTTATTCATGTTTTCACAGGCATTACCGTTGTATATCAAGATTTCCAGTTACAAGCTTCAAGTTCCGTAGTATGAGAATAGATATGGGTTTACACTGTCATTGGCACATCTACTGTAAGGTATGACATAATCCCTTGATACAATTAACATTTTCACCAGTTTTCTGGGGTGAAAGTGGCTTGTTTATAAATGATCCCAGGTACAATTAAAATGAATTACTGCCACATCATTTATCTTACTACCTTGTTCAGCTATAGTTTTATTAAACTGTCAAAGGCAGGATTCCATGTTTCATTTTAAATATTAATATTCCAATGTACCCTTTTGCTGCATGAACGTGCTGCTAAGAGATAACTTAAGTGGTGTGAATGCCTTACTCTATAGGTATGAAAATGTGTGTTTTTTTAAATTCTTTTTGTGACAAAAGATTTTTGTTTCTAGTCATGCAATATTCATTTGCCGTTTGGATATGATGGAATGAAAAGATTTTGCAAATGTTCTTATTTAGTGAGAGGGTCATCATACAACGTGCTCCAGTACGCTTGATGTGAACGGTCATTAGTGGATGGATTCATGACAAATGAAGTCAAGTGTATGACTCCATTAACACTCCAAAATCATTCCTAATGATGTGTATGCATGACCTCTTTTGTGAAGATGTGGTTACTCCTGCGAAAGGAAAATAAAACAATAATTACTCCAGTTAGTATTTCATTTACAAATATCAAAATACAGACTATGCAATATTAGTTTGAAATGTCCATAAATTGCATCTTTCTCATTCTTAAAATATTCTGCAGACCCCCATCTTGTGTTTACAGCTTCATACAATAGAACACGATGCAAAGACAAAACTAGTCTGAGCTTGCAGCTGAGGCATCTCATTTTAGAGAGAAACAAAAAATGCAAACTTCGGGAAAAGTCGGGAATAGCAGCAAACTGCAGTGTACAATTGTTAGGCAGCCACAAAATTCAAACAAAAAACTTAGTTTGGACTAAAATAAAAAAATAAAGCAAAAGGTTGCAATTTACATTTTAAAGAAGACACAGAGTTACATATTTGTGCAATGATAATATTGTATATTATTGGATCAGAAGAAAACAATCCAACATGTGACGTGACGGTGCGATGAGCTTTTAGGCGAACGTACATTGAAAAGTGACGTGGTTTTAAAAATGTCACTTTCACACAAACTTGGCGGATTTTTCTTTCAGGAAATGCTATAGATTTGCCACAACGGTGCACTTAGTGGTGAATGCTTATGCATTGTTGGCCATGATGCATCCAATCCTCCAAATTACCTGAAGAATTTAACAGAATCCATCACTAGAGAGGTCAGTGATGATTTCAGAAGCACCACAATCAAAGGCCAAGGTACTAATCCCACAATGTTAACTGTTAAAATGTGGGGTTTCTAAATAGGATAGCACAGCAGATTAATTATTTGAGCTCGCAAATAATTAATGTGCAAGTGAATAGGGACAGTTGGCTGATCCAGATAAAGTGAACTGCAAGAATCCTTTCAAACCCCCCCCATTTCATTCAGATGACAAATCAGTAATTTAAAGCAAATGTGATTTTTAATCAAAATTCCTGATGCCTAAAGGTCAACATTCCTTTTTTGTTTTTCCTGTGTTTAGTATAAAACTCCACAGTACAAAACTTGAATTGTGTTAATTCAAGTAAAAATAACCACCATTAAATTAATTCAACTTTTAACAAGCCAGTATTTTTTTTTCAAGCTTGTTAACATTTTCTGATTTAACTAAACCCTATACCTTGATTTATTTTTAACTTGAAAATTGCAGGATTTGAATTCCTGATATTAGAGCATTTTCCCAAAGATAAGTACAGTCATGGAACAGAAGCTTAATGTGGTTTATTTCCAGTCAATAAAATGAAATGGTTATGGCATAAATATGAGATGATTTAATGCATGCAAAAGCACAGTAGGAAGAGACACACACTAGTGAAATCACAGGGGTGGGGATAACTATTCAAATAATCAAAAGCAGCCACGCAAATCACTCTTTAACCCATGGATCCTAGTATATGTCATTTGTAAGTCATGCTATTGACAACAGTACAAATCTTTGAATAAATTGTTCCCTTTAACCTGTGAATTATTTGTAATCCTATATTCTCCCTCATTGTCAACTTGAGTGTAATATGGCAAGATAGGCAAGAAATATGACAGGATAGGCACATTTGTTCAGGGTGATAATTTTAATGCTATCGATTATTAAATGCAATTTAAATGAACCGGTTAAATGCCCATGGTGTTAGGTTTGGGCTTTTAATTTAGCCAGTAGTACTGTCTGAGATACATGTGCCAGATTTCTGGTTTGTTTCATCCTTACGAAACTAGGGCCAAATAGCCTTCTCCAGCACCTATTTTCTATGTTTCGAGATAAACATGAAATGATTTTAATTTGTTCGCACTTTCTGGGCCCAGTTTCATCATCTCCCATGAAAACAGAAGACACTCGTTAGATCAGATCTCTATCTATCTTGTAGAAAAGAGAAACCTCTTTTTTTCCCTCTCTCTATAATTCAGATTAATCATATATGCCATCACATCCGAAACATTTAACACCTTGAAGATACATCCTGTCAAAACAAGTCTTGAAATCCTTCAATAATTCTATTAAAAAAACGAGGGGACATCGACAGATTGGGTGCCAATTTAGCACTAGTTCAGATTTGGTCTTTTTGCGCAACACACATTTGTTTATTTTCAATATATTTTCAAAAATCTTAAACCAGATCAATGAAATAAGTAAGCATCATATCTCATTAACCAAATGTGTTAGTAGACCATTCCCAAGCACTTGCCTATGGGTTATAGAGTTAAAAGCTGCAAATTAAAATCCGAGCTACGCAGAGAATGCTGCAATCCTGCACAGCAGGCAGATGCTGTATGTCCTTACCTGCGATCAATCATCCCCGTCCTCTGGTGTGATCTCCGTCTCTTTGTGTACCACAACTTTGGTCACAGACATATCAGGGTGTTGCTCTTTGGCTTCTTTAATTGCCTGAGCCAGGGCCTAACCCAAAGAAAGCCCCCGAGGTGTAAAAACAGTAGGTGGGACATGCATGATCAGAAGCAGGATGGAGAATTATGACTTTTTTTTCCTCCATTATTTTACTAATGGAAATGATTTAAAGACAATCTGAAGATTTTTACAGGAAGGAGCAGTATGTCATACATTTGTATGCTAAATGCATATACTTTAAATTTGATCTCATCCCTCTTGAAGGCATGTAATTTTGTTTTTCAGTGGGCAGTGGATTTTTCAATTGGTTTCACCATCTTCTGTGCTGACTGTGGTTCACCAAGAGAGTCTTATGGACAATGTGACAGAACCTTGTTCTCAAAGTAATATTACTTCAGTGAAGATGGAGATGGTATTGTTCTCAACCCCCCCCAAACTAAAGTTCAAATACGTGAATTGATAGAAAATTGAATCTTTATTCTGCACAATTTTTCGGCCACATACTCCTATTAAATGACTTACAGCTCCTTTAACTTGAAATGCAGTTTGCCATATTTTATAACATAAAATTTTAATCTTCCTTTGGCGAGCAGTGTTTCCAAACACTAGATTTGTGCTTTAAATGTACAAGCTATTTTACATCAAAAGAGTTTGAATACGTTCATGGGTAACATACCTGATCGTGATCAATGTCAGCATCTCCAGTAATAACAATTCGCTTCTCAATGCGCGTTTCAGAAACACCTCCTTTCACAGTCTTTGAACAGGAATACAAATATAGTTAGTTGCTTCAAGTTTAGAAAGACTCTCTATCACAATGGGTGAGCAAGTAAACTACCGAGTAGTTTTTTGGCAAAGTCATAGGACCCATGGGTGCATTATTCTGATATATTTCTATGATTCAAGTGTCTAGAAGAGTCAAGTCCAGTTTATTTGTCACATACACATACACGATGTGCAGTGAAATGAAAGTGACAATGCCTGCGGATTGTGCACAAAAAAAGAATTACAGTTACAGCATATAAATAAGTTAATAAAGTTAATATAGTGTAGACAAAATTTAGTCCCTGGAGTTATAAAAGTTGACAGTCCTGATGGCCTGTGGGAAGAAACTCCGTCTCATCCTCTCCGTTTTCACAGCGTGACAGCGGAGGCGCTTGCCTGACCGTAGCATCTGGAACAGTCCGTTGCTGGGGTGGCAGGGGTCGCTCATAATCTTACTTGCTCTGGATCTGCACCTCCTGATGTATAGGTCCTGCAGGGGGGTGAGTGTAGTTCCCATGGTGCGTTCGGCCGAACGCACTACTCTCTGCAGGACCATCCTGTCCTGGGCAGAGCTGTTCCCAAACCAGACTGTAATGTTGCCGGACAGGATGCTCTCTACAGCCCCAGAGTAGAAGCAATGAAGGATCCTCAGAGACACTCTGAATTTCCTCAGCTGTCTAAGGTGGTAAAGGCGCTGCTTTGCCTTACCCACCAGTGCGGCAATGTGCGTTGCCCACGTCAGATCCTCTGTAACGTGGACTCCCAAGTATTTAAAACTGCTCACCCTATCCACAGTAGACCCATTTACACACAATACTGCATGGGTAGACACAAAATGCTGGAGTAACTCATCGGGTCAGGCAGCATCTCCAGAGATGATACCTGACCTCCTGAGTTACTCCAGCATTTTGTGTCAATCTTTGATTTAAACCGGCATCTGCAGTTCTATCCTACGTAACACTGCACGTAGGCCTATAATCTAATTAATGTACTGTACAAACTGTTCACCACTTCTTTCAAAGCTGAAATGTAAAACCAAAAATCTCATTTGCCTTTTTATCGGGTCTCTCCGCTCACACTTCTCAACCTCTCAAAAATCCCAGTGATTCAAAAATTTTGCGTGATTCAAAAATTTCAGCTACACATCTATAAACTCTTCTCATTTTGGATTTACCCACTCTGCTAATATTCCACCTTCACCGCTTTTCCTCCGTTAAGCACATTTATGAAGTTGATGTTAGCAATTTTTAAAGTCACTCTCCATCCTAATAGGGCAGCACAGTGGTGCAGCAGTAGAGATTCTGCCTTACAGGGCAGAGATCCCATTTCGAGTGCTTTCTGTACGAAGTTTGTACGTTCTCCCTGTGACCACGTGGATTTTCTCCGGAGTGCTTCGGTTTCCTCACACATTTCCAAAGACGTGTTGGTTTGTAGGTTAATTGACGTCTGTAAATTGTAATTTGGCCCCAGTGAGTGGGATAGTGCTCGTGTGCAGGGTGATCGCTGGTCGATGCTTACTCGGTGGGCCGAAGGGCCTATTTCTGCACTGTATCTCTAGTCTAAAGTGTCTGCGGTGAGGTGAAAGTGCTGCTAAAAGGTCCAAGTACGGGATTTGGTGAATACTGGGCTTTGGTAAAGAGGGTGTGCTGAATCAAGGCAAGGTGTTTCAGATCTATTTCTCATTAAGTCCAGGACATTTATCTTTTTAACTGTATATCGGCACACTGAAAAGCATTCAGGAGGCTGAGATGGGTATAGACTCGAGTTTCAGGGAGGTGGCCACACTAAAGGTTCAGCCAGAAAGATGGGTGACTGCCAGCATATGGAGGCTGGTGGTGCAGGAGTCGCCTGTTGCCATCTCCCTCTCATACAAGTTTAACATTACTGGACACTGCTGGTGTGGTGGGGGATGGGGAATGGCCTCTCAGGGAGCAAACAATATCAGGAGCTACAACACACGTTATAGGAGTAGAATTAGGCCATTCGGCCCAACGAATCTACTCCGCCATTCAATCATGGCTGATCTGAGGAAAGACATTCTTGCCATAGAGGGAGTACAGAGAAGGTTCACCAGATTGATTCCTGGGATGGCAGGACTTTCATATGAAGAAAGACTGGATAGACTCGGCTTGTACTCGCTGGAATTTAGAAGATTGAGGGGGGATCTTATAGAAACTTACAAAATTCTTAAGGGGTTGGACAGGCTAGATGCAGGAAGATTGTTCCCGATGTTGGGGAAGTCCAGAACAAGGGGTCACAGTTTAAGGATAAGGGGGAAGTCTTTTAGGACCGAGATGAGAAAGGTTTTTTTCACACAGAGAGTGGTGAATCTGTGGAATTCTCTGCCACAGAAGGTAGTTGAGGCCAGTTCATTGGCTATATTTAAGAGGGAGTTAGATGTGGCCCTTGTGGCTAAAGGGATCAGGGGGTATGGAGAGAAGGCAGCTACGGGATACTGAGTTGGATGATCAGCCATGATCATATTGAATGGCGGTGCAGGCTCGAAGGGCCGAATGGCCTACTCCTGCACCTATTTTCTATGTTTCTATCTCTGCCCCCTAATCCCATTTTCCTGCCTTCTCCGCATAACCCATGACACCCGTTCTAATCAAGAATTTGTCTATCTCTGCCTTAAAAATATCCACTGACGGCCTCCACAGCCCTCTGTGGCAATGAGTTCCACAGATAAACTACCCTCTGACTAAAGAAGTTCCTCCTCACTTCTTTTCTAAAAGAGCACCCTTTAATTCTGAGGCTGCGATCTCTGGTCCTAGACTCTCCCATCAGTGGAAACATCCTTTTCACATCCACTCTATCAATGCTTTCATTATTCTGTAACAGCAAGACAGCATATTAAACAGCAAAACCTTGGGGTACAAGTACATCGTTCCCTGAAAGTGGTGAGGAAGGCATATTTGGCTTCATCAGCTGATCATCATTGAGTGGAGAGTTGGAACGTTATGTTACAATTGCACAATTCATTGGTGAGAAAGAATTTGGAGCAATTTGTGCAGCCCTGGTTGCCAAACTATAGGAAGGATCAAATTAAGTGGGAGGATGCAGGAGGTTTTACTGGATCAAAGAGCTTGAGTTACCAGGAGGATGGGAGAGGTTGGAACTGTTCTCCCTAGAGCAAAGGAGACCAAGGGGTGAACTTTTTGAGGTTTATAAAATTATGAGGGGCATAGATAAGGTAGACAGTCACAGTCTTTTTCCCAGGTTAGGGGAGTCTAAAATAAGGGGACATCGATTTGAGTTAAGAGTGGAAAGATTTAAAGGGGATCTGAGAGGCAGGCTTTTCAATAGACAATAGACAATAGACAATAGGTGCAGGAGTAGGCCATTCAGCCCTTCGAGCCAGCACCGCCATTCAATGCGATCATGGCTGATCACTCTCAATCAGTACCCCGTTCCTGCCTTCTCCCCATACCCCCTCACTCCGCTATCCTTAAGAGCTCTATCCAGCTCTCTCTTGAAAGCATCCAACGAACTGGCCTCCACTGCCTTCTGAGGCAGAGAATTCCACACCTTCACCACCCTCTGACTGAAAAAGTTCTTCCTCATCTCCGTTCTAAATGGCCTACCCCTTATTCTCAAACTGTGGCCCCTTGTTCTGGACTCCCCCAACATTGGGAACATGTTATCTGCCTCTAATGTGTCCAATCCCCTAATTATCTTATATGTTTCAATAAGATCCCCCCTCATCCTTCTAAATTCCAGTGTATACAAGCCCAATCGCTCCAGCCTTTCAACATACGACAGTCCCGCCATTCCGGGAATTAACCTAGTGAACCTACGCTGCACGCCCTCCATAGCAAGAATATCCTTCCTCAAATTTGGAGACCAAAACTGCACACAGTACTCCACATAGAGACTGGTGGGCATGTGGAAAGAGCTCCCAGAAGAGGTGTCAGAGACAGTTACCATTAGAACATTTGGACAGGTAGATAGGTAGCAAATGGGATTAGTATAGGTAGGTATCTTGGTCAGCATGAACGGGTTAGGCTGTAGGACCTGTTCCTCCATTGTATAACTCTCGGAATCTTTGAATGACAAGGTTGAATCACTGAAATTGCTATCTGTAAACTGCCCTTCAGTTCTTCCTTTTCTTAGCGTAGATCCCAAAGGAATTTATAACTCATGGAGTGCACCTTCTGGGTGCAACAAACCATTGACAACGTTTTGATACACTCACCAACCCATGCCTCAAGCTTTTATAACACGACCTTGATCCATACTCTGAGGCATGCATCAAACTGACAAACTAGTGCACATGTTACTGATATGTTGCTTATTTAAATTCCAGTTTCTCAGTATTTTGATACTACTTGCTATAATCCCAAGCTGCAGAAGGCCTTTCCTGGTAAAGCACATCTGTTTTAACATTCTGAAGATTATCGATGGATCATTTATGTTGGTAATGGGAGGAATCACAAAATGCTGGAGCAACTCAGCGGGTCAGGCAGCATCTCAGGAGAGAAGGAATGGGTGACGTTTCGGGTCGAGACCCTTCTTCAGACTGATGGCAGTAATTGGAGATCACTAGTGTGCCTTGTGGTCTGGTCAATCACAGCAACAACATTTTTGATTCCCTGACCAAGAATATATCTGCTTCTTTTTAAAAAAAATTGTACTTCAAATTTAAATTCCCTAAAATACTAAATTTAAGAAACAAGGCGGAAGTTTCTAAAAAAATAATTCTAATCAGCAGATCAATTAGAATCTATTTTGTATCCAGGCAGCTGGCTTAAAATCCACATCAGGAATGAAAATTACCTTGGTGATGTGTGTAGTGGTTGTGGTACTTGAAGTTTCAGAGGTGATCGTCTGAGCACTCATTAGAACTCCTGGGTCACTGTCAGCATTTGAGTCCAACTAACAAAGAAAAAGGAAAGATACTCAGACTTTTTCTTAAACTTCACCAGTACTACAATTAACAAGAGTCAAGAGTGTTTTTTATTGTATTATGTCCCAGATAGAACAATGAAATTCTTACTTGCAGCAGCACAACAGAATATGTAAACATAGTATACTGTAAAGAATATAATAAACGAAAAACAAAAAGCTCAGTGTGTGTATATATACACACACATACTCACAAATATTCATATACAGGTCCTCCATAACGATTGGGACAAAGACCCATCATTTATTTATTTGCCTCTGTACTCCACAATTTGAGATTTGTAATTTAAAAAAAAATCACATGTGGTTAAAGTGCACATTGTCAGATTTTAATCAAGGCCATTTTTATACATCTTGGTTTCACCATGTAGAAATTACAGCAGTGTTTATACATAGTCCCCCCATTTCAGGGCACCATAATGTTTGGGACACAGCAAAGTCATGTAAATGAAAGTAGTCTTGTTTAGTATTTTGTTGAAGATCGATTGCATGTAATGACTGCTTGAAGTCTGCGATTCATGGACATCACCAGTTGCTGGGTGTCTTTTCTGGTGATGCTCTGTTAGGCCTGTATTGCAGCCATCTTTAGCTTATGCTTGTTTTGGAGGCTTTAGTATTCAGCATATAAAAGGCATGCTCAATTGGGTTCAGATTGGGTGATTGACTTGGCCAATCAAGAATTGACCATTTTTTAGCTTTGAAAAACTCCTATGTTGCTTTAGCAATATGTTTGGGATCATTGTCTTGCTGTGGAATGAACCGCCGGCCAATGAGTTTTGAGGCATTTGTTTGAACTTGAGCAGATAGGGTGTGTCTATACACTTCAGAATTAATTATGCTACTATCATCAGCAGTTGTATCATCAATGAAGATAAGTGAGCCAGTACCTTCAGCCATAACACCCCCGCCACCGTGTTTCACAGATGAGGTGGTATGCTTTGGATCTTGGGCAGTTCCTTTTCTCTTCCATACTTTGCTCTTGCCATCATTCTGATATAAGTTAATCTTCGTCTCATCTGTCCACAAGACCTTTTTCCAGAACTGTGGTTGCTCTTTTAAGTACTTCTTGGCAAACTGTAACCCAGCCATCCTATTTTTGCGGCTAACCAGTGGTTTGCACCTTACAGTGTAGCCTCTGTATGTCTGTTTAGGAAGTCTTCTGCGGACAGTGGTCATTGACAAATCCACACTTGACAGGGGGTATGGGGAGAAGGCAGGAACGGGGTACTGATTGAGAATGATCAGCCATGATCACATTGAATGGCGGTGCTGGCTCGAAGGGCCGAATGGCCTCCTCCTGCACCTATTGTCTATTGACTCCTGAAGAGTGTTTCTGATCTGTCGGACAGGTGTTTGGGTTTTTTTCTTTATTATGGAGAGAATTCTTCTGTCATCAGCTGTGGAGGTCTTCCTTCACCTGTCAGTCCCTTTGTGATTAGTGAGCTCATCAGTGCTCTCTTTCTCCTTAATGATGTTCCAAACAATTGAGCTTGGTAAGCCTAAGGTTTGGCTGATGTTTCTAACAGTTCTATTCTTGTTTCTCAGTCTCATAATGGCTTCTTTGACTTTCATTGGCACAACTTTGGACCTCATGTTGATAAATAAATAGCAATAAAAGTTTCCAATGGTGATGGAAAGACAGGAGGAAAGACTAGGTGCTGAGAGCTCTCATATACCTGCATTAAGGAGGCAATTAAACACACCTGAACAATTACAAACACCTGTGAAGCCATGTGTCCCAAACATTATGGTGTCCTGAAATCGGGGAACTATGTATAAACACTGCTGTAATTTCTACATGGTGAAACCAAAATGTATAAAAATGGCCTTTAATAAAATCTGACATTGTGCACTTTAACCACATGTGATTTTTTTTCGATTACAAATCTCAAATTGTGGAGTACAGAGGCAAATAAATAAATGATGAGTCTTTGTCCCAAACATTATGGAGGACACAGTATATATGTAGATCACACACATACGTACACACAAAAAATAAACATTAATAGCACAATAATAACTATAATACAAACATTATGTAGTTCAGAGCTTATTTGAGGTTGTAGTGTTTAATGGCCGAATGGCTGTAGGGAAGAAAATGTTCCTGAACCTGTACGATATAGTTTTCAGGCTCCTGTACCTTCTTCTTGATGGCAGGGGTGAAATGAGTGTGTGGCCAGGGTGGTGTGGGTCTCTGATGATGCAGGCTGTGTTTTTATGGCAGCGACTTCAGTCCAGAAGTTGTGACATGCAAAGTGCTATGAAAATCTGTTGAAAATCTCTGAGTAAACCACTTCTGGAATTTGGACAAAGGTCTTGCATTACAACATCCAGAAGTATTTAGTAATTAATAGCAATAAAGAGCTGTTGTTAAAGGCCATGGATTGCTTACGAGTAAAATCCACCTTATTTCAATATAAATGATAGTTAAGCGAGCAAAGGAATTGTCTTATCTAAGCTTTTCAATTGGATAAAAGGCTTCAGCTATCCAAATATCAATGTGAGAATGACATTTTTACATTATTTAAAGTAACTGAGAATGGATACTGTTTTTCTGCACATGTCGACAATTGTATATCATTGTCATCCTGCATGTAAACACGCAAAGCCCATTTGCATGCCTGTCAGCCACTTGCCTCTTGGTATCAAAATCTACTGTTCTCTGCTGCCTACTTTTACAACCCGAGGTAAATTTATTTATTTTACCTATTAATAAAAATAATTTAAATTTGTAACAGTGCTAACATCACTTGCCTAGTTTTACTGCCTTCTGTCAGCCCTCTCCAACAAGCTTCTTGGCCCGTGCTTAAGTTTTCTGAACTAATCTACTTATATTCTAGTGGCTCCACAACCCTTGTTGGCACAAATCTGCTCAGTGTACACCTTTTTCCAGTGAAAGGCTCATGGTGTCTGTAATCCATGTGCTAGTCACACTGCAGCCTCTTCAACCTTTACATCTCAAACGTCCATCTGATCCTCCAGTATGTACAGCCTTCTAGCCTTTAAGCACTGGTCAAAAAGCTACTTGAATCCATACAGCACAAGAACCACATTTCATTTAGATATCACTGTTGTTCTTGTATGCCCCAGGCTATACAGTTGTAATCTATATACTAAAACTCTCATTTGTTTGTTTGTTTGTTCCTGAACTACAGCCAAAACGGTACACGATAGCGCGACAATTTTAGGCCCACCTTACTCACCGTCGTCCCTTTGGTGCTAATGGAAGAAGTTTCATTGAAATCGGTGTTATATTTTTTTAAGTTATTCACATTTTAAAGTTTAAATCTATCTCCTAGGGATGGAGGGGGGGGGGGGGAGAGGAGGGAGGATAAGGGGGGTTGAGGGGAAGAGGGGAGGGGAAGAGGGGAGGGGAAGAGGGATGGGGAAGAGGGATGGGGAAGAGGGGAGGGGAAGAGGGGAGGGGAAGAGGGGAGGGGAAGAGGGGAGGGGAAGAGGGGAGGGGAAGAGGGGAGGGGAAGGGAAGAGGGGAGGGGAGAGGAAGGAAGGGGAGGGGAAGGAAGGGGGAGTGGAGGGAGAGAAGGGGGAGGGGAGGGGGGGGGGGGGAGTGGGAGGGGAGGGGGGAGAGGATGCTGCACCAATGCAGGAGAGGTTTGGGCCCAACAGGTCTACTTGGTCTTATCATAACTAAAACTAAATCACTGATGTATTTTCAAATTCCAGTATATATGTATTGAGTTGTCAACTCAAGCACAAATAAAGCTAGTTGCACAAGTAAAAGCTAGAGCACCATGAGCAACATTTTAATATTTCTGATTATTGCCTATGGAGTGTAGGATGAACTGCACAGAGACTCATCAAAACTGTTACCTTTGCTGCTTCATAGGTGATTGTTTTAGTCTCAGTGTGAACCACCGGTACATCCTTGGTGCAAATTTCTTTTCCGTCCTCTTTACTCATGCTGTCAAAGCTGACAGACTCTGTTTTAACAACCGGTGGCTATATACAAAAGGACAATAATGGTTATGACATTTTTCAGGCTCGCCATTACCAAACTCCGCCATTACACCACGACGCATGCCATATCAGTTTCGGAATTATTGTACATGACGAAATTTCTTCCTCTTTGGGAGAATGACTCCAATATAGACGACACTTAAACCTGGTCCATCACATTCCTAAATATTAGTGTGTTAGCATAAACTTGTAAGGTTTAAGGAAAAAGTTAAATCGTCTCGATATACCTAGCTATTTACGATTAGGAATTAAGGGAAATGTTTCGCTGCATGTATATAGCTTTAAAAAGCAAGTTTCTGCATGCTCTACTGCCTTGCATTGCTTTGTATGAATTTGAAGTAGTACTCATTTTACTGTACGTAGGGGCAGGAAAATAAATTGTCACCTTGCTATTCCATGCGTGACCAGTTGGGGGCCCTCTCTCACTAACACTGCCAGGACTCCAGTTATATCTGTGCTATTTCACAGTAAACGTGGCAAATGTAAACGGCATACAGGAAACAGAACTTGTGAGAGAACATCAAGTCTTATTCTTACCAAAGTAAGTCCTGTATTCCTCAAGTGACCATGAACACTAAAGGGGAAAGAATCCTCAATTTGCACTTCTGAAAATATTCTGCAAATAATATTTAAGGACAGGAATCTGCATTTTTATATAAAACACATTTTAGATTTGGGTTTTTTTTGGCATAAAGTGCAGGCTATCTACTTTCAGTGGCACATCTCTCCCCTAGCCTGGCCCTGAGGTTCCCAAAGCCTATGCTCGTTGTTATTAATACTCAAATGTGGATTGCTATTTGTTTCACTAATACAAACAGGTTGTTCAAGATATAACTAGAAAATTATAATCATCGAAACTGTCCGAAAAAGAGATGAAAAATGTATAAGAAAGAACTGTAGATGCTGGTTTAAATCAAAGGTAGACACAAAATGCTGGAGTAACTCAGCGGGACAGGCAGCATCTCTGGAGAGAAGGAATGGGTGACGTTTCGGGTCAAGACCCTTCTTCAGACTGGAATCACAGTATTCTTCAGCCCAAGAGATGAAAAATACTGTGTATAAATCGGATGACGAAGTTTAACTGCTTTGAGACGTGTTCTAATACAAAGATAAGTTGTAGTCAAAATTTATTCAACATATAAATAAAAACTTTAACGCTTTCATTATCAAACACCAGGAATTTCTTGGGTCTAATTAGAATTCATCAATTCAGGAATGAAGTTTAAGTTTAAGATGAATGCATTATTCACCAATATGCTTCCATTTTTGCAGCATTTTCACCTTATTCATTATTAGCAAACAGCGCAATAAAATTATGGTAAATTACCCTGTTGGTTTCTGGGATTCATGAGCCAATTCATTTGGGAATGGGATCATGCTAAGTGAAAAGCAAACACTTCCAAATTGGTATCATCAAAATTTTATAAACTGCAAGAGGTTCTCAGTCATTTGCAATAATCTGACAATAGCAAAATGAAATTAGCAAAATGAAATCAGAAACAGAATGCATCGCAGAGTCAGCACAAGCCAAACCCAGAGCATCGCAGGTATGCAGAAGCCATACATTAAGCTGCAGCTTACTACAAATGTTGTTTCAAAATGAATGTTGATGAGATGGCATGCCAAATGAGGAGTTTTATCTGCTCATGGAGGAAAACGTTGGCTGCCTGTCTACTTTTAGAAAAATAGAAAATAAATGCAGGAGTAGGCCATTTGGCCCTTCGAGCCAGCACCGCCATTCAATGCGATCATGGCTGATCATCCAAAATCAGTACTCCATTCCTACTTTCTCCCCATAACCCTTGATTCCGTTTGCCCCAAGAGCGATATCCAACTCTCTCTTGAGAACAGCCAGTGAATCGGCCTTCACTGCCTTCTGTGGCAGAGAATTCCACAGATTCACACCTCTCTGGGTGAAAAGGGTTCAGTCCTAAATGGCCTACCCCTGATTCTTAACTGTTTGATATTGTAATTTGATTTTGATGTAGAAGGAAACTAAAGTTGAGCTCGCATCAGTTTCCTCCTAGCCATGTTGGATTCAAATTACTCCCAATGTTTCTAAATTTGAAACAACCTGATGACAGGAACAGAGTATCAGGTGTGCGTAAAGGGTGACACAAATCTTATAACTCAATAGCAATTGCTCAATACAGGCATTACTTGCAAAGCATTTGAAGATGTTTTGCTGTGATTTTGCTCGTAAAATAATAAACATTGCAGATGTGGATAGTGGTGCCTGAGGAAACAAATGGATTAATGGGGATGGTTATGAAAGTTGGTAAGGAGGTGAGGGGAACCAGTTACCTCCAACTGAGGTTGTGTTTCAGATTTTTCTGCAGGTTTGCCTGCCATTTCAGGCTGATCCTTCCACCCTTGAGCAGAAGGTGGCCCTTCTACAATTTCATCTCCTGGTTGATCCACCTTGGGACTCGCTGCCTCCCTCTTGTCCTCTTTGGTGTCCACGGTCGCCACGCAACTTTGACCCCTTGCATCACCAGATGAGTGAGCTTTGCTCGCCTCTGTTAAAGTTTCCCTCTCAACTCCTGCCAGCTTAGCGCACAGAGCAGAAGCATCCTCGCTTGCATGCACATTCATCCCATGCTTCTTTTCCATCACCATTGTTTCCTGAATAATCTTCATGGTCTTCTCCTGCTTGTGGACTTCATGTTGCACCATTTTGGGACTCTCGTCCAAATTCGTGTCAGATTTCTGGAGAGACAAAAACTCTCGTGAAAAAGTGTAAGAAAAAAAAAACCTGAATAGCTACTATGGTGACACATTGTGTTGGAAGCCATCAGCTATCTCCCTCTTTAATTCACCTGTATGTTTTAAAATCTAAATATGAAAAAGTACACATATGAAATTCAGTTTTTGTTGTGTCTAAATGCTCAGTCTGTGGAAGCATGATAAAATCTAAAATCAAAAGCTGGGTAAGATATTCCATATGCAAGGCACATATTGATGTAGTAAATTGATGCTTTTGGCACAGAATGTATACAAAGTAAAGTCTTCTATAATTACAAAAATGTTCAGGCAGTTTTTTTTCCTTTGTCAATCATTTTTCTCCACGGTATTGTTTTCATGACCCTGCCACTCATTGTTATGCACATTCCTTCCTCTCGAACATTATCTAGTCACCGAGAGTTTTCAAACCATTGGCTGATTTGGTTGTTGCAAAATGTTTGCTGTCACAGAATAGGTTATCAGCCCAGATATAAAATAAAAGGCATACTGGGACATCTCGTCCTGAAAGTGAACTTCAAAGAAGAATTTCAAAGCTCATAGCCACAGCATAAGAGTATATTTTTTGGTAATAGAAGCAATTAAATCTAATGGACAGAGATGCAGATTACGCACACTGCGATACTGACTACGGGTGCTGTACTGTAAGGAGTTTGTACGTTCTCCCCGTGACCTGCGTGGGTTTTCTCCGAGATCTTCGGTTTCCTCCCACACTCCAAAGACGTACAGGTATGTAGGTTAATTGACTGGGTAAATGTAAAAATTGTCCCTAGTGTGTGTAGGATAGTGGTAGGATAGTGTTAGTGTGCGGGGATCGCTGGGCGGCGCGGACTTGGTGGGCCGAAAAGGCCTGTTTCCGCGCTGTATCTGAAATATGAAAATAATATGAAATATGATATGCAATTCAGCAAGTTTAATGGCTTCACTCTTGCATACAACCACCTTCTGATAATCCGCTGTTGGACTCATTCCATGGAAAGGCCAGCAATCCAAAACAGCGGTTCTGTTTTCACCCCTCATAAATGCTTCCTTGACCAATTGGGTATTTCAGGCATTTTCTGTGCTCATTTCAGATATTCAGCCTCTCCAACTTTTTGCCTTTGGATGTCCTCATATCATTGATGCCCTTGGTAACAGGTGCACTCAGTACCACTATCCATTCAACCTGATTACTAACTATAGTCATAGTTATGGCCATTTATATCCCATCTCAATGGTCCTCAAGGTGAGGAGGGGAACTGCGTTTTGGCCTGCTGTAGAGCATATGGTGAAAGGACATGCACCCAGTGCAGCTTGCGGAAGGTTAACATTGCACCTGTAATTTGCTGATGATGCTCAGAGTGATTGTGGAGGGTGATGGGAAGGAATGCCAGACAAATGACCTGCTTAGTCCAGAATTGTCTAGAGCTTCTTGGTTGGTGTTGGAGCTACTCTCCTACTTCTGGAACGTGCCCTGTATGCAGTGGAAAGGGGTTGAGAGTCAGAGCGGGAGTCACTCACTATAGGGCAAGGCACTCAAGTCTCTGAATTGAACTTGCAGGTATGGGATTAATGCAGATATGGGATCAATATGGCTGATCCTGGATAGGTTTCTTGTCAGTGGTGACAACTGCCAAGTTCTCATTTCTCTTTCACCTCCTTCAACAAGGCACATTCCTTGTATGTTTACATACTTGGCCAATAACCTTATTCATAAAACTAACCGAGGCCGTTGATGGTGATGGATCTGTCAATAGCTCTGGCACTTGTAGTATGTGAACATTATGCCATCACTCAGCCAAGCCTGAATGTTGACTGAGGCCCTACTGCTTTGGCCATTGCTTTGGTCTTGCAAATGGAACTGAAAACTGAAATCATCAGCAAATATTCCTGCTTCTAGCACGACATGGAAGGAAATTTACTAATGCCATAGTCTGATTGGGCCAAGGGACACTGCCCTAAAGAATTCCAGAGACATGTCCCAGCATTTACACTGGACATATTTCCAGCGAGTAAAAGTTTTTTTACTGATCCCCACTGTCTTTAATTTTATGAGTGTTTTTAAATACTTCAGTTGCTCAAAGGTTGCCTTCATGTCAGTGATAGTTATTCTCACTCGATGTCACTCGTACAACACTTCTGTTCATAATTGAACAAAAACCGAGGTTGAACATCACGATGCCTGGACGGAAATCCAAAAAACGCACTGTTATTGGTAAGAATATGCATTGTTATTGGTAAGAACAGCCACATAACATGTAACATCAAATTGCAGATTCAATTTAACAGCATGATGACAAGTGCACCAGTTTTGGACCATGGTGTGATTGAGGTTTTTGCTAGATGCAGCAGGTAGTAAGTTGGCTCAGCTTTATGAGTTGAATGATCTGAAAAACGAGCTCTGTGATGGTGGGGACCTCACCAGGAAGCATGAAATTGACAACAAAAATTTCAAATTTATCTTTTCCATTTATTTTATGGCTCTGCCATCTTTGGCAATATAATGGAAGGGTCTTTGTGGCTGTTAATTTTTTTTATCATATCCATTACCATATTCAGTTGGATAGGGTAAATGCAGAACTTTGACTTGATCCATGGTGATGGGATTACACTGCTCCCTTCAGAGATTGCTGATTTGCATAGGATTTTTCCATGTTGCAACAACTTCTAACTTTAAGGTGTTCTTGAAACAGCTTCATGGCATGGTCCATCATCCCTAAATGAAGAGAGCCTGATCTCCTGGCTTGAGGAGCAGAGTAAAGGAAGGGACATGCCAGGTCTTCAAGATCACCTATGGTCTGTCCACATTGATTCAAGGATGCAAAGATAGCGTATTAGGCATGTTCAGAACTGATCTAGTTTAGTACCACTGAAAGGGTTATGGACGAATGCATCCCAAACAATCAAAGGGTGAGCAAAGGGCGGCATGGTGGCGCAGCAGTAGAGTTGCTGCCTTACAGCGAATGCAGCGCCGGAGACTCAGGTTCGATCCTGACTACGGGCGCTGTCTGTACGGAGTTTGTACGTTCTCCCCGTGACCTGCGTGGGTTTTCTCCGAGATCTTCGGTTTCCTCCCACACTCCAAAGACGTACAGGCTTGTAGGTTAATTGACTGGGTAAATGTAAAAATTGTCCCTAGTGTGTGTAGGATAGTGTTAATGTGCGGGGATCGCTGGGCGGCGTGGACCCGGTGGGCCGAAGGGCCTGTTTCCGCGCTGTATCTCTAAATTTAAAATCTAAAAATCTAAATCCTCAGTGCATGAGATGCCCCCCATCCACCCCATTCCATGAGGGCAAATTAACATTACCCAAATGGCCTTAGGTTGTTCACACACACTCAGTTTGGTCACACTTAGCATAGTGATATACTAATGCGTCACTCCCAAATACTTTCATAAATCGCATGTTTAATCAAAGTGATATTGATCATGGGTGAGCATTAGTTTATTTGGCAAAGATAGAAAGCATAACCAAGCAGGAGGCGTCTATTGCAATGTTCATATTCATGTCATGAAGTTTCACAGTGCCAATGTTGTGGATTTTCCAGGAACAATTACTCTCAGATGTCTGCCACTGTTCTGCCACCTCCTGTTGTGCTTCCCTGGGGGGGCATCATGGAACAGGGTAATTAAATACAGGCGGAGAGCTCCAAAGTATCTATTCAAGCATCATAAACTCATCGTTGGATTCATTGAAAGCCCATCTCCAATCATAAAGATTCTTGCACACTTATTGCAGTTAAGGCAATGAGGAGCACAAAGCAAATTTACAGGGAGCCTAAACCATGTCTTTTCACATGTGAGCACACGGGATATGCTTTTTTAATGTGTGACCAAACAGCAAAAAAAAATTAAAATGTTGTTACAAATTATCCGTCGTGGGTCAGTGGCTCCAGCGCAGGTTTGCCATTAATTCCTGATCACCAGTTGTTTAACTGTGAGAAAGCAGTACGTAGAGGCCAGATGGTTCCCTGTTCAAACTAAAAAAAAGTGGAAGAGACTCACTCTCAGGTTACAGTGGCCATCATTCTGGCTTGGGCATGGAAAGTAACATTAGGCAAGAGCATAGAAGAGATCATTCTCTAGATGGATAAATCCAGAGCTTGTGCTTCAAAGTATTTTATTTGCACAAGGTGCTGTGATGTACCATTGTATCCCTTGTAGCACCTGTGCACAGGTTAAATATCAATGACCATCAGGGATAAGCAGTTTAAGACCATGGGCACAGCCTAGGCTCCTTGTGGAAACGATGGTGCCTTCATGCCATAACTGTGCCTCAGAGTCATCAGGAAGTATAGTGGTTTTTTTAAAAAAGATAACAAGGATAATTTAAAAAAAGGAACATTTTTGTTTGTTAAAATAAATTGATCGGATCACAACAACTTGACTTATCGTCAAAGACTGTCAAATCATTTCCCAGTTGGAATACCATGCCCAGCAAACAATAATGGGAGAGAGGAGACCAATCATCGTGATGAAATCTACAGAAATCTGTAAAAGTAGGATAGTGTGTGACTGGGAAAGAATATGTTAAAAGGCAAGCTATCAATCTCACAGGAAAGGAGAGTCCTATTGAGCCCAGTGTGTTGTTTTTTTTTAGAAATGCAGAAAACATACTAGAGAGACAAAGCACAACAAATAGCAAGAAGTAGAAACAACAAAAATGGCAACAAGTCCAGTTAAGGGTGGAAGATTTCTTAAAAGAATAAAAAAAATACCTGAACCCAGCTGTAAGATGAAGCAGCAGCCCATTCCTTTCCATCCATTTGTTTTCGTGCCGAATCTATTAGATTGGAGACGTCTACATTTTTTGAGGTTACTTCAGAACCAGACTGCTTTGTCTGTGTAGACACAGAAAGTCAACATATAAAGCTAACTGACATACATAACTAGGTCAACATTAGACAGACAAAAGTTCTTTCGGAGATACAGATTGGAAATAAGAGAGCAAGAGATTAAATAGGATGTGTGGAAAAGCAAAATAAAGGAGGAGTATAAGGAAAACAGGCAAGAGGATGAGATTATAGGTTAGTACTTAGGAAAGTCACACATTACAAATAATTTGCTTGGAGGAAGGGATATGCAAAAGAATCTTAAGTGGACGATCTGTGCAAAAAGTCGCAGTAGTCGATGAAGTGTTTATCTGGTGAAATGAAATCAGGATCAGCACGATAAAGCCTAAATTTTTGTGGAAAATTTAACAAAACAATTTGTCATAGCAAAAAAAAACTAAAAACCATATTGGAGGATCACTGGCTAGGTACAAGCAAATTGCAGGTAAACTCAACGGTGGTTTTAGCTGTTTTAAGCATAGTGAAGCAAGTGCTGCCTGAAAGTCATGCGTTTTTATCTTTAGACTGTGACAGTCAAAGGCAACAGTTACCAAAAATGTTGATCCCGATGTCTCAGTAAAATAGTGTGCTGTGGCAATGGTGAACATAGGCTCTTCACCAGTCTTCCACTTGGTCATTGAAGTCTCAAAGGCAGGCTCCATATCAGAGCTTTCAATTCCTTTCTGTCTTGCAATCTCTTTAGGTTTCAGACTACCTTCATCATCATCTCTTTCTGTTGCCCCCTTCTTTGAAATGAGAGTTTCTTCCAGAGTGGACAGCACAGTTTTCTGTTGTTTGACAGATGACACAAAATCTACCAATTGTTGTTGCTTTGACTAATATACATCTCCCTTCAACTCCCCCCCCCCCCCCCATCTCTGCCAAACAATGTGAACTATACCACTGTCTATGGTGTCGGTCTATCAGCAGTCTCCTCCCTCCTCTACAAACAGTCATTTTGATCTAGATTGGGATTTTTTACAGTGCCTAACTAATAAAAGTTCAATGCAGCATATTTAAAACGATAAACATGTTTGTAACCTTGAAATGCAGAAGTTAAATGTTTGGCTTAGTTTCCAGGGCAGCAGTCCCAGAGTGAGCCAGCCATGCTACAATCAATCAATGGAATAGAAATTGGTGCCTTCTGCAACTGATGGATAAACATCAGCCAGGTTTGCAGCAACGTGGCCAACCTCAACATTTAGTTAGATGTTTCCAAAGGAATATTAGATTTAGTGTACAAAATTAGTTTTAGTCCATGGCATTTAAAAGTCTACAAGCTATTTTGTAAGGAAGGGCTTTAAACAGCGAAGAATTCACTGAATTTACACTGACATTATGCTTCAAAGTGAATTCAACAATCTTTTTACCCCCTCTATTTGCTGTAATATATTATTGACATATTTGAAAGGGGGAAGCACACACGAATGCACAGGCACTTTGTGGGGACCCTGTTTTACAACTAAATACGTTGTACATTCTGGCCTTCCATCACAGTGAGGAGGTGACTGGAGGAGACTCACTGTGATGGATGTTTCTTTCTGTTTCTTTTTGTTTGATTGTGTGGGTTATTGCTTATTTTTATTGCTCTTGTTGTTGGACTGTGGGTAATCTTTCATTTCACTGCACATTTATGTGTATGTGACAAATAAACTTGACGTCACAAGTCTTTCATAAACCTTCAGATCACTTGCATGTAACAAACACCTAAATAGAATCACCACATTTTAAATGTTAGAAAAAAAAAGAATATCTACCAATCCCTGCTCAGGATACAGTATGAAACTGTAGTATGAAATTAAATTATATCGTTTGCTAGTAAATCATGATCCTGGCTATGCAACAGGATCAGGGAGACACTGTAAGTAGGAATAATGTACATAAATAATGTACCGTAAGAGCCATAACCAAGGTTGAAATAAATTCTCAATAAACAAATCATTGATTCTATAGTCTTTCATTCCCTTCACAGCCTATGCCATGATTTGCAAAACTCTCCTCCTCCAATACCTCAAACTTCATTTGTGTGCAAGAAGGAACTGCAGATGCTGGTTGACACTAAAGCGCTGGAATAACTCAGTGGGTCAGTCAGCACCTCTGGAGAAAATAGGTCTCTGATGAAGGGGCTTGACCCGAAACATCACCTCTTCCTTTTCTTCAGAGATGCTGCCTGACCCGCTGAGATACTTCAGCATTTTGTGTCTATCCTCCAACTTCATTATCTGGATCAGTGATACAGGGCCTGCCCAGTTTTACGACTATTCACAAACTCAATGTAGGGAAGATCTGGAGTCCAAGCCCAAAGTGGCAACACCAATTTCCTTCCCACCTCTCGTCATCATCTCAAAGCCTGTACACAATGCCATAACTTTCATGGACATCTACTTTACTTCTATTGCACTCCCTACTTCATCTCTGTGCCTCAGCTACTTCTAGATTAGGGCACTCCATTAATCTCCTTTACACGTCCAGTTGACCGTGAAGGTCTTTGCTTATCCTGTCTCATTCATTGATCAGGCTTGTCTCATATATACTCACCACTGCCCCCCCAAAGCATCAAATTAAAAAAAGGAAGCATTCACTAGTTTAAATTCTTAATGGTGTTCCCTTCCCCAACTCTGTAACCTCACAAACATTTCTCAAACTCCACCCTACTGACTTTGGCCAATTGTGCATTTCCTGCACCAGTTACTGATGTCCATGTCTTTCGATCCTTCCGCCCCAACTCTGCTAAATACTTCACCTCCAACCCCTTCTTCCTTCAAGGCTCTCCCTGAAATTCATCTCTTGGACCAAGCATTTTGTCACCCAGAAAAAGATACAAAGTGCTGGAATAACTCAAATGGTCAGGCAGCATCTCTGGAGAATATGGATAGGCTGTTTTGGGACAGGACTCTTATTTAGCCTGTCCATTTCCTCCAGAGATACTGCCTGATCACCTGTTACTCCAGCACTTTAGTGTCCTTTTTTTGTACAAACCAGCATCAGCAGTTCCTTGTGTCTACAATTTTGTGGCCCAGCATGTGATCATCTTTTCCCCATGTTTTATTGGGCAAATTGCATTGGGTTTTCAAATTTAATTTGATTTCACCTAATACTATTAACACTACAAAGATGAGCAAACATCCATCACGTATCACAGGAATACCAGTCAGCAAAGCAAGGCTACCTTGTATTAAGCAAGCTCACTTAAACACTTACTGACTTATATTTTGCTCTGTGAACAACCCATTATTCTTGCACTTTTCCCTTTTGATTCGTATTGAGATTAGTTCAGAATAACTATAATTTTTAACATTTCTGCTGACCGAGAGCTTGCATATATTCAAATCAATCATTACTTTTCCTTTCATAGCTTAGAGTCGAGTTATTATTATATGCTGAAATTTTCCTGCCAATAATTTCAAATATTGATTTTTGTGCACAAATGAATTTAATAAAGGTAACAACCTCCGGCAGAGACGAGACTGTTTTGCTGATCATAATTTCATTAGTCACCAATGTGCTGTGAGCAGTAGTTGGCTCCTTATCCACTTCCTTATGCTCCTCTTCAGCCTGAGTGAGAAGAAAAGTATTATATCAATTTACAAGCCAATTAACAACTTGAGTAGCTTTCAAGCTCCAATGAGTATTCCAAGTAAACCAGCAGCTCAAAAAGTGTAGTGCAATAATGTTCAGACACAGATTCTTAGCTGCCACAATGCAAGTGGGGATTTGTAAATGGGTGCCTCCCAAACAGTTTTTCCTTTCAGAAGTGGGAGCATTCTTAGTATTTCCCCTTGTGCATTTGTGACTGATAAGGCTTTTGTGGAATTCTCTGCCTCAGAAGGCAGTGGAGGCCAATTCTCGGAATGCATTCAAGAGAGAGCTAGATAGAGCTCTTAAGGGTAGCGGAGTCAGGGGGTATGGGGAGAAGGCAGGAATGGGGGACTGATTGAGAATGATCAGCCATGAGCATATTGATTGGCGGTGCTGGCTCGAAGGGCTGAATGGCCTCCTCCTGCACCTATGGTTTATTCACATTTAGAAAATGAATTGACTGGATTCTATACAAACATTTAATGAAAATATTCAAAACGGGCCAGTGCACAAGCAGAGATGAGCTGGATGAATCTATATTTGTTTTCTCTGCACATGCTGACTAACCAGTTACATGCTTCCACTATCTCCTGTTTTTGTTTCTCTTTTTTCAAAGAAACATTTTTCAATAAATGGGAATTAAAAAATGGAGTACTTAATTTTGAATAAGTAGTGGGCTGTATGGAAGCATTTTCATTTTCAATCCAAATAAATGCCACTGAACAAGCATGGTGCAATCAACATCAGTGGTAGGATTCAACGCAAATCAGCTCATACAGCAAATCTTGCAACAAACAATGCTGTCTATTCTACTTTCAAAATTATCCTTTGCGGGCTTTTGAAATGAGAGACGCTGGCCACAAAAGATAGAACACTTTTGGCAACTAGTTTGTTTCTAAATAAATACTTAGTCATTGACAAAGATCTATCCAGGAGGTATATAGATTCTTGTCAGTCCTAATGAGTTTTCATGTCAATTATTGTCAATGCTTATTCATAGCAATCTGCAAATAGAGCCTATGTCGTGGCACTGAAATTGTCAGTGTTTCAAAAGTACAGTCAGGAACACAAGATCTTGTTCTGAAACATAGCAAACTCTCAGATCCGTGTCCATAATCGAAATTTCAATTCTATCCCAATGGTGGTAACATTCCAATATGAAATAGGAGATGAAAGAATCTAAGCCAAAAGAAAGCAGTGTTCTACACAAGAATAACAAAATACATCAGATATGATACCTTTGCTAATTTTCCATCATCTTTCATCACAGTGTCAGATGCGGCAACAGTCTGTTTATCCGACTTGCTTTGCTGCATCTCACCAACATCTGCTTTGGTCTGACATGTTAAAACATTTCAGTGACATGCATGAAATCTTTCAGAACGGGTTACATTAAAACAGAAACACAAAATAACCAGAACACCATCTTTGAAAGCATATTGGTGCCCGAGCGCTTTAGACTTTAGAGATACAGCGTGGAAACCGGCCATTTGGCCCACCGAGTTCACGCCCGCCCAGCGATCAGCCCGTACACTAGCACTATCCTACACACTAAGGACAACTTACAATTTACAGAAGCCAATTAACCTACAAACTCGCATGTCTTTGGAACGTGGGAGGAAATGGGAGCACCCGGAGGTAACCCACACGATAACTCTGAGAACGTGCCAGCTCCATAGAGACAGCACCCAAGATCAGGATCGAAACTGTGTCCCTGGCGCTGTGAAGCAGCAACTCTACCGCCTCGCCACTGTGCCCGCCCCAACTTTAGATAACTACACTTGCAAAAATAAAGTAATCTAAAGAGATTAAACAATGTTGCAATATATAACTTCAGCAACAAAAAGAGAAAAAAGGAAGTTTGGTGTGTTGTTGTCATGTGCAAAGCCACAGAATTATGAATGGACCAGTATTAAAATAACAGAATTACCTCTTCAGGCACAAGGGGTTCAATCATAGGTAAATCATCAGTCTTCGAAAAGGATCTAACTGGAGAGGCAGATAACCTCTTTTCCCATTCATCAGGTCCAGTTTCTGAGGTTGATTCCAGAAATGTTCTTTTCATCTCATTTATGTTGGCATGGTGCTTAACTACCTCTTCTTGAGTTCTGTCATATTCCTTTATCGCATATCAAAAACAAAAAATAAATAGCATTTTATCTCAACATTGTATTCATCAATCTGTGAGTTTCTATGTCTTCTTACCGAAAGTCTAGTATGGATGTTTCCATTTGTTTGAAAACGTGAATCATTTTACTATGGCCACTTAAATAATCAAAAGATTGATCAAGGGTGCCTTTGTAATACATTTGCCTTGTGTTGAGCAGCATTTTTTAAAGCTGAACAGCAAAAATTAATTTTGGACATAGTTCATCATGTCAAAAAAATTAGGCCTTCGAGAATCTCACTCGAGGATCATCTATTTCGATGACTTGTAGATCAGAAACGGAGGTCAGCTGAATCTCTCTGGAAGCGGAGGAGGATTAAGAGGTCCAGGTTTGCCTATGCACAGATCATGTCTATACTGACATATACCCAGGAGGTGGGTGGGGGGAGTGTGATGGGAATTTGAAAGAGATGTCATCTGAATGCTTCTGTGCCAGTGCAATTGTAGCCCAATGAGTAATTAATGCCTTCATACACGGGGCTCCATGCATCCTGTCTAAGCAAACTATTGCAAACAACAACTCTCTTCCCATAAAGTTGCAGTAAAGGCAAGAAATGGTAGCCGATACATGTGGAACTGCTGACCATTCCTGCCAAAGATAGGCCTCAGCATCAAGCAACAATACAGCAGAGGCCATTTGGCCCATTGTGCTGATCGGCACAGTGATTATTTTCACTTCCCCATCTCCGGCCATCTTTCTCACAGCCCTGCAAATGGTTTATTTTTTTCTATTCTGTCCAAAACCATTCTAAGAGTTGGTGCTCGTCCAGGAGATGAAACAATAAGAACACCATAACCCACACTTAATCATGACCATATTTTATATCAGCCAACACTGATCCCAACATCCAGGAGGTGGGTGGGAATGCTATAATGCGTCTGAATTCCTTAAATTAACTGCACTGAGAATAGAGGGGTGGTCATATTTGGCTGGAAGCTCTGACAATATCACTGCAAGTATGCACATGAAGAAAAATCAAGGGCAGGTTATGGCCTGACTGCATCACAATACCCTGAAGGACAGGAGCATCAATTGAGCAGACAATAGACAATAGGTGCAGGAGTAGGCCATTCGGCCCATCGAGCCAGCACCGCCATTCATGGCTGATCATTCTCAATCAGTACCCCTTTCCTGCCCTCTCCCCATACCCCAGGACTCCACTATCCTTAAGAGCTCTATCTAACTCTCTCTTGAATGCATTCAGAGAATTGGCCTCCACTGCCTTCTGAGGCAGAGAATTCCACAGATTCACAACTCTCTGACTGAAAAAGATTTTCCTCATCTCCGTTCCAAATGGCCAACCCCTTATTCTTAAACTGTGGCCCCTTGTTCTGGACTCCCCCAACATTGGGAACATGTTTCCTGCCTCTAACGTGTCCAACCCCTTAATAATCTTATACGTTTCGATAAGATCCCCTCTCATCCTTCTAAATTCCAGTGTATACAAGCCTAGACGCTCCAGTCTTTCAACATATGACAGTCCTGCCCCTGCTATCTGTGCAACTGTAAACCAGGAAGGAGTCAACCTTCCACACAGGAAATATGAACACAGTTTATGGCCTAGTTTTCCCAATCATAATTTTGGGCTCATTGTTAAAAGTAATATTGCTGTCCATATCTAAATCCTAATACTGCAGGAATATCTTGGAAGGCAATGAAAATCATTAGCACTAGTGTTCCATTAAAATTGCCCAAGTTACATAATTTACTAAACAGGAAAGCTGAATTGAAGAAAACAAAATCAGCTTTGCATACTCTTTGATGGCTCTTGTGTTGTGTTGTGTTGCTAAGTTTTAATTTCTGGAGAAGAAAACAATTAATTTGAACAACTGAAACTTATGCTAGAGTTAAGAAAGTATATGCACACTACAAATAGCTCCACGTTACACAGCACTATTAACACACATTATTTTACTTACATTTTAATTATAGACAGTTTGAAGGAACACACAACCTCTTTTGTGTGGTGTTATTGTGGCTAGTCAGGATGAATGCACTACATGCATTAAACTCACAGCAATCCTTGTTAAATCAGATCAGCTAATTGCTAGCTATGTTGAACCACAAGAGTGCACAAACAAATGGTAATGTGCAGCTTAAATACATACAAACCTCTAACATAAGGTTACTATGTTTGACATATACATTTTCACCTTTGATTCGTTCTACAAGACTATTCTGCAAAAAAAGCAAACATAAAATGGACATAATTGTGGAAGAATTACAAAGGTAGGTATTGGGAATGAAATGCTGGCAAAGGAGGAAACATTATTTATATCGAATAAGTTATAATTCTTAAGCAAAGCTCAGTAAAACATAAATTTATAACAGAAATGGAAAGGGAGTAGGAAGAATAATTTACTTGATATACTACACTAAAATCTAGTCATTGACATAAAAAGGTCTTTCTTGTACCTGGGTCTTGGATTCCATTTCATCCTCTTGATCAGACTGACAGCATGAAGGAGGATTAAAAATCATAGCTTTAACAACATTTAATCACTTATGTCAACATTCAAATTTATGGTGTCAGGAAATCCATACCAATTTGACCAAACTTAGTTTGGCATTATTTTGAAAGGATTGTGAAATTACATAAAGTATGAATGGCAAGGTCAAGAAATTGGTGAACATGGCTGTCAGTGCCAGAAATTGGCTGGTTGATATGAGCCCTGATGGTGGTAGATGACAATATTTGAAAACTTGAAAATAACCAATGGAAAACAAACGCTAAGAGGACGTGCCACCTTAAAACAGTCGAGGATCATAATCTACCAACTGCAGAGTCAATAGTCCTTCCTTAAAGAATAGAATACAAACCAACCTAATAAAATTCTTACAATTAACACTGTTCACACAACTCACATTACATGTATGTTTGTATGTATAAGTGAAGTATAAGCTCAGGGACACTAATAGTACATTATTTAAATAGAGATAAACCTACAAATGTTGTAACTATACAAATTCTTATTAGTTTCATGCACATTCTTAATTGCTGTCACCACTAAGATAGATAAAATGGAAACTTACTTTTTCCCATTTTTGTGAATACTGTATTCAGTAAGTGTGCGAAGTAATTGGTGAAACAATTAATTCCATTGACAACCACAAAGTGGTACAGAAGGAAACATTTCAGCTGAACACATCATTTAAACAAAGCAAAATAAAATTCCTTAGATACTAGTAACATTAAGTGACTGTGAAATGCAAATTAGGTTTAAGTGAACCATTTGAGGACAAAAATAAAATCATGGTTAGAGCTGTAACTTCCTGTCTCCAGCAATCACTCACCTTTCAGTTTCAATAATGTGAAATCTACTGGGCAATAATTTATATATTCTCAGATTACCCAAGGAATAGACCACTGGCTGACACGGTAGAACAATGAGACATGTAAATTTCAAAAAGGGAAATAAAAGATGAGATGATTGCAGAAAATTAGCAGGATATAGAAGCACTATTTTGTTACATACCAAGAGGACAGAGCAGCAATTTTTCACAGCTGGCATTGCCATTGTTCTGGAACTGTCACAGTTTGTTTACAAAACCAGCAGCAAGTAGAAGCTTGGTAATGCAGAATCCATTATCTCCACAAAATAGTAAAAAGCACTCATGTCCATAATATGTCACAAAATGAGTTTTGATATCAGCTAGCTAATCAAGTCTTTGCAATGCAAACATGGAAGGGCACCAAAGGACAAGTTGCACAAGGTCAATTCTGCAGGAACATAACCTGCATGGACTGTATCCTCATCTTGGAAACATTTGATCAGTCATTAAAGTCTGTGCACTGCTGCATTTTCAGATAAATCACATTACAGCTGGTCTTAAGAAGGCACACTGACTGAATAAAGAAATAAGAGCAAACACAGAAGCTCTTCAATCAATTGTAGAACGGGGCGTCCTGGAAATGCCACAGATCTAATTTTCATGCACCATATTTCTTCAGTGTCTTTCTGAACCATTCTGGCCGACTGTTCTTGCCAGCCATTTCTTACTTTAACTTAGAATAAGCGCTCTGTTATTTTATAGTTGCCACTCCTTCACTCTAATCCGCAAACCACATTGTGGGTGCATTAATGTCAAATTAACAGCTGCACTCTTTAAACTCTCAGGCAAACAAGTGAGATCATGAGACCCCTTCCCAGTTCTCCCTCTATCTTCCTGCCTCCACCTATATCCTTCCTTTGCCCCGCCCCCCCTGACATCAGTCTGAAGAAGGGTCTCGACCCGAAACGTCACCCATTCCTTCTCTCCTGAGATGCTGCCTGACCTGCTGAGTTACTCCAGCATTTTGTGGGGAAAAAGAGAGATCACGAGGACAATTCCCATGGGAAGTGGAGGGCCGTGGAATGTACAAACCTCGGCGGTGGTTTCCCCATCAGCAGGACCAGTAGTGTCAGTCTGCTCACTGTCAGTCTATTTGTCCGCAACATCCCAAGATGTCCAGCAGGAAAGCAGGAATAAAAATACATCAGCCTTGTCAGAACATTTAAGCTTATTGAAGCAAGATGTACTACTCATTGTGCCTTTGCTTCAGTAACAAAAATAAATAAAAGAGGCTTATTAGCAGCACAAACAAATAAAATGAATGGGACTGGATTAAGGGAAGGTTGAAGGCAAAAATGGGAAGTGCAATAGCAAGTTACAAGATTGAACATCTTTTTAAAAAGAAACTCACAATTTTTAAAGCCCTCATCAAAACGCTATTTCAGTTGTGCTTTAATAGGTCTAAAAATTGAGTTTTTGGAGGAGGGCAAATATTAACAGGGTAACTTTCACCAACAAATTTGGAAATACCAGTCCAAGGGAATCACATTTTAAGTCATTCCAATTAATGGGGAAAAATAACGAGCAGTGAGAATCCCCTCTCCAAAGTAAAGCAGATGGTTAATAGAAATAACTTGAATAAATAATGTGTGGGCTAAGCACGCAGAGCTAAATAATCAATGGTGTATCTCAAACTAATGACAAAGTGTCAACAAGTGATCATGAAAACGATGGTTAAATATACTCAAATGCACCAAATCTAGATGCAATTTCACACACTCACAAATCCTGTGATTATTACAGAGATAAAAATAAGCACAATATTTGACTTGAGGAAAAGAGTCATGAGTAGAAATTGGGCATCCAGAACACATTCACTGATTAACACCCCAGCAATTTTGTTTAGCAGCTGCAATGCGGCAGTCTTTGAGGGTTGCGAGTCTTGAGAAGTGAAAGCACACGTCAGCGCTGGCTGGCTCTCAGAGGTGCCATGGGATCATTTGGTGCACTCTAGCCCTAACGCAGCTTTTAAAAGAATTGATTTTTAATCGCTAACCTTCTAGCAGTCCTTTTAACGACAAATTGATAAGCAGTTGCAAGAAGTAAACCCAGCTTTTAGTAATGAATACTTTCCAAGAGGGGTCCTGACAATCAAGTGAAAGGACCCTGGCATCTGCTCACAAATGGTTAAACGCGTCTTGAATATGGTCACCGGTGATGACTAAGATACTGAATGCACATAAGGTGGCCTTGGGATATAGCCCGGAAAGACTAGATCACTATCCCAATTTCAAATCAGAATAATGCACAGTTTCTTTGAAATGCTTACATAGCTCTTTTGAGATACATAATTGATTTCCATGGTATAAACTCACGTGTATTACAATTTTGTAACTAACTATTTCTGTTAATAATGTGCAGCTCATTTACACCAGAAGCAAAGCTTACTCAACAACTATTTACAATCAGCCAGAGTAGCCCAACTTTCAGGGCCTCTCATTTGTAGAATTACTTTCTTTAAAATATACAGTAATCATACACAGGTCTGCTTGCAACATTTCTATTAAAATAATGATGTGTAACCGGTCAAAAAGTCCAACAGCTCAAGCTGGAATTAAACTGTACGAGATTTGGACAATTTCACCGTCAGGATACTTTGCTACATGTCTATTAGAAAAGAATAAAAACTGGTACCTTCAACATTGATTTTTCATTTGCTAACAATGAATCTATTCTTGGATTCTAATAACTAAAGAAGTGGAAAAGAACTTAAATAAAACCAAAGAACTGCACTTTACTTTTTTTACTTCATGACATTGCAATACTTCACATAATAGAAACAAAATCGTTGAAGTATTAAAGTTAGCCATCTCAAATTCAAATAATAACAAAATACTATTTTCCTTTTTTTTGAGAAACCAGAAAGGTTAGTAGTAAAGCAAAGGAAAATGGTGTTTTCTTTATCCAAGCTTATTTAGCTATTAACAATACACGCTGAAGAAACACTGGTGTGTAAACTTGTAAAAAAAGGGATGGTCAGGCGAAGAACACAACAGGACATTAGTATTTCATTTTAAGGGTCAATACAATGTTCAAGATCTACTGAATAACACCAGTCTCATTTTATAGTCAGTTGTAAAAAGGAAGTCTCTTTAAAAGACTTCAACAGCATCACGCTGAAGGTTTTCAGTTTATAATACATTTACCCAATTAAATTAACCAAACTTTCTTCAGCATACTTTGATAGATAGCTGAAGAATCCTGCAATACAAAAGTCTGGTGAATTAAGTATGAAAATTAAGCTGTGCTCTTGAGATGGTAAGTGCAACATAGTGTAAGAGAAGGACTTTAAACTATTTTACAATTCTGACATCCTCCCAAATGTACATATATAAACAAGATTATGATGCAAACAGACCCTCATTCATTGAACAGTCCATACATGCAATCTGGACCAAACAATGACCACTAGTTTAAATTTCCTACATAATTTCCAATAAAAACACCGAGCATGCACATTAATATATACATATACACTTCACTATCAGCGATACTGGATGATTAGAGATTAGACACCAAGTTTTCATTCTGAACCTGCAGTGAAGTTGTTAACCTAATCTATGTCTTGAATCATTTTTAGAGCCTGTATATGCAATATTCTCTATCTAAAACTTTATAGGTCCACTTGTAAAACAGAAACTATAATTATTTATCAAAGGTATTCCTTTTGTTTCCTTTGGATTGCAGTGTCAAAGCAGGAAACTGAATTAGGTCATACTTACAGTAATTCATGCAGTCAGTTCCTGGACTAAATACGCAAAGCAACTTTCAATAAGACAGTTCATGAACTTAAACATGCCATCATATTAATAAAAAATATTAATAAATCATATCAAATGTAAAATGAGGCATTTGTCTTTTTTTTTTTATAAGGTGAATAGTCAAGCCCTTCATGTCTGGTATTTCTAATCATATCAGCCATTGACTGAACCAAATGAACACAATGTTCATTTATGAACAAATGATCTACTATAATACTAATGAGGTTGTGACTGTCTCACACTAGAGAATTTAAATTAATTGACAATCAACTGGCTCCAACTCCTAGGGAAATGTCAGCATGGCTCTTTTGAATGACCACATTCAATTTAGGAATTTACATCCATAAGAATACAAAGTATGTGCCACATTCCAATTACTTCATGTTTTCCACCATTAAAAACTGGACCTGCTTTTCAGAACTTTTCTCCCCAAGAATACAAAAACTTTTTGTCTAATCTGATGCGTCAAGTTAGTCATGTCTCTTTGAAACACAACTTTTGAAATAAGAAAAATGCAACAATGAGGTTCTGAAAATAATACTTTTGCAGGACAGTATATAGTGCAGGACACTCGAGCATTGAACACAAAGAATTGTGTTCAGGCTGAGGTACACACCTCATCATCTGAACTGTCACTCAGGTCATTGTCAACAGAGGCATTCAAGGAGGCTGCCCTGGGCTCCAGATAGCAGAGACACATAGCAAGGGGGAATGAGAGCGTGAGAGCATACGGTACAGAAAAAGAGGTTGAAAGCAGGAAGAAGAAAATGAAAAGGAAGCAGGGGATAAGTGACGGTGATTGAATGGGGAGGTAACACTGAAAACGTTCAGGTAAGAAACTGGCATCAGAGAAGCTCGGGAAGGATATGTAGCCATCTTCATCTAACAAAGAATATGTTGCTGGGAGATGCATGGAGAATGAAAACAAGGTTCCTTCTTTTCCAGATGCCGGATCCTGGTTTATTTTTTGACCCATTTCTTTGTTATCAATTGACTTTGAAGGATCGTGGTCAAACTGTGATTGGCAAGTGCTTAGGGTGTCTTCATTCTTACCATTATCAGCTGATTTTGAAACATTCTCTTTACATCTCCTATGAATGTTCTTTGATGATGCAGGGGAGTCACAGTGCAAAGGCAAAGGATAAGAGCAAGAGCAAAATGAATTTGGGTCATCATATGTAGTCTATGGGGGAAAACAGAAAATCCCAGAAGATGCAGGAGCAACATAAAAGAGCGGGAACATTAAGACAAAAAAAGAAAAAAATATTAGTTATTGCATTCCATAACATTTATTCTTCCAAAGCGTCGATGTTTCTGCTAACCAGAAACATTAATTCAGAATTTGGAAAAGCCAATTTGCAGCAATTCCCACAATTGTGTAGAAATACAATTTTGAATTTTCACATATTGTTTTCCCCTTTATCCCTCCTACACACACAAAAACCATATGCACTTATTCCACTGGACCCATTACAAAACAGTTTTCCCATTTGATGTCTTCAATTATCACTTACTTTTATTTTTAATTAAACCAGCCATCTAGTTCTTTTTTGGTTGCAACAATTCTCTCTTTTACTTTATTTACTCTTTGCTCCCAATTAATTGTGCTTTGTTCCCAGTTTGTTAATGGCATTAAATGTCATTAAAATGTTTAGATGTTTAGATCTAATGTTTAGATCTTCTATGTTTAGAAATGTTTAGATTTTCAATGTTTAGATTTTCTAAATTTTCAAATGTTTAGATTTTCTCTTTCTTGCTTTTGTGTCAAGTCAATGATGTCTGCTTTCTTACTGCTCCTATTTGTAATCCAGCACATGCCCAAGCATTGGTACAAGCCCAGTACCTTAAAAGAAACCCGCTGGGAATTATGAGGTCAGCAGAGGGGAACGGGAAACCTATGCAAGGTAGAATGCGGAGTTTTGCCAAATTGATTGAAAATATGAAATGTAGATAACAGAAAACTTTATTATTCACTTCAAAATTCAGATGCATTATGACCAAGAATTTCAAACTATGTGAACCCTAATAATTTGCCTTAAGAATAATGTTTCTGCTGTAGTACATATAAAATTACAATGATCAGCAATTGCTATTTAAGTTTTCACTAAAAATTACCATGTTCCTTTTTTTAATAAGACATTATCACATTTAACATGGGGGAGATTTTAATCCCATCTATCCAGTGGAATAGAGTGGTGGGAAGCTAACAGAGTCCCAGTTAGTCACTCTTCAAGCACCACTAAATTGATAGGATTTGAGGGGTGGAAACCAATCCTAGCAAGCACCTCGTATCAGCAGATGTTCTCAGAGCTGCAAGAATTGCCCTTCCTTGTGACTAGAAATTGGTGCAAAGTCAAAGTCAATGGAATTTATATCAGGTCCAGGAATGAAACAAACCTATGCTTAGTTATGGATAAGTGGATACATTTCAAACTTTTCAAACTCATGTGGCACCCATCTACCACAAAGTAGCCAAGCTAAAATTGTTAAAGTTGCAAGCAATTTTTAATAAATATTCGATGTACGGGATAGAAATCCATCAATTTGTCTTGTAGTACCAATTTAGGAATTATAAATAGTTCAAAGAAGCAATTGACTATTCATTAGGATAAAATTCAACCTTTTTGTAAAAAGAACAATTGAACAAAACAAGACTACTTCTGAAACTTCATTTTAGCTGAAGAACAAGATAACACACAATACCTACAAAGTAGATTTCCAAAGTCATTTGGGTCTAATAATCACACCTAATTCTAAATCTTCCTTAACTGTTCAAATGGTTTGGCTTATTTAATTTAGAACTAATGATAGTAATGCAGAAATCACACTTGATATTTGTAACTCTCCTCCACAAAGGAGAACACAATGGGTGCTAGAAGCAGGAGGCTAGTCTCATTCTTGGTTTGCCATTGCAGGTGAGACCAAGCACAAAGAATCAGCACTTGTCTGAATAGAACTTATAACCAGATTTACTCCAGACCTCTCCCAATAACAAACTGCAGTGAGCATGGACATGAAGCTATGATCAAGATGCTTGCCTAATCTCTCATCAAGGTACGCTACATGGCATGAGACAACTGGACAACGGGCATTAATAACCATATCTTTACCAGATCTGAACATAAAAGAAAATACCTAAAGCTTTGTTTTAATTATATATGACTATTTTTGCTAAATGCTAATATGTTAATATTCTCATTATGTTCTCCAAACCTGTCGCCTTTTAGACACCATTATTGGAATAGTAACACATCAGGCTGACAATGCGGCAAAATAAGCCTTTCGGTAATTTTCAAAACATTTTAAATGCTACGTGAAAAAGTCTTTTAATGAATGGATCTCAAAAAAATTAATGAAAACTTCTGCTTTACTGCAGCACAAATTGTGAATTATTTGATCTTTAGCCCGAGGTTAAGTCTTTAACAGAGCTTCTCAAATAAGACACAGAACTTGAATTCATTTTGGAGTTCAATTATATGCATGCCAAGAAGAATGCATTCGGAAAGAATGTATTAGAGAATGGGTTGTTCTACTCTATATCCAGCAATGTGGTTGTATGCCATTGATAGGAAAATCAGTTGTTTTGCTGACATAATCTACTTTCTCTGTTGCCAAGCTAGTAACATCTGTTGACTCACGACTGGTTATAGAGCTAATGGGTTAATTAAACCTGCTCTTTATTGGAAACTTGACTTCCACATTTGTTTCAAGACAATTTAATCCAGAAAGCACAGCTCAAGCAAAGGTCTCAAATTATGACCCTTATAATTTATATCAATATTCTAAGGCCCCCCCTCGGTCATGGCTGACCATGGGTGATGCATCCTGCTTGTTGGCTGCTTGCTCCAAACCTCGGCTAGAGCAGCGTCAATGTGCGGTCGGATGCAAGCCTGGGCGATATCATATGAAGGACAGGCTGTTGCCCATGCAGCACGTCCCACCCCTCTCCGTGTCGCTGATCGAACAGTAGAGCCGTTACAGTTTGTCACCAGCGCCATCGCAGGAGCTGCCAGAACCAGGTTGTAGACAACGACGAACTGCCTTAGGGACTACGACTCCGGATTTTTCTTGAGGTTTACTCCTGGAGCATTTTCCATGACTGGATATGGTCACAAGGCAGTGGAGGTTTTACATCAGAGTTTTCCCCTCTCCTAGATGGACTGCCTTCCCAGGCTAACGAGCCTCGTCTGCCTCATATTAGCAGACTGTTAAAAACCCGGTTTTCTCTTTACATCTGTTTGCTAGTCAGTGAAGTCATGAAAGACATTCTGACCCGCTGAGTTACTCCAACTTTTTGTGTCTATCTTCGGTTTAAACCAGCATCTGCGGTTCCTTCCTACACATTCTTCCTAAATTATGCTTCCTGCTGGATCAGCCGATGACCTGCAATTATTCTTCAATTGAGAGGTCCTGCAGGCTAGACTTCCTTTTATCTACTCAGTGTGCTGCAAATGTTACGGCTGTCTCACAGCTCCAGTGACACAGGCTCAATTCCAACCCCCCGTGCAATCTGTGTGGAGTTTGTATGCTTTAGGTACACCCTGGATACACTGGTTTCCTCCCATATTCTAACACGGGGCTGGATGAGGAAGATGTTAATACACATGAGAAAGTGGAGGAATGGGATTGCTGACATAGACTGCCTGGGACGAGTGCCCTCATTCTATGTCATAAGACTTCTATGTTGAAAGACTGGAGCGACTAGGCTTGTATACACTGGAATTTAGAAGGGATGAGAGGGGATCTTATCGAAACGTATAAGATTATTAAGGGGTTGGACACGTTAGAGGCAGGAAACATGTTCCCAATGTTGGGGGAGTCCAGAACAAGGGGCCACAGTTTAAGAATAAGGGGTAGGCCATTTAGAACGGAGATGAGGAAAAACTTTTTCAGTCAGAGAGTTGTGAATCTGTGGAATTCTCTGCCTCAGAAGGCAGTGGAGGCCAATTCTCTGAATACATTCAAGAGAGAGCTAGATAGAGCTCTTAAGGATAGCGGAGTCAGGGGGTATGGGGAGAAGGCAGGAACAGGGTACTGATTGAGAATGATCAGCCAAGATCACATTGAATGGCTCGAAGAGCCGAATGGCCTACTCCTGCACCTATTGTCTATTGTCATAAGGAAATACAGGAAAACAAAAGAAACTGGAGGTACAAATAAAAGGCCAGTGTAAATGAAAAATACCTGAAGAATTTGAATATTTATTATTATTTATAAGCAAGGTTAGAGGGATTTGTGTTTTTCCCAATTGGCAATCTATTGTCTTTGAGTGTAAGAAAAGCGCTATATAAATGTAATGCATTATTATTATTATTATTATTATTCACAGAAAACCACACAATGCAGGGGATTGCATGGTCGCAGCTCATTCTCTACTCCAACTGATGATCTTCCTCTACTGGCCAAAAATTAGCCAAAGGCAGAAAGCGTTCTACCGCCCATTTGTAGATTATGAGAAATAGAAAAGGGGTGGCACGGTGGCGCAGCGATAGAGTTGCTGCCTTACAGCACTTGCCGTGCCCCAGACCCGGGCTTGATCCCGCCTACTGGTGCTGTATATACGGAGTTTTACATTCTCCTCATGACAGCGTGGGTTTGCTCCGAGATCTTCCGTTTCCTCCCACACTCCAAAGATGTACAGGTATGTAGGTTAATTGGCTTGGTGCATGTATAAATTGTCCCTAGTGTGTGTGTAGAATAGTGTTAACGTGCGGGGATCGCTGGTCAGCGCGGACTCGGTGGGCGGAAGGGCCTGTTTTCGCGCTGTATCTCTAAGCTAAACTAAACTGAATTTGGCAGGCGCCATTGTGACATTCATTTCTCCAAAGACAATATTCTCTCTGCCAAAGCGATTATTTCTGTTGACATGCAAATGAGGAATTCCATCTCAGGATCTGAAATGCAATCCCAAAGTTGAATTGATCACATTTAACAGTTAGGATATTTCTTTAAACAGACTAGTTAATTGATTGGTGCAGAAATCTAAACTGTGAAAAGATCATAGTGATCAGAGTATTGCTCAAATGCAGCAGGAACAAGTTATCATCTTTGCTGTGACTGTTTATCAAGATGATCTCTCGGATTGAAGTTTCTGTTAACAAAAACTGAGATTATTTAAAGAGAAATAATGTTAAGGACTAATAACTGTAGATATCCTGGCAAAATGACTGACAAGTAATTTGGAAACAGCACAATAAGGGTTAAACAATGTCCTCAACATCAACAAATGTGATTGCACAACTTGTTTTAAAGAAATAATTAAGGCTGAGATGTGTAATATTGAGAACAAAGAAAATGTAGCATTTAGTCACTTTGCATGCAACTAACTTTGAAATATTTCAATGCCAAGGGTTAAAATATTATCTGGTCTCTCAGATCGCTACTTTGCGATACAACGCACCATCACTAACTCAATCAACAACCAATATCAACTGCTCCAACGTGAGTCCCAAATATGGGTGAACTATGGTAAAGCTTAAAAAAATTATGTTTATTAATTTGGCTTAACATCTTTGTTAATATCACGCAACATTTTATTTTTTTAAAGTTCTGTTTCGCCAATCATCCTATAACTATAGAATGTGTGATTATGTGTCAAACCATTGGCAGTTTCTGATGCTACCCTATTCTGACTGGAAATTGGATTGATACTGTTCCAGCTATTTCATTAGAGAGTCATATTCAAAAATACCTCTCATTTATTCAGATTAGATAATAGACAAACATATCAAAATCTTAACCTGGTATTTATTCACAAAATGCTGGAGTAACTCAGCAGGTCAGGCAGCATCTCAGGAGAGAAGGAATGGGTAACGTTTTGGGTCGAGACCCTTCTTCAGACTGAAGAAGGGTCTTGGCCCGAAAAGTCACCAATTCCTTCTCTCCTGAGATGCTGCCTGACCTGCTGAGTTACTCCAGCATTTTGTGAAATAAATACCTTCGATTTGTACCAGCATCTGCAGTTATTTTCTTACAAAATCTTAACCTGGAATACTTTCTACCAATGGGAAATAAAAGTTATTTTCTTTTCTCTTCTGCCATTCCCCAGAAGAACAAAATCTTGGTAAACCATGTCTTAAGTGTTACCAAGTGGCAGTCTTGGGATCTTACTATTCTTTGGTGGTGATTAGTAACTTATTAATTATGCACCTATGACCTGCAAATATTACATTTGTTAATTAACTCTAATATTATAAATGCTAATCAAACATATTTGATGCCCCAATAAACTCAATGGTGTAGCAATAGTGGCTAACATTTTGAAAGATTTAATACAAAGTTAACAACAAATATACCTCCCTTTAAACTCATAAGAAATAGTTTGGCTGTGGCTATCAAGACAAGTTAAAGATCATAATGAAACGAAGGAAAGGCTCATACTATTGTTGAAAAAAGAAGCATGAGCTTTGAAAAAAATCTTAATTTTAGCAATGGTGGATCAAAACACTATTAAAAGGAAGCATAAAGCTAGAGTAATCTATTGACAAACAAAATCAAGATAATATATGCAAGTTTGCTGATGATACAAAACTGGCTGACATTATGTTTTGGGAGAGGACAGAGATATTACAAGAGGGATATTTATGGACTAGGTGAATGGTACGGCAGATAAATGAAAATACTGTGCACAAGGTCATCTTGGTGGAAAGAATAAATGGGCACTGTATGTTTTAATTGAAGAGTGCTTAAAAGGTGTTGATGTTCAAAAAGAAATTGGTGTCTTTTTCATACAGTTAACATACAGTCACAGCAAGCATTTAGAAAGACAAGTGGTATGTTGGCCTTTACTACAAAGGATTGGAGTAGAAAACTAGAAACATAGAAAATAGGTGCAAGGAGTATGCCATTCGGCCCCTCGAACCAGCACCATTCAATACGATCATGGCACAGTGATGAATCTGCGGAATTCTCTGCCACAGAAGGTAGTTGAGGCCAGTTCATTGGCTATATTTAAGAGGGAGTTAGATGTGGCCCTTGTGGCTAAAGGGATCACGGGGTATGGAGAGAAGGCAGGTACGGGATACTGAGTTGGATGATCAGCCATGATCATATTGAATGGCGGTGCAGGCTCGAGGGGCCGAATGGCCTACTCCTGCACCTATTTTCTATGTTTCTATGATCATCCAAAATCAGTACCCCATTTCGGCTTTTTCCCCCATATCCCTTGATTCCTTTAGCCCTAAGAACTAAATCTAACTCTCTCTTGGGCAAACTAATGGAGGAAGAGACTAACAAGTTGCCTTAAAATGGCCTGTGTACTCATATCTTAAAAGAAGCGGCAATGCCTTACTCCAATTATCCTGCTGAGACCGCATCTGAAACATTTTGTACAGGGCCGATCCCACTACTTATGGAAATGTAAATTACGATTGACAGATTGCAGTAAAAGTTCACCAGATTAATTCGTAGACAAGTTTATAATACTAGGAATAAAAGTAAATAGAATGAGTTTATGTTATTGTGAGTTTAGAGAAATAAATGGTCATCTCATTGCAATATCTTTGAGGGGATCTTACAGAGACATATAAAATTATAAAAGGACTGGACAGGCTAGATGCAGGGAAAATGTTCCCAATGTTGGGGGAAGTCCAGAACCAGGGGCCACAGTCTTAGAATAAAGATGAGTCTTAGAATAAAGGGGAATAAAGGGGAGAACTGAGATGAGGAAAAACTTTTTCAGTCAGAGAGTTGTGAATCTGTGGCATTCTCTGCCTCAGAAGGCAGTGGAGGCCAATTCTCTGAATGCATTCAAGAGAGAGAGCTAGATAGAGCTCTTAAGGATAGCGGAGTCAGGGGGTATGGGGAGAAGGCAGGAACGGGGTACTGATTGAGAATGATCAGCCATGATCACATTGAATGGCGGTGCTGGCTCGAAGGGCCGAATGGCCTCCTCTTGCACCTATTGTCTATTGCCATTTAAAACTGAGGTGAGAAGGAACATTTTCACCCAGAGTTGTGAATTTGTGGAATTCTCTGCCACAGAGAGCAGTGGAGGCCAAATCACTGGATGAATTTGAGAGAGAGTTAGATAGAGCTCTAGGGCTAATGGAATCAAGGGATATGGGGAGAAGTTTGGCACAGGTTACTGATTGTGGATGATCAGCCATGATCACAATGAATGGCGGTGCTGGCTCGAAGGGCCGAATGGCCTCCTCCTGCACCTATTTTCTATGTTTCTATGTTTAATATACAAAATTCTTAACAGGACTTGACAGAGTAAATACAGAAGTGAGAGTGGGGGTCTAGAACTATGGTGGCATGGACTCAACATAAGGGACCTAATGCAAGGCTTAGATAGGGAGAAGTTTCTTTACCCGGAAGGCTGTATAGCTTTGGATTTCTCTGTTCAAGCAGAATGTGGATCTCAAATCAGAGATTGATAGGATTTTGGATATTAAGGGAATCAGGTAGAATGAGCCAAAATGCATATTCTTGCTTCTATTTATTTTGTTATTGTACAAGCCCATTCATAAAATGAATGTTTGTAAATCTGAAAAAAAATCAAAGGAACCAATAAAATGTTAACAAGTCTGCCAATGATTTTAAACAAAAATGAAACATAAAAAGCAGACTATTTAACTGGTATCCCCACTTTTAAACACTAAATGGTTTGGATTTCTAATTATTGACACACAGCAAGAATCAGATTGGCATTTTCCCACAGATGGATCAGGATATCATACTTAATTTTTTCAGACTCTCTACTATTTTATGACATCAAATATGTGAAGAGAATTTGTGCTTTAATATTGCAATTCATAAAATCTTTGCACGCAGTAATTCCAAAATAATGAATTCAAACTATTAACAAAATTAAAAATGGTCTGGGAATTGATTTCTCAAAAATTAAAACTTTTCCTTTGTGCTAATAACATTTTTAAAAAACTGTCCTTTTAAAATATTAAATCAAAATATTCTCTCACTTTTATCATGTAGATGCTTATTTGCTAATGCTCACAACTATTTTCTTTCATCTTTCATAATTAGAGAAGTGTCAACTTAAAACTGTATTCAACCATTTTAATTCTAATTGGTTCTAATACACAAAAAACAGATACATCTTGGAGCAAAATAATTTGTTCTAATTTCATGAGATTCAATTAATGTTCAATATTAAATTATGTCTCTTGATTTTTGATTCTTGAGTTTGGTTAATTATCAGTACACCTAACATATTTCATGCCTCAGTGAACACTACCTTAATTTCATGCTTGGCTGGCGTGAGTAATGGAGTGATGCCAGTCTTTGCTTTCTTATCCTCTTCCTCTGCCTTCTCCTCTTCTGCCTTCTTCTCTGGTGTCACTGTGGTTATTAAATTGGTTGACACTAGGCTCTTGGCTGCGCCATAATGACCAGTTGCCACTTCTGAGGCCGAAATGGAGTCCTTTATGAGCATCTCATGATTTTCGGTGACAGAGGCTTGAAAGGACACAAAACGTAATTCAGCAGTCTGGACTCATGAATCAATTGGCATTTGCTTGGCAGACTAGCCATCGTCGTTACAATTGATCTTAGTACCTCCAGGCACGAGAGGGGAAACCATCCAAAGTCACCCAGTCCTTTTGCCTGTTTGTCAGTCATTTAATAATGATAATATAATAATATGCCTTTATTGTCATTGTACAAACAGTACAACGAAATTAGAAGTGCTACATCTGAAACAGTGTGACAGTGCAGATCTTTCAAAGACAATCGCACAAACATAGGAACCAACACAACAAATACCAGTATCAATTAAAAAAAACAATTAAAAAAATCTAATAAATAATGAAATAGTGATTCCCCCAGGACTTAGCTGCGCACGGCTCAGCCGCGGGGCCTTCCATAGCCCGGCTCGGCCGCGGGGCCTTCCATCGCCCGGCGCGGCTCGGCCGCGGGACCTAACATCGCCCGGTGCGGCTCGGCCGCGGGACGTAGCTGCGCACGGCTCGGCCGCGGGGCCTTCCATCGCCCGGCGCGGCTCGGCCGCGGGACGTAGCTGCGCACGTTACGGCCGCGGGGCCTTCCATCGCCCGCGAGACGTTTCAGCGCCCGGTGCGGCTCGGCCGCGGGGACTGTGCGGGTCGGTCGGGAACGAGCTGTCTGTCCGTGGGCGTGGGGAAGAGAGTGGAAGTTTTGTTGCCTCCATCACAGTGAGGGGGTGTTTGGAGTCACTGTGATGGACGTTTGTGTTGGGGTCATGTGTCTTGTGTTCTTTTTTGTGTATGACTGCTATGTAGTTTCGTTCGGTACCTTGGTACCGAATGACAAATAAAGCTCTGTTGAACTGTTGAAGTTTGGATGTTGGAGAGGAAATATTTGTCTCAGTTTTGATAATCCACAGTCATTTAAACACACTTGGTTCGTGGCAGCAACTACAGCCAACAATTTCTATTTAGATTGCATATTTAGCATAACATAATGCAAGCTTGCGGATTAACAACTAATTTTTCACTAAGGACGGACTGCAGCCTTCGTGGTTCAGTATCAAGTTCTCCAAATTTAGGTCAGAGCATGGAAACAGGCCCTTCAGCAGACTCAACCATCAAATCACTCACTCATCTATACTGATCCCAATTTTTATTCGTTCCAGTTGCCCATCAAAGCCTCCCAGAACCTACCCCTTACCTACACACTCGGGGCATCTTACAGTGGCTATTTAATCTACCAATCCACATGTCTATGGATTCCAGGAGGACCCTGGAGCACAGAGAGAACACAATGTAGTCACAAGGAGAATGTGCAAACTCCATACTGAGAGCACTCAAGCTCAGGAATGAACCTGGTCTTCAGCGCTACGAGGCAGCAGCTCCACTCGTCTACTCTTTTGGTGTGCATCAAAAGTGCACATTTTAGCTGATCCTCCACCAATAATTTTGGCTTTGTTTTTCTCTCTCAATTGGAACAGCATGACCTGGTGATATCATCAGGTCACCACGATCCTTCAAGTACTGTATAAAGAATTGTAGCATTTCTTGTTGTAAATCTGTTGTACTTCGCAGCAAGATCGCTTACATTGTAGTGAAGTGCTTTCGACGAAACACTTTAGAGTACACAACTTGAAGTGTGGTTTGGATTATGAGTGGTCCAATTTTCACCTACCCTCATTACTTCTTTCTCATGACACAACGAAGCATCATCAGCCTCCAAATGCCCCATTCACCCATTTCACCTGGCCTCACTCAATCACAGGTATTCCTTTTATTCTCTCCAGTCTCACACCATCTTCTCTGCAACTTAGAATTACCAGTCTGGTCAAGGGTCTTGGATCGGAAGTGTCAATTTATTTATTTTTCCACAGATGCTGCCTGACTGGCCAAGTACTTCCACCATTTTGTTTTTATTTCAGATTTCCAATCTCTTCAGATTTAATGGATTTTTATATGACAAATTAGAACATATTGCAAGCCCTCAGATTTATGGTGATTACAATTGAAGGAGCTCAGCTACAAGTGTGCCAAAAGAATCTGATCTTGGAGATAAAATGCCAAATCCTGCAGATGCATGGGTTTTGGGCATGGTAGATTTGTATTATTACACATGGCATGAAAGGGTCACGTGACTAAGGGTTTACACAGTGAAACTATGGAAAGTTTATAGGTTGGGAATTTGAACCCAAAATATGAATTAACACTGATAGGATTATGTGAACTGGAATAGGCTATCGAGTCCCTCGAGTGTATTTCATCCTTCTACTGGATCACAGATGATCTGCACCCACAATTCCTCGTATCTATCTTTGCAGAGAAAGGCTGATGGAATTTAATTGGAAGAAAAAAAAAATCACACCTACACAGCTCTTACACACTGGAACCTACAATTGCTGTACAAAAAATGTGTTGTCAATCAGTTGTACTCAGCAGCAAGAGAGCTCACATTATATTGAAGTGTTTTCAACCATTTGAGATAGAGTGCAGAACTTGAAATGTGGAATGGATTACTAGTGGTCTAATTACCACCTACCCTCTATTGCTGCTCTTCCCAAAATCATACTTAGTTTCACCTCTCTAGAAATACCATTCCGGATGGAGTCATTGAGCTATTCAGCATGGAAACAGGCCCTTCATCCCACCCTGTCCAGGCAGACAAAGTTGGCATTCTGGATCAGCAACTAATATGTTCTGATTACAATGACTTAATTGGATTTATTGCAACTTGCTGGAAGTAACCCATAAATATTTTATTCAAACCCAATTGAACTCATAGCTCCCCCGTCACTAACACTAGCCACAGCATTTGCTCTTCTCACTTCCCCTCCCCAATAAACAAAATCCTTATTAATTATTTTAAACTGAAATTGCACACTAACTAACTTTGTAAACAATCAAGCAATTTCATTAACGAGAAAAAATTCCAGAACAGATTGTAACTCAGTTTCCTTACCTCCATCTAAGCTGCGTGACATGGTGTAACGTTTGCTGGAAGAACGTTCAAAATATGGAGCCGGGCGATCTATCAGGGAACTGGCTCTCCGAGTCTGGGCTTGTGTTCTTCCACTGTAGCGGAATTTTGATCCTAGTGTGAGAAATTTCTTTGGAGGCGGTTCAGGTGAAACTAATCTGCAAACAGATAATTGGCAATTAAAAACAAAATTGATCACCATCTATTCCATCCACAATATACTTCAAATTTATTGTGATTATACAAAGGTTGAAAATAAACAATAACCGTATAATTATTTTCAGAATTCATTACAGCAGCACAAATCATTTGGCAAAGTCAGGTTATGATATTTGGGAGGTGCTAAGGCGATGAATACATTGCTATAAATCTGAAAATACAAAGTTTGCAATAACCATACTGAATATATATCAAGTCTTCCCCAATGTTTCCTTAATAGTGCTACAGTGTCCATCCTCCATAAATCTAAACTGAATGGAAGAACAGGTACGAAGAGCCAAATGACCACCACTGCTCCTATTTTTCTGTTTTTACACCTCCTTTCTGCCTGCTAAGCCAAAAGATCAAAAATGGTACCTTCATTCAATGAAATATATTTTCATAATATCCAGTCCTCCCAGAGCACCACCAAATACAAATCAACTAATCAATCACTTCTTGTCTAGGGGCATCTTATTGTGCATAAACTGGTTGCAGCATTTGTGACATACTGTGCCAAATTATTAAATAAATTACGTCTTGAAGTAGTGACTTATTTAATAATGTATTTTACGAAATACTGCCCAAGTGGTACAATAGTTTATAAATAGATGCTTGTTCAATCTGTAAAGCCTTCCTCAAAATGCATCTTCCATTCCACCCTTGGGTACCACATTTTTCCTTTTCTGCAATACCATTGGATACAGTGAAATGTTTACACCAAGAAGCTAATTGTTGAACAACTTGATCTTAAATACTAAAGTTGTGGCATCTATGCAGAAAATATCACTAACATCCAAAAGGAAAATTAATATTTTACTTGTTATTAAGGGCACCAAAAGGTTTAGGCAAATAATATTCGGCATTCGTGGTTGGAACCAATAGTAATTGGCTTGGTGCCCTTGGATGCATTTCTACAAAAACTCCTCGACTTGTGTAATAGGCGACTTACATAAACTTGAACTTACTTAAGGAGTTCTTTAAGCCCACTGCTTTATTCCCAAGTTGTGCGTATTGGAAATCTTGGTAGTAGTGCATCACTGCCACTACATGCAGTTTTTTCCAGTAAGCTAGTCGGCTGTTCTTTTGGGCACCCAAGATGTCTCTACGTCGGAGCTTCCAAGTGGCCTCCGCATCTCTAGTAGGTTTTTGGTCTGTCGACTGAACTTTGGCTGAACTTGCCAGAGTCATTGTCCTAACTCATTATTAAACAGCCTGTGGTGTTATAAATTTATATTTGACACCTTGGACTTAGTTTTGGAAATTTAGACTTTGCTGCAGCCCTCAGACAGTTGACTGCAGCTGTACCTGTCATTTGTGGTGACTAAATTCTCTGGCGTTGTTGGAAGCTATTTTTAATCGGCAAACTAATTTTTTTTTAGGTAGGTTTGCATATCAGGTTTTGCAAGCTCAACAGCATTAACAGAATTTATTTATCCACATAATCCATGCACATAGCTATTGTGTAAAATATGGTTCAAAGAATTCTGTTAAAAATATATAATGATATGCTCATTAATTGTCTCAACCATTTCTACTTCCTTGTTGCAAACATAGTTTTTAGGTATTGGCACAGTTTCAGATTAAATAATTTTCCATTCATTGTCAACATTGTCAACAGTGTCTGTTGTGCAGTGTTGTACATTAATGGGTGACGTTTCGGGTCAAGACCCTTCTTCAGACTGAAGGGTCTCGAACCGAAACGTCACGCATTCCTTCTCTCCAGGGATGCTGCCTGTCCAGCATTTTGTGTCTACCTTCGAAGCTGATCTTTAGTCTGGACATCCAGGCTTTCAAACTCCTGTATCTTCTCCCAGAAGATAAAAAGGGAACTTGTCTATACTTCCAGCCATGCACTGTGAAGATGTAGTGGATAGAAGTGACAAGATTGTGATGGACTGGGCTATGTTAACCACTCCCTGCAGGTTCAGGCAGTCAAGAACAAAGTTGTTTCCTTACCAAGCTAAGTCAGAGTCATACAGCAAGGAAACAGGCCCTTCAGCCCAACTTGTGCATGCCAACCAAATGCCCCATCTATGCTCGTCCCACTTGCCCACATTTTGCCAATATTCCTCTACACCTTGAGTTACTCCAGCTTTTTGTTTCCCTCCATACCTTTCTTATCTATCCCATCAGAATATTTTCCCATCAAAATGAGATGCATCCCAACAGATATTTTAATAATGCATCCGCAGATGTTTAATAAAATCTTTGTGCACATGCTGAATCTTCTCAGATGGCTAAGGAAGTAAATATTCTGATGCACTTTCTTGATCTCCAGATCAGTGTGTAAGGGTTAGGTTAGGTTACTGGTGGAGTTGAGTATAGGAGCAAAGAGGTCCTTCTGCAGTTGTACAGGGCCCTAGTGAGACCGCAACTGGAGTATTGTGTGCAGTTTTGATCTCCAAATTTGAGGAAGGATATTCTTGCTATGGAGGGCGTGCAGCGTAGGTTTACTAGGTTAATTCCCGGAATGGCGGGACTGTCATATGTTGAAAGACTGGAGCGACTAGGCTTATATACACTGGAATTTAGAAGGATGAGAGGGGATTTTATCGAAACGTATAAGATTATTAAGGGGTTGGACACGTTAGAGGCAGGAAACATGTTCCCAATGTTGGGGGAGTCCAGAACAAGGGGCCACAGTTTAAGAATAAGGGGTAGGCCATTTAGAACTGAGATGAGGACAAACTTTTTCAGTCAAGAGAGTTGTGAATCTGTGGAATTCTCTGCCTCAGAAGGCAGTGGAGGACAATTCTCTGAATGCATTAAAGAGAGAGTTGGATAGAGCTCTTAAGGATAGCGGAGTCAGGGGGTATGGGGAGAAGGTAGGAACGGGGTACTGATTGAGAATGATCAGCCATGATCACATTGACTGGCGGTGCTGGCTCGAAGTGCCGAATGGCCTCCTCCTGCACCTATTGTCTATTGTGTGGATGTTTGGGAACTTGAAGCTGTCTATCATCTCTCCAGCAGTTCCATTAATAATGTTGTGTCACCCTTCTGAGGTCAACAACCAATTGCTGCACACATTGACACACATATCCACTACTGCAGTTATGGCAGGATTGGATGATGAAACATTGAATTAATCATCTTGGGTTATATTTAAAGTACACCTATTTTCAAGAGTTAAATATCTGAAAATTTATATCAGTCATGGCTTACAACAATATTTCATAGCTTACACCAATAAATTCATTTATTTTTAGAGGTGTAAAGCAAATTAAGTTAGTGCAATAAAGGGAAATTTGTGATAATTCAAGTTTTCATTAACATTGTTCACAACATTAGAGAGAACATTGTGCTTGGTGACAAGTGTATTTAGATATTATGTTAGACCCAGCTCGTATTCTATTGCTCTTTCATAGAATTCAAATAACTTAAAACAAACTTGGCTGAAGTCTTTTTTTTACATTTCAAATTTCATGTCAAAAAGCCAACTTATACCCACCTGAAGAATGTGTGATGCTCAATGCACACTTTCCACAACCTTTTTGCTGCTTTATGGTTTGGAAGTTTAAATCCAATGGTACTTTCAAACTGTTCATGCTGGGAGGGGAAACCAGAGACAAATGTTGAGAAAGTTGATAAAAATATTATAGCAGACCCAAGATATTGTAGTCTCCCCTAAATCAATCACTTCCTTCTATGCATTTTCTCTAATTACATTGATTATTGTAACATCCTCAACATTTGCCCCTAAGCAATATTTCCGTACCTATCTATCGAACAAATTAATGAGAAACATATCTACTTTAAGATTTGTAAAATATCTTTGAACCTGAGCCTGCGGAAGTATCTAAACAATTGTAAGCATTGGGTCTGACATCCTCAAGAGTGTAATGCCCTCCACTGACTGCAGTTTATAAGATAAAGTACATCTCTCCCACCTCATCCTGTTGCAGGAAAGAAATCGGAGGATAAACTTTTCACCATATTCCCTATATCTGAACTTTAGTTATGCCATTCATTATGTGCCCAGAAATTTAGGTCATTCTCCATCCCCCGTCTTCCACAATTCCTCTGCACTTAGTGGGTCATCTAATTGAACAATGAGTCCCAAAAGAGGCACAAAAATGTAGGAACCCTGCTTAAAGAGTGGATTTCTGCGACAATTTTTGCTTTCAAGATGTTGGCAGATCTGCACCTTAACAGTGTTCTCTGAAGTCCCAGAAAGATGCGTGATTCATTATATGCTTGTTTTTTTAAATATAGTTCATGAGTGCTAATGATATTTAACTTCTTGTTGACCCAGCCATGAGAAAAGATTCTGGCAGCAAACACTATTTGTCTTTGTCCTTCTCTTAAGTGTGCAGGATAGAAAACGGCAGTATTATTTTAGGAAGGCATTTGTTAAGGACAGATAAGGGACAGCAGCACATTCGCGGTGACGTGCAACTACTTCAAGCATTTCTAGTGCGTGCTGGCAACATCAAGGTGCTTTGTCATGCAAATGTCAAGTTCTAAATATGGCAACCACTTCATAAAATGCTTGATGCAAAAGTGAAATGAATTGTTTAGGACAGGTACATGAATAGGAAAGGTTTAGAAGGATGTGGGCCAAACACAGACAGACGGGACTAGTGTAGACGGGGCATTGTGGTTGGCATTGGCAGGTTGGGCCAAAGGGCCTGTTTCAGTGCTGCATGAATCTATGACTATGACTTAGGTGGAAGTTTATAGGGTACATTTTGTGAAAATAAAATAGCTTTTAAGGATACACTGCAAGGAATAGGGTGAAAAGTAGTTTAGTAGCACTTCAAAATATAGAAAGGGCAGCTGGAATTGTATTGCATGATCCAACTCTCAACCATATTTTATTTAATAGAAAACATAAAGCCCAGATATAAAGTGAGCTAGCACTGCACAACTGTCAATTTTGAGTTACTGCCCCGTTACATTTCCTTCTGGTCATAGTCTTCAGCTGAAATTTTGTTGGATTTGGAACTAAATTCAACCAATTTGTTTATAAAATGATAAAGGGTGAAAATTAGGCAGAAAGTTTAGAAACATAATTTTCAGTGAAAACCTGTTGTATATATGGTCTCCATTCTTTACAAAATAAGATTATTACTGATAATACTGAAATTTCTAACTATTTGCGGTTGCGTGAATTTGACATTGTTACAAATTCCTCTAATTTTATGATAGCATTATACTTGCTCATTGAGAATTGGCCTATATGGCAAAGATTGATAAATTGCTAATCAAAATATGAAATGAAATAAAACAGGCCACAATGCTATCATTGCATCAGAAAGTAGTCTACCATTCATCCTACTGAACTGCAAAAAAATAAATTTGCAGCAGGTTTTAAAATGCCAAATGTGAGGCTGGCAGTCAGCCACTCAAAATACAAACAAAAAGAATTGGCACTGATCCAAAGTGATTGGCACTGAACTATGGAATGACAAAAGCTAAGAACTATTCCGTACTGATCTGTTGTGAATGTATTTTGTCTGTTCAATTGTGTTGTCTGTTCGCCAATTTTGGAAAGGGCTTTGATAAACAGGCTGTCAAAAGAATTTTTGTTCAAATGTTCTTATTAATCTATGACTATGTGATGGATGTTTCTTTTTTGTGTGTTTTGTGTTGGTTGGGGTTGTGTAATTTGCTTATTTTATTGCTCTTATTGTTGGACTGTGGGTGACGAAATCTCGTCCAAAAAACTTGTTTTTTTGGATGACAAATAAAGATATCCTGAATCCTAAAGCAGGATAGGTGGAAAGCAGCAAAATAGCATGTTGCGGTCTGTATGCCTTGAATTTTGTAATGACAAATTTATTCATTTAAAGGAACACCAGAATATCCGAGAGTTTTTTTTTTTACCGCAGCAAGATACAGCAGGTTTAAAATTGGCTTCACATTGCCCCAGAATTTGCTATTTTGGTGTACTGTTCTTGTTCATTGCTGACCCACTAAACATTTTTCATCATCTTGCGGCTCCCTCAGGGAAAGGTTACTCGAATAAACTTGCCCTATCCTCCGTGACAGGATCTTCATGTGATCTAAATAGCCGTACATAATTGGGTGGTACGAGAAGCAGTCCTCATCATAACTAGTAAATGTTAGAATTGTAGTTTTAATTGATATGTTACCTCATGCAATGTTCTATCATAACTAGTAAATGATACGGAAATTTTTTCAAACTGTTAAATTATTACAGAAATGAAACCAAACTACTTGTAAAAATTCCAAACAGTTCAAATTTGTTAAAAAAAATCCTAGCCATTTAAAAGATTAAAAATAGAAATTCCTAGTCCCCTGCCAGCCATTTTCTCTTATTGAAAATAATAAAACTTCTGTTCCAGATGCAAGCCCACATAAGTTGTTCAAGTGATGAGGAGCTCAACAGAGTGCAATTAAAGGCAGGCCAGGGAATAGCTGTCTGCAGTTTCATGACTTGTGTGGTAATGTGAATCCCAGCCATTCTGGCATTAGGTGGGCAGAAGCCTGCATCTGCACACAGAACTGCCAGCATTCTCCCTCTGGATCTAGGTCGTCTAATCCTGAATGTCTAACAATCAAACTAAAAACTGAGCCCTTTGCTTCCTTGGTTGGCTATTTGTCACATATCTCAAAATATGAAGTTTAAAACCGTGAATATCTCACTCTAGAAATAATGGATCCCTTTAAAGCTACAAATAAAATATATTCTCAAGATAGTTTTAGGAATGTTGGCCTTCATAACAAGAGGAGTTGAGTATAGGAGCAAAGAGGTCCTTCTGCAGTTGTACAGGGCCCTAGTGAGACCGCACCTGGAGTACTGTGTGCAGTTTTGGTCTCCAAATTTGAGGAAGGATATTCTTGCTATTGAGGGCATGCAGCGTAAGTTTACTAGGTTAATTCCCGGAATGGCGGGACTGTCCTATGTTGAAAGACTGGAGCGGCTAGGCTTGTATACACTGGAATTTAGACGGATGAGAGGGGATCTTATCGAAACATACAAGATTATTAAGGGGTTGGACACGTTAGAGGCAGGAAACATGTTGGGGGAGTCCTGAACCAGGGGCCACAGTTTAAGAGTAAGGGGTAGGCCATTTAGAACGGAGATGAGGGGAAAAACTTTTTCAGTCAGAGAGTTGTAAATCTGTGGAATTCTCTGCCTCAGAAGGCAGTGGAGGCCAATTCTCTGAATGCATTCAAGAGAGAGCTATATAGAGCTCTTAAGGATAGCGGAGTCAGGGGGTATGGGGAGAAGGCAGGAACACAGGTTACTGATTGAGAATGATCAGCCATGATCACATTGTATGGTGGTGCGTACAGGCTCGAAGGGCCGAATGGCCTACTCCTGCACCTATTGTCTATAATCCAGATTGTGACAGCTATAGAAAGGTCTGATCAACCTTTTGCAGCAAGGGGTAGTTAATCAACAATATTAACATATAATTCTGTATTTTGAGAATTAATATTTAATTTAATACAACCTTCACACAAGTGGAAGAACATTGCATGAGGTAACATATCAATTAAAACTACAATTCTAAACAAGTCACACGAACCGAGATGATGCTATTTCATACGAATAAAGATTCCTTATTATAACATTGGAGGGAATTATGGTGGGATATTTGGTTAGTGGCCTGCAGAACTCAATGGGCATCTTCTGCCCTGTACATTTCAGAGACTGGGACACAGCTAGGACAGCTGCTGTTTCATAGCTCATGGCCTGGTTCAAATCAGATCTGGTGCTGGCTCGAAGGGCTTAATGGCCTCCTCCTGCACCTAAATTTCTATGTTTCTATCTCCAATGTTGTACGTGGAGTTTGCATTTTCTCCCAATAATCACATTATTTTCTACCTAGTTCTCCAATCTCCTGCCACACCCCAAAAACATGTAGGTTAGTAATGTAATTGGCTACTGTCTACTGCCCCAAAGTGTATAGGCAAGTGGAAACTATTGGGAATGTAGAGAGATCAGCTCAAGGGAAAACTAGTGAGGAATGGGATTGTTCTGTGCTGTGCACGTCAATGGAGTCAAATAACCTCCTTCTGTCATAAAGGAGATACAATGCCCTTTTTCAGTGAATCTGGGCAGCATTTCACTTTATTAACTAGTTTCAAATCTTGTTTGTATTTTATTGGAGGGCATCTACAACACACGATGCCTCAGAAAAGCCACCAGCATCCACAAAGACTCTTCACACCCCTGCAACAGTCTGTTCGAACTTCTACCATTGGGCAGACGATACCAGGCCTTCTACGCCCGCACCTCCAGACTCAGGAACAGCTTCATCCCCAGGGCCATAGCTGCTATGAACCGGTCCTGCTGAGCCGGATGGTCACATCGCACAGTGAACCGGCACAGATCTACTTGCACTTTATTCTGTTTTAAAACTGTTACAATTTGTTTCATTGGGTTGTTTAAATTAATACTGACTAGCTAATTATATTATTGCATCGTATGGGAGGTGCATTCCCAATCTCGTTGTACCCCTGTACAATGACAATAAAGATATATTGTGTTGTATTATATTGTATTTTTGTTACATGTACTACTGTGGGGACCAAAATGGATCCAAACCTCACATTTGAACTTACTTCACTGGGTCGGATTTTGATATAAAAGTTGTTCCTTTTGTACGAGATCTTGAGAACCTTGGGCCAGGCAAATCTGTTTATTCTCAAGCGGTCTCGGTAGATCAGCAACCCACTGGCACACACACCAAGCATAATATCAACGCCTTCTGAATCCTTGAAAAGCAGAACAATAAAACACTGACAGTACTTCTTGAACCCAATGTAACTTTAGTTATCACTGAACATAACATTTCATGCAAATATTATGGTACTGTTGAGTACATTTTGTCCACATTCACAACTCCAAAGACATACAGGTATGTAGGTTAATTGACTGGGTAAATGTAAAAATTGTCGCTAGTGTGTGTAGGATAGTGTTAATGTGCGGGGATCGCTGGGCGGCGGGGATCGCTGGGCGGCGCGGACCTGGTGGGCCGAAGGGCCTGTTTCCGCGCTGTATCTCTAAATCTAAAATCTAAATGTAAAAAAATCTAAAAACAGTAAGGGTCTGAAATTGTATGCAGGTCCTTCAAGAATCTCAGTGGGGAGTGTTGAAAAGGTTACAGGACATTAAAACGAAGTGCAACAGTATCTGTCAGGGTTCAGTAGAAACTAGTTTCTATCTCAAGGCTTGGCAATTGGTTGTATCCAGAAACCAGTCCACTATTTTCTATATCAATTGCAGCAGTCACTACTGATGTCCAGGTAGCAGCTAATTGCCTGGTTCGTCTTGACAGATTCAATGGGCATTGCTTTGGATGCTGGTGGGTTCTGTAGTGATGCACTCAAGCCCATCGGAAGCCCTACGATTCAATTTTTTCTAGTATCGTAAATACTGCTGAATTGCTATGCTTACTCTGACTGAATAATACAACTCTGGCAGAAAACCTGAAGCCTGCACCCATATCGGCCACATTATCCAATATCCACCAATTTCATGTCAGATGATCAAGGGAACAAAATAATGCCATGAAATTGATCAAATACAGGGAATGCCTGGATCTAAATTGAAAAACAAATTAGTCTTTTTGGTTTAAAAAAAACTGCTGGAGGTACTTAGTGGGTCAGGTAGCATCTATGGAGATAAATGGATAGGTGACATTTCGGGTCAGCTCTCTTCTTCAGACTGGAGTGAGGAGAATATCTGAATTGGCCGACTTTGAGGAGTTTTCACTGTGGAGCAGTAAATTTGATTCACTAGAGACTGCTGATGCTGAAATCCTATGCAAAAAAATAACCTCAGCAGGTCAGTCGGTATCTGTGCAAGGAAATAGATGGTTAAAATTTCAGTTGGGGACCCTTCTTCGGACTAATGGAGGAAAGGGATCTGAAGAAGGGTCCTGACTTGAAACATCATATTGTTGGGAAAGAACGTTTTATGCTCCAGGCTGGTGGTCTATTCTATATTTATCAGCACCTGACTGAATTACAAATATGTTCCTGTTCCCTGTGCAGTACTTCTTTTTCTTTCCAATTCTTCCCCCATTTTGGTTTGCCTCCTTTGCCACAAATCCACTAATCTGTTGACATTTCCTCTTCCCACAGCCTCTCCCACTTTCAAACCCATTTTCCTGGCTTTTGCAGCACCTCCAATTATACATTCTATTTTATGCTCTCCTTTGTATTTGTTTGTCCATCCTACTTCACTGATCACCATTCTTGGGAATGAATGGAAGTGTTTCCATTTCAGAAGTGCGGGAGTTAAACCGTTTGAGCTTAAATACCCACACACGCAAAACAGGCAGAGTCTTTTTTTAAAGTCTGTATTCATCTGCGAGTCAATGTGTGCTTTCAATAGATGTGTGATTTGAGATGTCTTTCTTGGAGGAAGCTAGGTACAAATATACAACACATACATCTAGTGGGTCTGTGTTATCTACAATTACATTGCACAGTCAATCAGCTGTAACCGATGTTCAGGAACCCACCCGGTGGAAACGCTTCAAAAATCAAAGTGTGTTCCTGTTGTTGGAAGAAGTTGGCTCCAGATCCTAGACATTCCACATTGCATTTTTCCTCGCAGCTGCTGTGTTTAAAGGCTAATGACATGCTCGCCGTGTGTGTGATGACCAATTGGCTTCCTTGTAGAGGAACGGAAGTCTCTGGAAGTAATCTAGTTTCAAGACTACAAACCCACTTCCAGTTTGTCAGCTACTGCTCCTAAAATCCATAAATAAGTGCTAGATACCCTATTTAGCCCTGTTCCAATTTCCTAATCCTCACTAGGCTGTGGACCAACAATTACATGCTGCACAGAGTCGCCCTCTCCTATCTCTCCAGACACGCACCCTGGCCACTCCCTCTTCTCCCCTCTCCCATCGGGTAAGAGGCATAGATGAGTGAAAACGCATGCCTCCAGATTCAGGGACAATTTCTTCCCAGCTGTTATCAGGCAACTAAACCATCCTACTACCACAACTAGAGAGCAGTCCTGAACTACTATCTACCTCACTGAAGACCCTCAGACTATCTTTGATCGGACTTTACTGGCTATATCTTGCACTAAACATTATTCACATTATTCCCTTAATCGTATCTGTACACTGTGAATGGCTCGTGCGTAACCATGTATTATCTTTCCGATGACTGGTCAGCACGTAACAAAAGCTTTTCACTATACTTAAATACACATCACGGTAAACAAAACTAAATTAAATTAACCTATCTCAAGTATATCATTGTTGAACTAATCTGACCCCAGAAAACCAGTGTGGTGGTCAAATATTACTGCTGACCCCTCACCATTGCTCATTACGTCCAGTTTCGATGACTGTAATATGCAGCTTGCCAACTTTCCATCTTCCCCATCCATATACTGTTCATCCAAACCAATGCACCACTGATCCCCTTTGCCTCCATTTCCCCGTGCTTGCTGACTTAAAGTAACCCCAGTGTAGAACAGACAAATTTAAAAGCCTTCCCTGCTTTCCAAGTCCCTCCATTCCTCTTACCGCTTTCTCTTCCTTAAATGACTTATTAAAACCTGCTTTTTGACCAAGCTTTTCGATACTCCCCCTACTGCGGCCTGGTATCAGTTTATAACAAACAATACAAGCAAAGAACTCTGGAAATTCTCGGCAAGTCAGGCAACATCTGTGAACGTTTCACATCAATGAATGCTGTTTCTTTAGATGCAATATTTTCAAAAGACAATAGGTGCAGGAGGAAGTCATTCGGCCCTTCGAGCCAGCACCGCCATTCAATGTGATCATGGCTGATCATTCTCAATCAGTACCCCATTCCTGCCTTCTCCCCAAACCCCCTGACTCTGCTATCCTTAAGAGCTCTATCTAACTCTCCCTTGAATGCATTCAGAGAATTGGCCTCCACTGCCTTGAGGCAGAGAATTCCACAGATTCACAACTCTCTGGCTGAAAAAGTTTTTCCTCATCTCCGTTCTAAATGGCCTACCCCTTATTCTTAAACTGTAGCCCCTAGTTATGGACTCCCCCAACATTGGGAACATGTTTCCTGCCTCTAACGTGTCCAACCCCTTAATAATCTTATACGTTTCGGTAAGATCCCCTCTCATCCTTCTAAATTCCTGTGTATACAAGCCTAGTCGCTCCAGTCTTTCAACATATGACAGTCCCGCCATTCCGGGAATTAACCTAGTAAACCTACGCTGCACGCCCTCAATAGCAAGAATATCCTTCCTCAAATTTGGAGACCAAAACTGCACACAGTACTCCAGGTGCGGTCTCACTAGTGCCCTGTACAACTGCAGAAGGACCTCTTTGCTCCTATAATCCTTTATTTATGTTTTTCAGTGTCTGTTATATTTTGCATCAGCTCCATTTTTCATCTGCCTGATGACAGTTCTGTGAGGATCCAAGGGATGTTTAATAATATTTAATGTGTTTTATAAATGCAACTGGAACAAGGCGCCTGATATAAACGGTCATGATATATATCGTCTGCACCAAGCTGGCATTTGGTCACCTATTGATGATTAACCTGTCAGTCTGTAAAATGTCTTTCAAGGGTGATCGGAGAGTTGAAATCATTCACGGGCAATGCCAAATAACTCACTCCCTAACAGCCGACTTGGTCTCGTCTGGTTGAGCAGCAAGCTTATGCACTATACGAGGAAGCTACTCTGTTTAAGCTTTGTTGAATTGCAATGGCATCTTCATGTTTCTGAAATATGGAATTCGGCCAAGACAAAGAGCAAGCAAATCAAAGTATAAAATGGCAACTCTCAGCTGACAAAAACAAGTGCTTTACTTTCTGTAACCAGTGCCACCAATTCCACATTATATGATGCTTATTCTGATTGAATATAAACAAAAACCCTTGCTGCACTGATGATAAAGTGCAGTCATGATTGTGAGGTAGAAAACATGACAAACAACTTGGATTCATCAACATTGAGGCACAAGCTACTACAGATGCTGTTTGCAAAAGAAAAAAAATGTGCTAGAGTAACTCGGAAGGTCAGACAGCATCTCTGGAGAACATAGTTAGGTGACGTTCTGGGTTAGGACCCTTCTTCAGAAGAGTTATTCCAGCATTGTGTCTTTCGATGGATTCATTAAACATCTACATAGAGCAAGATGATAATGCCTGGACAATCTGTTTTGGTGATATTAATTATCAGCTAGGACACATTGGTGACATCCCTGCTCTTTTTTGAAATGACAGCATCAGATCTTTGACATCTATCCAAGACAATAGATCCAATCTCATTTAGCACCTCATCCAAGAGGCAGTCACTTAAGCAATAAAGCAATCCCTATGGCCTACAGATAATTGTTATCCTGGATTTCTGAACACCTCACTGGAGTGGCACCAGAACTGACATCCTGCTCACACAATCCACAGCTGACGCTAATCTTTGAGACAGCCCTGTCCGCAAGATTGATTTGCGATTATGTGACAAACTTAGGTGGAGACTAATTAGCTGTAAAATATATGCATTGTAAAACTTCAACTTGAAATATAGATACAAAAACCCCCCACAAACCACCTATATTTAAACCATCAGTCTGAAGAAGGGTCTCGATCCGAAACGTCACCCATTCCTTCTCTCCCGAGATGCTGCCTGACCTGCTGAGTTACTCCAGCATTTTGTGAATAAATACCTTCGATTTGTACCAGCATCTGCAGTTATTTTCTTATATTTAAACCAGGTTGTGCTCTATATTCTTTTGACGTTTAAATTAATACTGACTAGCTAATTGAATTATTGCATCGCATTCCCAATCTCGTTGTACCCCTGTACGATGACAATAAAGATATATTGTATTGTATTGTATTGAGGGATGGCAATGATGGGAAGTTTGGGTTCATCAGTTTGTGGACTTTTGAGCGATTTGTGCATTTCTAATTAAAATTGCAAACCATTGCTGATGCAATTTATACTGTATGTCAGTTCTTTCACTGTGTCTGATTGATACAAGCAATGTTCCTTTCCTTCCTTTCCCTGATCTGTCTTTATATTTTAAATAGCTAAACTGACAGGCAGAAAAGAGTTCCAATCAACTGGAATGAAACACCTGCATCTCGAGTTTATTCTTAGCAATGTGGTTCTTTGGCTCAGTGAGACCATTGACAAGTATTTCAGTTTTAATCAAAGAAAACTTTCCAACGATTAATCAGTTTAGTCACTTCAAACAGAGATGGAAACACTCTAAAATACTATCCCACTTAGAATAGTTGTTGATGTACCTTGGCATGATGTAGATCCACTCCATACATAGATAGCTTTTTGGCATTTTCCAAAAAATGCATCTCAGCTTCAGCGGGTGACATGCCCCTAAAATGTACAAACAAAAGTTAGAATTTTATTCTGCTCACCAATCAACTGCAACATTTCGAATTTCATAAATCTATCTAAAAACAAGAAAAAAAACCTGTTAAAATTGTATGCACTTTCTCACAAATCTATATGTCTTCCTCTTAAATAATCAGTTTATACATCTGGAGAATAATATAAATCACACAAAATGGCTATATTTATGCTTAGAAAAGAAATGTATAATCTTTGCCAACAAATAATTCCCTACTGAGAGACCAACCTACATTTTGAAGACTATGCAAGTGAGCCACACGTTTCCTAACACAAAAAAAATACCTGGATTAGCTGTGCAAGTGCAACTCTCAAGTGAGATGAACTGAAGACTCTCGTTCATTACTGCAAAAGGGGAAACTAATATCCTCAGAGAAATGAAACGCAGGCCACAAATAGTCAAAGAATCAGTCTCCTCTGCATTTAACCAGGTAGTCGATAAGCTGACCTAGGGCAATGTTATTTATAGCCTCAACCACTGCACACTGTGCATTCACTTAGAGAAAGATTTCAGCTCTCTTAATACAAAGTTAAGGAAAAAAAATCACATGTTGTTACTGATTATTCAATGTAAGTCTAATGTATTCACAAATGCATAGACAACATATTACATTGAGCCCAAAATTAATTGCAGAATACGATTGATAAACTGCTCGAGACCACAGTATTTAGCAACTGTGAAGCCCAGTGACAAGTTATCCACAAGGAGTACCCTGAATATTCTGTGTGTTGCTGTTGTTATTCGAGTTTTTATAATCCAAGGTATGTTTCTTAGATGATAAAGCCTACATGCCCACAGCCATGGCACAGTGTTAACACCTCGCTATACTGCTTTCACAAGATAAGTTATTTTCACGATTCTTTTCCCTAAACTGTACCAGCGTGACCCTCCCATTCAGTAGTAGTCTCGGAACACCGCCCAAAATGTGAAAAAAGATACACAGGATACTTTGTGCAAAGACAAAGGGAACTGGAGAGATAATGACCGAGAACTACAGGGGAAGGGAAGATTTTCAAATCTACGAAAAGTGAACAGGAAATTGTAGAGAACAGATATTAGCAGCGAAGCAGAATAATCAACGTGCAGACGTTCAATTGCAGAGGACAGAGGAAGGATGTAGGTAAAGACTTTGAATCTTCACAAAGTTCGTAAAGGTTTGAAATGGTTTATTGAGACGTAATAAGCAGAAGACTATGCTGCAAAGATACATTTTGATGCGATCAATGAATGCTTGGACTAAAAAGATTAACGTTAAAGCCTGCATAAAAAGGAGTACACTTAAAAGGGGGACATTTAAAAAATATTTTAGTTTTTGGATACATGCCTTATCAGGGATGCTCATCCCCATTCGACAAAATTAAGAGGCCACCTGTGTTAGTTCAGTGTAAATTATGCGGGTAAGAAACTCAAATCATGCACAAGCAAGGTATTATGCCTTTATAAGAATCCAACAATTTCATCGTCACTTTTTCTGGCCAAGACTAATTTAGAAACTTAATTCTAAATTTCAATTAACCATGACTGCATCTGAACTCATTTTCTCCAGATTATTAGTTTTAAGCATAACACCTACATTACTGTATCCTATAAAACTTTCTAGAAGGCAGGGTCTAGATACTGAAAGGCAGAGAAACAAGTGACACAGGGGTGCAGGTAGTATGAGAAAATAACTGCAGATGCTGGTACAAATCGAAGGTATTTATTCACAAAGTGCTGGAGTAACTCAGCAGGTCAGGCAGCATTCCGGGGGGAGAGAAGGAATGGGCGACGTTTCGGGTCGAGACCTTCCTTCAGACTGATGTCAGGGGGGCGGGACAAAGGAAGGATATAGGTGGAGACAGGAAGATAGAGGGAGATCTGGGAAGGGGGAGGGGAAGAGAGGGACAGAGGAACTATCTAAAGTTGGAGAAGTCAATGTTCATACCACTGGGCTGCAAGCTGCTCAGGCGAAATTTGAGGTGCTGTTCCTCCAATTTCCGGTGGGCCTCACTATGGCACTGGAGGAGGCCCATGACAGAAAGGTCAGACTGGGAGTGGGAGGGGGAGTTGAAGTGCTCAGCCACCGGGAGATCAGATTGGCAAATCTTCAGGGAGTTGCATAGATGAACACACAATGGCTTAGGGACAGAAGAGTGGTAATTTATTGATTGATTTGTTGTTTGAGTAGGAATTTATTGATGGAGATAGAAAGGATAGAGTCATGGTATCACTGAATATGGTTGTGCTAAACAAAGTAGCTAATTTGAGGTCCAACAGAACAATCAGTGCTGTGACCAATGGGTCGAAAAGGATTTAAAGAATTATAGAAAGGAATATCAGGGGATATAGAGATGGGAGAACACAATTGTGAAGAAACAAGGGTTAAAGATATGTTGACGGTCGACACAAAATGCTGGAGTAACTCAGCGGGTCAGGCAGCATCTCTGGAGAGAAGGAATGGGTGACGTTTCGGGTCGAGACCTTCTTCAGACTGATGTCAGGGGCATCATATATGTTATTGACTTCAGATGATGAATGGGTCAAAACTTTGGGTTTTTAACATAGGAGGTGATGAATACAGTTATGAAAAGACAGAGACAGTGCCCGAGGAAAGGAGCATATCAAGGGAGGCATTTGATAAAATCTGAAATTTACAAGTATTGTAATTTGAAATGATGGGGATTAACACAATGTTTTTGCACAGGTCTCATACAGTAAACACAGCTTACACACCTTATGCTGAGTAGAGCACTGATGACGACGAGAGTTAAAATGTCAAAGCAACAATTTATTGAGCTTTCTTTGGAATTAGGGTTTATTAGTAGCATGTGACTTGCCTTGCCCATTGAAGCTTACTAAATATATACAAGATTTGAGGACCGAATTTGTGGATCCATTTGTAAGTAACTTGGTGAAAGCCACCTGGCAGTTTTCAAGTATCAGACTAAATGCCTACACATTGTTTGACGTACTTGTGGCTTTTGTGTAGTTCTATCACTTTTTCTTCCAGTTCCTTAGTTTCATTCGGAGCAAAGCGAAACTCACTGATGTACTCAGTGCCGTACTCCTCTGGATCATAGTCTCCAAGTTCCGCCTGGACGGTGTAGGAACCAAGCAGGACGTGTGTAGCAAAAGAACACGGCAATCGCCCAGAGATAATGTCATCCCTCAGTTGCAGACACAGGTAGTACCTACGTGGGGGGGAAAGACAATGAAGCTTGAGATCTTTCAACATTTGTGTAATTTTGCGGTACAATTGAAATTCATAGTTGCCTTCCGAGTTAGGAAATGACAATCAATATTCTTCATGAAACGATTGGAAAGCAAATGCCGATATATTGCATGGCCGAACTATCCAAGGGTATGTCTGCACAAAAGATTTTTATTAAATCACTATCGTCTAAACAAGTATGATTTAGACACCATACTGGTTATTCTGAGCTACTGTAATGTAACAGAAAATGACATGTATTCCCTTGAACATTTCTTAGCACTGAAGACATTCTTTGCTTTTAGTGAAGCATTGCTGTGAACAATGAAATCAAGAGAGATTGTTAAAACATCAAACTATCCAACCCAAACACTATTAATTTTAAGACAGCATTTAGAGAAAAAAGTTTAAATCGGTTTATTAGAACAATTAACATACAAGGTGTATTTTAAAAAAAATGTCATACCCAGCTCTAATTGCCCTGCATTAAGTGATTTTGCTGGGCCACGTCAGATGGCTGTTGAGCATTCAGGGAAATGCTTTGGATCTAAAAGTAACATACCCAACCAGGTAAGGAAAACTCATTGGCAACAACAAACTGCAAGAGGAACTCAGCAGGCCATGCAGTGTCTGTGATGATAAATTAACAGTCGCCATTTCGGGTCAAGTCCCTTCTTCTGGATCCGTCCAAACAAAGGATTTCAACCTGAAATGTCGTCCGTCCATTTCCCTCCACAGATGCTGCTTGACCCTCTGAATGCTTCCAGTTTATTTTTTTGCACTCGATTCTAGAGTCTGCAGTCTTTCCTCCAAGAAAACCTATTTCTTTACTCAGATAGTTCTGGAACAGATTGCGTCAATTTGGTGGTTTATACAGTGGCTATAATAATTGATACTAAATTTTGACTCCAAATACAGTAACTCCATTCATGTTTTCCAACTCCTTGTTGAGAGTTGGGTCTCCCAAACTTTATTGCAGACATAAAAATTACATGCTTGGTAACTTCATTCCAGAACCAGGGGCCACAGTCTAAGAATAAAGGGGAGACCATTTAAAACTGAGGTGAGGAAAAGACTTATTCACCCAGAGAGTTGTGAATTTGTGGAATTCTCTGCCACAGAAGGTAGTAGAGGCCAATTCACTGAATGAATTTAAAACAGAATTAGATAGAGCTCCAGGGGCTGGGGAGAAGGCAGGCACGGGTTACTGATTGTGGATGATCAGCCATGATCACAATGAATGGCGGTGCTGGCTCGAAGGGCCTTCTCCTGCACCTATTTTCTATGTCACCATACTACTACAAACCTTACATTTGTCTCTGTCCGTTGAAGGATTACATTCGCAGTGAGCAGAAAGCCTTCGACAAGGTCCCACATAGGAGATTAGTGGGCAAAATTAGGGCACATGGTATTGGGGGTAGGGTACTGACATGGATAGAAAATTGGTTGACAGACAGAAAGCAAAGAGTGGGGATAAATGGGTCCCTTTCGGAATGGCAGGCAGTGACCAGTGGGGTACCGCAAGGTTCGGTGCTGGGACCCCAGCTATTTACGATATACATTAATGACTTAGACGAAGGGATTAAAAGTACCATTAGCAAATTTGCAGATGATACTAAGTTGGGGGGTAGTGTGAATTGTGAGGAAGATGCAATAAGGCTGCAGGGTGACTTGGACAGGTTGTGTGAGTGGGCGGATACATGGCAGATGCAGTTTAATGTAGATAAGTGTGAGGTTATTCACTTTGGAAGTAAGAATAGAAAGGCAGATTATTATCTGAATGGTGTCAAGTTAGGAGGAGGGGGAGTTCAACGAGATCTGGGTGTCCTAGTGCATCAGTCAATGAAAGGAAGCATGCAGGTACAGCAGGCAGTGAAGAAAGCCAATGGAATGTTGGCCTTTGTAACAAGAGGAGTTGAGTATAGGAGCAAAGAGGTCCTTCTACAGTTGTACCGGGCCCTGGTGAGACCGCACCTGGAGTACTGTGTGCAGTTTTGGTCTCCAAATTTGAGGAAGGATATTCTTGCTATGGAGGGCGTGCAGCGTAGGTTCACTAGGTTAATTCCCGGAATGGCGGGACTGTCGTATGTTGAAAGGCTGGAGCGATTGGGCTTGTATACACTGGAATTTAGAAGGATGAGGGGGGAATCTTATTGAAACATATAAGATAATTAGGGGATTGGACACATTAGAGGCAGATAACATGTTCCCAATGTTGGGGGAGTCCAGAACAAGGGGCCACAGTTTAAGAATAAGGGGTAGGCCATTTAGAACAGAGATGAGGAAGAACTTTTTCAGTCAGAGGGTGGTGAAGGTGTGGAATTCTCTGCCTCAGAAGGCAGTGGAGGCCAGTTCGTTGGATGCTTTCAAGAGAGAGCTGGATAGAGCTCTTAAGGATAGAGGAGTGAGGGGGTATGGGGAGAAGGCAGGAACGGGGTACTGATTGAGAGTGATCAGCCATGATCGCATTGAATGGCGGTGCTGGCTCGAAGGGCTGAATGGCCTACTCCTGCACCTATTGTCTATTGTCTATAGTCTATAATAACTGCCATGCTCCTGTTAAAGAAGCAATTTTGGCATTGCCATTAAAATATCCCAAAGTTGGAGCAGCTCTTCACAGAATTTTCCCAACTGAGCTCCAACTTACGGGAAAAGTGAAGCTGGAAGATACCACACCAAGACTGAAAGGAACTAAGGCGGCTGTACATATTTTTAGATTGCTTTCAAATGTTTTGATTTATTTACTATTTAATTTCAGTCTTAATTAATTAAATGTAATTATAAATTAATTTTAAATGTATAACTAATTATATTATAACTAATGTATAACAGTTAATGGAATTTAAACAGCTATGAAGGTTTCTGGACATGAGAAATGTCAAAATATGTGACAACTTCCAAAGCTAAAATGAACCGTCAAAGATTTATTTGTTTTCTGGCCGTATCTTGGTCTTCTCCAATGCCATGATACTGTTTATGTTCTGAAAGGTCCTGTTGCTACGCACTGCCAGACTATGACTGCTGGAACCAGCTCCAATGAGTAAGTTCCCATGGAGAAATGCACAAGCATGACTCCGTTTCAACAGTGAGGTCGGATAGTTTGTAACTTTAATATTCAGAAGTCCAATAAGTTTTGATCAGATGTTCAAAATGCCTTCATGCCATTCAAAATTCTAATAAAATTCTACAACGGCAAATGAGGAATGCAAACCAAGACAAAGAGAGACTGTAAATGCTGGAATCTGGAGTAAAAATCAAACTGCTGGAAGAACTCAGGAGGCTCACATGTATCTTATCCAATATTGTCTAATGTATTTGGCATTCGTGACATGGCCTCCTCTATATTGGCGAGACCAAGGGTTCGAAATTTAATTCCACATTTTTATGCAATTATTTAAGATTATATGACTGCACCTCGTTCTGTCCACAATGGCCATCTTCAACTCCAGTTGCATGCCATTTCAATTCACTCCTCCTATTTTCTCCAACTATTTAATAAGATGACTAATGCAGTTTGAGCCGGTGAACTCTCGTGTTGGATTTCACCTCATTTCAATTGTATTTCCAGCAATCTGCCATCTAAAATAGGAGCCAACTGAATTTTTCCAACAGGTCCTGCCATTAATTTTCAAATGTTAATATAGCCCTAGATTTCTGGGGTAGACACAAAATGCTGGAGTAACTCGGCGGGTCAGGCAGCATCTCTGGAGAGAAGGAATGGGTGACGTTTCGGGTCGAGACCCTTCTTCAAAGAAGGGTCTTGACCCGAAACGTCTCCCATTCCTTCTCTCCTGAGATGCTGCTTGACCCTCTGAGTTACTCCAGCATTTTGTGCCAGCAGGCAAGCAGGATTTGTTGAGAGACAAATAGGGTGATGTTTTGGGTTGATGACTTTCCTCAGACTGAAGAAGGTTCCCGACCCGAAACGTCACCCATTCCTTCTCTCCAGAGATGCTGCCTGAACCCCTGAGTTACTCCAGCATTTTGTGTCTACCTTTGATTTAAACCAGCATCTGCAGTTTTTATCCCCTAAATTTCTGGTGCTATTTCCCATTTCCCCCAGCCATAACCTCAATGCAAATTGGTGTAATCTCTAGAAATTATCCAAGTAGCTATCTACAGCCTTTTAGATGGTTTTCCCAGGCACCATACCAATAGTCCAGTGGTCAACTGTTGAGGATATTCCAGGCTGATTCCCACGTCACCTACACACCATATAAAATGAAAATCCAGGGTGGACAGGGATTATACAAATCATCAGCAGTCACTTGTGTCTCAATTTGCACAAAGATGAAGTTGCATGTGTGAATTCAACAGAAACCAGCAAATAACAAATACTTTCCAAATTTACTAGCTGGTTTTGAGACACCTGTTCTGGGCTCCCCTATATTTTGCAGGTTTGAGTATTTACTTCATTTCAAACTTTAATTTATATAATGCAATAGTACAGCAAGTAGAGTTACTGCCACACAGTTCCAGTGTGGAGGAGTGAATGGTGTGGATTCACCTCCACACCTGAATGGTGTGGAATGCTGGCTAAAGTCCAGAAGATGACACTTCCCAACACTCTATCAAAGGACTGGCTCAGTTGGCAAGCATGCAAATAGAAGGTGCCTGGCTCAACAATCATCAGTGTACTCTGCCAATTCATCCTTTTATTTGCCAATAATCACCTTGGTTGTAAGTCCTGATACTATTTGAGATGCTGTACGTGTCCATGTCTCACAATCCAAACCAAAAGTGACAAGCCCTTCAATGAGTTGTAATGACTTCCGATAGCTACCTTACAATTGCAGTTCCAATTTTTTTTTTCCAATCAACTATGACCGTTGAAGGAAGACATAAAGCCAATTGATAAGAGATATTTTCAACTATGCCCAAGTTCTAGAAGTTCAAATTGCACCGTTAACCAATGCACTGATCCCTGGGATGGCGGGACTGTCATATGAGGAAAGATTGAAAAGACTAGGCTTGTATTCACTGGAGTTTAGAAGGATGAGAGGGGGTCTTATAGAGACATATAAAATTATAAAAGAACAGGCCAAGCTAGATGCAGGAAAAATGTTCCCAATGTTGGGCGAGTCCAGAACCAGGGGCACAGTCTTAGAATAAAGGGGAGGCCATTTAAAACTGAGGTGAGAAGGAACTTTTTCACCCAGAGAGTTGTGAATTTGTGGAATTCTCTGCCACAGAGGGCAGTGGAGGCCAAATCACTGGATGGATTTAAGAGAGAGTTAGATAGAGCTCTAGGGGCTAGTGGAATCAAGGAATATGGGGAGAAGGCAGGCACGGGTTATTGATTGTGGATGATCAGCCATGATCACAATGAATGACGGTGCTGGCTCGAAGGGCCGAATGGCCTCCCCCTGCACCTATTTTCTATGTTTCTAATATTGGCCAGAAATCAGGTATCAGAGCCTTTTATTGAAAGTAAAAATGCAAAATTACTTTCTTTGTCCAATATTTCAACAATAAACAAACAGAAATTTGAAAAATCTTAGATATACCAGTTGAATGTCATTGCAAATAACTGATTTTTGTGATACAACCTATTTTATTTAAATTCCACTTCTCTGACTGGATCATACAGCACTTTGCTGTGAACCATAAATGACAATTGGATGACAATGCATGTTGCTGTTTGAAAGAAAGTAGTCCAAATAATAGCAATGGAGACATTTGAGATATGCATCTCAAACACAATTGCCTTTCACAATAGTACTTTCTTTTTATGCTGAAGGCTTTTTAACATTATTATACCATGTATCTATTTAATCTTTTAGCTTTACAACAAGGTGTTGACAAGCTCTCATTACCACTCGTCTATCAGCTTCTATAGCAGGAAGTAAAACATGAATCCAGAGCAATATCAACTACATTTTAAGTGTTGTTCTAGTTTCTAGCTGGCTGCTAGAATTTTCAACTTATCCTGTGATGTATGTATGATGCATGTAGATTTGGGCCTTCCCCTTACCTTCAAGTGGAATTAAGATGCCCACCTCCCGGATCAATTGTTATTGAGTGGGAAAATAATAATGCTCAATTCCAACAACAGATGATCAGTTCGCTTTTCTCCAACATAATTTGACCATAAATATATAGACAATAGACAATAGGTGCAGGAGTAGGCCATTCAGCCCTTCGAGCCAGCACCGCCATTCAATGTGATCATGGCTGATCATTCTCAATCAGTACCCCGTTCCTGCTTTCTCCCCATACCCCCTGACTCCGCTATCCTTAAGAGCTCTATCTAGCTCTCTCTTGAATGTATTCAGAGAATTGGCCTCCACTGCCTTCTGAGGCAGAGAATTCCACAGATTCACAACTCTCTGACTAAAAAAGTTTTTCCTCATCTCTGTTCTAAATGGCCTACCCCTTATTCTTAAACTGTGGCCCCTTGTTCTGGACTCCCCCAACATTGGGAACATGTTTCCTGCCTCTAACGTGTCCAACCACTTAGTGATCTTATACGTTTCGATAAGATCCCCTCTCATCCTTCTAAATTCCAGTGTATACAAGCCTAGTCGCTCCAGTCTTTCAACATATGACAGTCCCGCCATTCCGGGAATTAACCTAGTAAACCTACGCTGCACGCCCTCAATAGCAAGAATATCCTTCCTCAAATTTGGAGACCAAAACTGCACACAGTACTCCAGGTGCGGTCTCACTAGGGCCCTGTACAACTGCAGAAGGACCTCTTTCCTCATATACTCAGCTCCTCTTGTTATGAAGGCCAACATTCCATTGGCTTTCTTCACTGCCTGCTGTACCTGCATGCTTCCTTTCAGTGACTGATGCACTAGGACACCCAGATCACGTTGTACGTCCCCTTTTCCTAACTTGACACCATTCAGATATGATTATGGTTCAATGATGACAGGGTTCTTTATTGTCACATGTACCGAGGTACAATGAAATTTGATTTGCCATACATTCATACCAAAAAAAAGCAACAAAACACATAACTATATGGAATTCTCTGCCTCAGAGTGGAATTCTCTGCCTCAGAAGGCAGTGGAGGCCAATTCTCTGAATGCATTCAAGAGAGAGCTAGATAGAGCTATTAAGGATAGCGGAGTCAGGGGGTAGGGGGAGAACGCAGGAACAGGGTACTGATTGAGAATGTTCAGCCATGATCACATTGAATGGTGGTGCTGGCTCGAAGGGCCGAATGGCCTCCTCCTGCACCTATTGTCTATAAAGATTAAACATAGACTTAAACAGCCACCACAGCAGCGTGAGAGAATCCCCCAGGGCACAAAGCATAAACGGAGACCCACAGCCATCAGTTCAATGTCCGGGCCACACACACATCCTTCACCGTGATGTGACCAGAGTTGTACCGACCGCTGTCACTCTCTCTGCAGTCCAAATTATCATATTTAAGCAGTGAATTCTTCCCTTTTTTGGGGGGGGAAATTTTAGCTGATGTATATCTGTGGTATTAATTTGTAGATAGAGGAAATTAAAAAAAGTACACTTCCTCAATGCGTTTGTAAGATAACGTGAATTAAGTATTTCTAAAAGATGTTTTGAATCAGAGTGTTGAGTGAAGCTTTCAAAGTACATGAACTTTGAAGTGAAATAAAACTCTCGCATTAACTAATGTACATCCTCTGCAGTATGGAAAGCATTCAGAAAGATCTTGGAGAATCACACAGGATGAAATACACTGCCGATTGTTGAGAACGCAGGTTCAAAGCACTCAGCAGAAAAGAGGCAGATGGCAATATTTAATATGCCCAACAGCCTAAAATTAAATGAAGTCATCCTTAATGTAGCTCTACCAGGATGGTAAGAGCATTGCAATCTGTATAATATATCATCGGGGTATATTTTGTGTTGGCAGATTATTGGTAACATTGTGACGTCTTTGCTTCAGGCGAACAGGCAATAAGAAAGATTCTGCAATCATCCCATTCTACTTTCAAGCTTTCATCCATTCTCTTCTGACATATTTGTTTCTTTCAAAGTTTCTTTGAAATCTGTTTCTTCCGACATGCTGCGGGTTGGTTCATCGCCATCTTCTTCCTCTTTCAATTCTCTTTCCTCTCATCTCATGTTCTTACCTCTTTGTGAGAGATGGGGTATCACATACTGTGGAAAGCAACTGGTCTGGATGGAGTCCCCAGCTGCCTCAGAACTTGTTCAGACCAGCGAGCTTGACTATTCACGGCCATCTTTAACCTCTCCAAAGCAGCTAGTTTAATGCGTTCAGGAAGCGAGGTGCAAATATCACCAACAATTTACCCTGGACCGACCACATTGAAACTAGAGCCAATAAAGCACACAAATGCCTCTATTTCCCGAGAAGACTATGGAGATTCAGCATATCTCCAACAACTCTCACCACTTCAATATTCGCACCACAGAAAGCATCCTATTGGGATGTATCACAACTTGGTTTGGCAACAACGCTGCCCAAACAATTACTGGGAGATGTGGATGTAGCCCGGTCCACCACATAAACCAGCCTCCAACATCCCCCCCCACCCCCCAACCTCCACCACCAATTGACTCCTTGTACATGCCAAAGGTATCATAAAATGCTGGAGTAACTCAGCAGGTCAGGCAGCATCTCAGGAGAGAAGGAATGGGTGACGTTTCGGGTCGAGACCCTTCTTCAGACTGAAGCAGGGACTCGAGCTGAAACGTCACCCATTCCTTCTCTCCTGAGATGATGCCAGACCTGCTGAGTTACTCCAACATTTTGTGATACCTTCAATATGGACCAGCATCTGCAATTATTTTCCTACACTCCTTGTACACGCCACGTTGCCCTCAAGAATGATTTTCAACTCAATCATTCCATCTTCTCCCCTCTCTTATCAGGCAGAAGATACAAAAGCTTGAAAGCACATACCACGAGATTCAGGAGCAGCTCCTTCCTGATGTTATCAGCCAACTGAACAGTCCTCCCATAAGCTAGCATGTAGTCCTGATTTTTCAAACTACCTCATTGTGATTGTTTTTTAGAGATACAGCGCGGAAACAGGCCCTTCGGCCCACCGAGTCCGCGCCGCCCAGCGATCCTCGCAAACTAACACTATCCCACACACACTTGGGACAATTTTTACAATTACCCAGTCAATTAACCTACAAACCTGTACGTCTTTGGAGTGTGGGAGGAAACCGAAGATCTCGGAGAAAACCCACGCAGGTCAATAGACAATAGGTGCAGGAGGAGGCCATTCGGCCCTTCGAGCCAGCACCGCCATTCAATGTGATCATGGCTGATCATTCTCAATCAGTACCCCATTCCTGCCTTCTCCCCATACCCCCTGACTCCACTATCCTTAAGAGCTCTATCTAGCTCTCTCTTGAATGCATTCAGAGAATTGGCCTCCACTGCCTTCTGAGGCAGAGAATTCCACAGATTCACAACTCTCTGACTGAAAAAGTCACGGGGAGAACGTACGAACTCCCTACAGACGGCACCCGGAGTCAGGATCGAACCTGAGTCTCCGGCGCTGCATTCGCTGTAAGGCAGCAACTCTACCGCTGCGCCACCGTTTAGACTGCATGGCCTCTGTAAATGTAACACTGTAAAACTATATTCTGCACACCGATATTTTTTTCTTTGCACGACCTATTATTCTCGCGTCTGGCTTGATTGTATTCCTGCATAGAATGATTTTATTTTGATTTGATGATTAACTAAAAGTAACTGATGAGATGATAGGAATTTCATGGGACTCAATATCCAATGTCACACTTTGCATGCACGGCATGAACTCTCCTCTCGGCATCTTTCCATAGATTCCATAGAAAGTCATTACAAAACACTGGTTTCCAAAGTAGATCCAACTGCAGGCAAAGGAAACATTTGTTCCCACTCACCTTGTGATGTCCTCAGAGAGCTGGGCGGGATCTGGAGGATAGAACTTCACGTTGAATGCAAACTGCCACAAACCACCTAGATGGAGAGAAATCATTTCAAACAAAAAGAGATTTAAGCTTTGCTTTGAAATAATTACTTTAAAGAAATGCTTTTTCACTAGTAATAAATAGGTCCAGCACTTTTTTTTGTTGACAACTTTACCTTGGGTCAATTCTGAAATGTAAAGATACCCACGACTTCGTTTCTTTATTAGAAATTGTCCGGAATGCCCTTCCCCCCAATTTTCATAATGGTTTATTTGGAGAAATTACTATTGTGTTAACCTGGTGAATCATTTTATCAAAATGTGCATCTGATGTTTTTGTAAAACTGTTACCATGACAACAGGAGTATGTAATATGGCAGAAGCAATAAGCAACAGTTTCGGTTTTCAAAGTGTTAAATGAAAAAAAAAATGCTAATTTCATGTTTTCTTCTCCACTAATGAACTTTTTTTTCTCACTTAGAAAGGAGAAAGTTGCATAGTGGGGAAGAAAACTTCCAGGCCTGAATTAACCAAGTACATGTTCAATTGATACCCAAGCAAACAGCTGCTCAGAGTGAAAGGAACCACAAATGTGCCTGATTATAATTCAAGCATAAGTTTGATATGCCAAGGAGGATGATAAGTCTGCACCATCATGCTGCAATTACTTTATCTCACATCACGGTTGTCAGCCTGCAATAATTTATTGTCAACCTTCACATTGATAGAAGTGACAATAGACAACAGGTGCAGGAGGAGGCCATTGCGCCCTTCGAGCCAGCACCGCCATTCAATGTGATCATGGCTGATTATTCACAGTCAGTACCCCGTTCCTGCCCTCTCCCCATACCCGCTATCATTAAGAGCTCCATCTAACTCTCTCTTGAAAGCATCCAGAAAATTGGCCTCCACTGCCTTCTGAGGCAGAGAATTCCACAGATTTACAACACTCTGAGTGAAAAAGTGTTTCCTCATCTGTTCTAAATGGTCTACCCCTTATTCTTAAACTGTGGCTCCTGGTTCTGGACTCCCCCAACATTAAGATTGGGAACATGTTTCCTGCCTCTAGCGTGTCCAATCCCTTAATAATCTTATATGTTTCAATAAGATCCCCTCTCATCCTTCTAAATTCCAGTTTATTCAAGCCTAGTCACTCCAGTCTTTCAACATATGACAGTCCCGCCATTCCGGGAATTAACCTAGTGTACCTACGCTGCACTCCCTCAATAGCAAGAATGTCCTCCCTCAAATTTGGAGACCAAAACGGCACACAGTACTCCAGGTGCGGTCTCACTAGGGCCCTGTACAACTGCAGAAGTGTGATAAAATAAAAAGTTCAATTACAGCAATATGGCTCATGATTTCAATCCGCCCCCATTGCCAATTTAATAGTGAACAATAACTTTTAAAAATCTGATGTATATGGAAAAATGTAGTTCAACACCATATCTGCATGCTCCAGTAAACCGGACAAGTTAGAACGATGTGACATGTATCAGTTGCACTTAGAATAGATGTCACTAAGTGGAATACAACTATAGATTGTTAAACATTTTAAAACAAAAACAGAAATGACAAGAGGTCAGTGTAAAGATGCCACACATTTGGAACATCACCTTTTCAATTATTTTTCAAAATGCTCATCATTTTGAATAACAAAACTTTGAATAACAATTATGAAGACAGCTTTATCAAACAAGGACACTACACGTAATAATGTTTTCCCTATAATCATATGAATCATTGGTTTTCTACCCCTACACGAGGTCTACTATTTAGTGTATCTTGCCCATCATTGCTTTCTCTTCCCAGGTCTCACACCTTGCATTCCACCATCTTGTTTTTGTTTTAGTTATGTGTTGAATCTATGAACTGTTTAGGTTCTTTTAAAACACTATTTACCGTGAACTGTGGTGTTCACTTACACCTAATCAGTAACCTTACTACTGCAACATGTATAACAGAGCAATGCGTCATTATATACTAGACCAAGTGGACCTGTTGGGCCCATTCCTCGTAGAGGGGGATCAGGGAAGGGGACAGGGTGTGATTGAGTGAGTCCTGGACTCAAAGCCTCTCCTGTATTGTAGCACCCTCAACCCCCCCCACTTAATCCCCCCCTCCTCCCCCCACTGACCCACTCCATCCCCCCCTACCTCTCCCACTTGCCCCTCCCCCACTTGATCCTCCCCTACACCCACTCCCCACAGCCCTGCCTCCACCCCCGTTTCCCCCTCCCAGCCCCTATTCCCCCCCCCCCCCTCACTCGCCCCCACCTCCGGGGGGGTGGGGGGGAGCGCATTAGTTAAAGGTCCTGGGGGTAGCGCATTAGTTAAAGGTCCGGGGGGGGGGGGGGGGGGGGGTGCGGCGAGAGAGAGCTGATCTCTTGAAGGCGTGCGGGTCGCATTGCATAAAGGTCCAGGGGTGGGGGGAGCGTGAGCTCATCTCAGTCGCACACATCCCATTGTGACGTCACACGCTGAAGACCTTCAAGAAATGGGTTAGAAAGGACATTTTTAAACTTTAAAATCTCTCTAGCTATAAAAATATAGCTTCAATTTGAATGAGAGTTGTTACATAATATGCCCAGGATGATGGCGAGTAACGTGGGCCAAAAAGTGTGGCGCTATGGTGTACCGTTTTGGCTGTGCGAACCACAAAAGCTATGCTGCACACATACACACGGACAGTTTTAGTAATATACAGATAGATAGATAGATAGATAGATGGTACACAGGTGATTAACAAAACTTGTAATGTTGTTAGTTAATGAATTTTAGAGCTTATTCTTTCGGGAAAAAAATCCCACTGAAATAAATATCTGAATTCTTCCAGACCTAGGAGAGTCTGTGAAAATCCACAACACTATTTTTGTCAAGCCTGGCAGTGTTCATGTCTTTGTTGATGCAGTCACCTTTCTGAACAGTTCCACAGCCACATGAAAAGATTTGCTAATCAAGTAACTTCACCCGTCTCTTTCTTTTGAGTCTGGAGCTCCACATTGCCAGTCAAGTAACATAACCTCTATTACCACCTTACATTTTTGATGAATGAGTTTGAGTCGATGCAAATCCGAAGCAGAAAGAGGGGTTGGGCAGATTGGTATTAGAAGCAAAGAGTGTCTGGGCTGTGATGTACAATTAAAGCAGGTTACAGAGGTTTTATGGCCTAAAATCATAAATGGATTACAAATGAATATGTGGATTTTGTTATATAAGAGTCGACGGTTAGGGAACCAGTAGTATAAGAAAATAACTGTCTGAAGAAGGGTCTCGACCCGAAACGTCACCCATTCCTTCTCTCCTGAGATGCTGCCTGACCTGCTGAGTTACTCCAGCATTTTGTGAATAAATACCTTCAAAGGGAACCAGTAAGTCAGCTAAGAAAAAATGCAGAGCTGTTCTAAGCTTACTGCAGTAGAGTTCACAGAGTTGGATTTCCTGTGAGGATAGAACTGGGAAACCTCAGAGATGACAAGAAGTTGATAAGCGTTTCAGACCCATGCCGAAGCAAATACTGTTATGGTATTGGGATCAGGAGATATAAGAAACATGTCAAATATGGACATTGCATCTCATTTCACATTGCACCTTCATATGCAAGTATAGCGCCATAAAGATACAAAATTGTAAGAGAGGATAACAGTGAATCCAAACACTGTATACAAAAGCGTTTGCCAGCATACACTGGCCAAATTCTAACTAAAGTAAAAAGAAAAATATTTAAGAACCTATAAGATATTTAATATTTAAAAGATTGTCATAATTTAGGTACATAATCACTTCAATTTTTAATTTCCCAAATATTCTACATCTTCATTCTTGTTCCCAATTAGATTGCAGTCCTAAATAGGCAGGTTTTTGGAATGTTAGTTTGATTCGCTGCATTGTGATTATTTCTGTCATTTGCCACATCATTCATTCCTAGATCAGCAGCTCTGGTTACCGAGTTTGGAATGAAATAGTAATTCAGAAAAGCCGGCAGATAATCCATAATTCAATGCAAGCTCATCTCTAATCTATATACTAAAACTCTCCTTTGTTATCTTGTTTGTGACTGAACTTCAGCCAAAACGGTACACGATAGTGCGACAATTTTAGGCCCACCTTCCTCACCATTGTCACTTTAGTGATAATGCAAGTAGTTTTATTGAAACCGGTCTAATATTTTTAAAGATATTCACATTTTAAAGTTTAAAAGGAGGGGAGGGGGAGGGGAGGAGGGAGGGAGGGGGGGAGTGGGGGAGAAGGGAGAGGGGAGGGGGGTTGAGGAGGGAGGGCAGGGTGCTGCACCAATGCAGGAGAGGTTTGGGCCCAATGGGTCCACTTGGTCGAGTACAAGATGAAAACAAAAAATTCTAAAATGGGGAAAATGAAGAAAAAAAAATTAGAAAACCCTTTGTACGTTACAGGTCTTCAAATCTCAGATGGTGAAGGAAAGAAATATTCTCTACATGAGCAGAAGATATGCATTATTTCAGTGATCATTACGTGTGAGTAGCATTTTAAGCCAGTAGCAAAATATACTTACTTCGGATCTGCTTTTTAATTTCCTTGGCTGGGTCCAACCAGTTCTAAAATATAAAATTTTAATAGGTTAATAATTTTAAAAAATAGATTGGAACCTTTTCTAGCCAATCTTTTCTTATGATGACCTCAAAATGAAGCATTAGGTTAATTCAAATTAATAGTGGTTTACCATAAAACTTATATATACTGTAATTCGTAGGAAGAATCTGCAGATGCTGGTTTAAACCAGAGATGCTGTCTGACCCACTGAGTTACTCCAGTTTTTTGTGTTTAATATATAATTGGTTTTACATACATGGATAATCATAGTTGTAATGGCAGTTTCTATACCATCTCGAAATCCCACTTCGATAGCCATTACTTCTCGGGGATGAAATGTAGTTATAGCTTACACACCATACTTTATCAACTGTTTCTTCTTCAAACAATATCTAGAAATTCTTGCAGTTATTACCGTATGGTTCTTACAAGCATAGCTGGTGCGAGCGCATGGTAAAGAACTGTACGCTCACCATCCTCCGAGTCTAAGCTGACCCACAACCTCTGTCGACACACTAGCCTCCTCCCATCTAGACACTCCCAATTACGCATTAAGTCACACCCACAAGCAGGCAAAAAAGACAGAAACTAGAAATATTAAAACATAGCCATAACACAATGACAATAACTGAATTAAGCATAAATGGCTCCTACAATAGTCATACAGCATAAGACTCATTAGGCACGAGAGATTGCAGCTGCTGGCTTACAACAAAAGACACAAAGTGCTGGAGTAACTCAGTGGGCCAGGCAGCATGTCTTGAGAACCTAAACAGGCAACCTTTTGGGTCAGGACCCTTCCAAGGCCTTCGTCTATGTTGATCATCGGTCACCAATTTTCGTTTTCTTCTTCCTATATCCCATCAATTCCATATCCCGCCCACCCCCCCAAAACCACTCCTGAAATTTCCAATAATTACCTACACACTCAGAACAATTCACAGTGGTCAATTAACCCACAAGCCCACACATCCTTTGAGTGAGAGGAAACCAGAGCTCTCAGAAGAAGTCCACAAAGTCACAGACAGTGCAGGAGGTCTGTATTGAATCTTGGTTGTTAGACCAAAGATGCATCAGGTCTACTAGCCATGCTAAAGTGACCCCAATAGTAAACACAAAATGCTGGAGTAACTCAGCGGGTCAGGCAGCATCTTAGAGAGAAGGAATGGGTGACGTTTAGGGTCGAGGCCCTTCTTCAGACTGAAGGGTCTCGACCCGAAACGTCACCCGTTCCTTCTCTCCTGAGATGCTGCCTGACCCGCTGAGTTACTCCAGCATTTTGTGTCTACCTTCGATTTGAACCAGCACCTGCAGTTATTTTCCTACACCAATAGTAAATAGTATCTTTGAAACTACATTTCTTAAAATCAATCAGGAATTTTTGTTTGGGTCCTAAATTTTGGTCCAAAGTAAATAAAACAGTCACAAGTTGGTGATAGTGACGCTTAAATTTAATTGTGTCACAAAACTTCATAGTTCACAGGAATGAAAATCTGTTTCCATGTACGGTGTTCTATGCACTGAGCACATTGAGTGCAATGGCCATGGAAGCGCAATTATCATTGGGTGCTGCCTCTGCATTACACGCACCAGGGTGAAACAGTGAGAGACACCACCAGCAAGTAGGGTGAAGGCCAGGTCTATCATGAGTAAAACGGACAGCCTTACTTGACCTGGCTGTAAGTGAGGAGTTCACCATAGAGAATGCGACTTCACTGTACAGAAGGCAGCTAAATGCGGACACATTTTGATAGTGTGAACCTCACTGATCAAATGACTATTTCCTGTGCAGTAAATTTCCTTGTTTCCTGCATGACCTGCCATCTCCGAAGGGAAAGGAGAGTACATCTTTGCCCGCTCTGAGCATGTGGTAAACTGGTTCAACCATATTAACTGCAGTACCAGTTCCAATGGACAAATCAGATATGTGCCACAAGTTCAGATTGTCCCAGACATCAGATCGAATGGTATAATGATTGCCATCTACTGATCTTTCCCTCAGCTCCATTCATTCACTCCAGGAATTAAGGAGCACCTGTCAAATGTTAAGACCGCTGCCAAAGATCTTGTCATTTATGTGGATCACCTGAGGATAGTCTACATTGGATGTCTCCAATGCCACCTCTCACACCTTAGCGGAAATCTGTTACAACCGTTCTTAGGTTTCAGTTCCACGAATACCTTTTAAACTAGAGTAACAAAACATACAGCATTTAAAGATTTGGTCACTTCTTGCCTAGATTACACAGAATGCAATGGAATACTGATCATTTTCTTAAAATGTGCGTGTTAACTAACCTCTGAACTTCCGAAATTCACTCATTTGTGATGTTTGGTCTTCATGGTAAATCTATTTTAACGCAATTTCTCTCAAAATCAATGGAGTGAGACAGAAAAAGTACACAAAACAACACAGGTACGATATCAAGAAAGTGAATGCCAGGCCATGCCAAGACAATTTTTTTTTTTAAAACACACTCCCTTTTCCACAAAATGTATTCTCATTCAATCAACCCAACTGTTCAACATACCTTTTGATTTTCAGAGTCCCGAAATGTCAGTCCAAAGTAATCTTTCTCCAGAAGGTTGAGCTGCCCACATACTTTATCAAAGAGAACCTGTCCCTTTGCTCGCTTCTGTCAAAAAATATAAAGATAGATTTATCAATGCGTCCAAAGACGTACAGGTATGTAGGTTAATTGGCTGGGTAAAGGTAAAAAATTGTCCCTAGTGGGTGTAGGATAGTGTTAATGTGCGGGGATCGTTGGGCGGCACGGACTTGGTGGGCCGAAAAGGCCTGTTTCCGACTGTATATATATGATATGATATGATATGAATGCAGAATGTGACACTAATCAGGAGGAAAATTAAACAGGTTGTTGGTATTTACCATCATGAAAGGTATGTATAATATAAATTGGAAACAAAAACATTTTCAAATTCTTAAACGCATAAAAACCATGCCATTTTCCTTGGTCTAAAAGTAAAGCTTTCATTGAATTCACCAGAACTTAAGATGATGATAAAACTCACTTCTGTGTTATCCCTACCTTACGCATAATGACAAAAAGTCTCTAATAAATTTATTTGCTGCAGTTACATGCGTTCTTACTTAAACTCCTTTGAATTCAGTAATGAGTTTAGCTTCCCTGATACTGACCCTGAAATTTGAAAGACTGCAGGATACGCCCTTTAAATGACAGAGCAATGATCAAATAAATGTTGGAACAAAATTGCAGAGGGTCACAGGAATGAAAGACAGATTAATTTCATCCATTTCCATGTTTGCATGTTTTCTGATTACAGGTTTGAAGATGACACACCACTGCAGTCGGCAAGATCTCGAACAATGGGGAGACAGAGATAGAGATTGGTAGCATGGTGTTAAGACAACAACCTAACGGTTATTTACATCGGCGAAACCAAACGCAGGCTCGGCAATCGCTTCGCTCAACACCTGCGCTCAGTCCGCATTAACCAATCTGATCTCCCGGTGGCTGAGCACTTCAACTCCCCCTCCCATTCCCAGTCTGACCTTTCTGTCATGGGCCTCCTCCAGTGCCATAGTGAGTCCCACCGGAAATTGGAGGAACAGCACCTCATATTTCGCCTGGGCAGCTTGCAGCCCAGCGGTATGAACATTGACTTCTCCAACTTTAGATAGTTCCTCTGTCCCTCTCTTCCCCTCCCCCTTCCCAGATCTCCCACTGTCTTCCTGTCTCCACCTATATCCTTCCTTCGTTCCGCCCCCCCTGGCATCAGTCTGAAGAAGGGTCTCGACCCGAAACGTCGCCCATTCCTTCTCTCCTGAGATGCTGCCTGACCTGCTGAGTTACTCCAGCATTTTGTGAATAAATACCTAACAGTCAATATCAGCAAAACAGAGGAGTTGGTCATCTACTTTAGGAAGCAGGATGGAATATGCATTCCAGTCTGTATCAATTATGCTGTAGTGGAGATGGCCGAGAACTCGTTCCTAGGTCTAACTATCACCAACAATTTGACCTGGTCCTACCATGACAATGTTATGGCAAGAATGCACACCAATGCCTCTACTTCCACAGAAGATGGGAAGAAATTCGGCATGACTCCAACCACTCTCACCAGTTTCTATAGACGCACCATAGAAAACATCCTATCAGTTGCATCACAGCTTGGTATGGCAATTGCTCTGCGTAAGACTGCATGAAATTGCAAGGTTGTAGATGCAGCCCGGTCTGTCATGCAAACCAGCATTCCCTCTGATTCCTCCCCTCCCAATGAATCCATCCACACTTAACATTGCCAACATAATCAAGGCTCACTTACTCCTAGGTCATTTTCTTTTCCCTTCTCTCAGGTAGGACAGTGATAAAGGCTTGAAACATGTACCACCTTCCCCACTGTTATCAGTCTCGTGAACCGACCTCTCATGTGCTACGGATGTATTCCCAATGTACCTCATGGTGTCCCGATGCTATTTTTTAATCTACACTTTCTCTGTAGCTATAATACCATATTCTGCACAGTTATTTCTCTTTTGCATAACCGATGTATTCATGTATGAAATGATTTTCCTGGATAGCACCCCAAAGTTTTCCCACAGGTAACAAAATAAGTGATCACGGACCATGAAACTGTGATGTTTTATTGAACTGCGTGAGGTCCTTAACTCTGGTTCTGACTCTGAGAAGTATCGACTAGATTGCATCTTGGAAAGTGAACCTGTCATCTCAGCCACCCTTCTCCATACTGAGCTGATAGTTCTGAATAGTTCTGGTGTGGATCTTGAAAATGTTATTTACCAACCCTCGCATGCAACAATGACCTACTTTCTGAAATTAAAAAAATAATTTAGCATTGGGATAGATACTGGACTAGAAAGAGGTCTTCCGTGAAATGCAAGACAAATAATTGCAATTTTGGCAAACTGTTTTACTTGATGTCTCATTTCCCATTGAACGAAATTGAAAATTGGATCAAAGACAAATTTCAACTCCAGTATAAAACTTCAGAGAAAATAAAAGAGGTTAGTTTATAAAACATAGAATAGTGCTTTGAATTCACTTCTACTATACACAGCTCTACTTGTAAAGGTACCAAACAAAATGCCAGAGGAAGTCACCAGGGCAGGCAGCATCTGTGGAGGGAAATGGACAGATGACTTTTCAGATCAGGACCCTTCTTCAGACCCTTTACTTATAAGGCACTCAGACAAGCATGAACTGATTAGAGAAATCAAAGATTATTTGAGAGCATCATGTCCCTTTACACAGTTATTTCATTTAAAAAAATCAACCAAAGTGGTAAGATAAGGTAAAGTTCAAGGGCTTTTTACATAAATTCTGGGCGCTTTTGAATGAGGCTCTACAATGTAGACATAATAAAATGGGGATTGTGCATAAAACTGGAACAGATTCATTGAGGCAAATAGGAAATTATTGAGGGGCTGGAAGAGAGAATAAAGATAATGATATACTGTGGAGGAAAATAATTGCAGATGCTGGTTCAAATCGAAGGTAGACGCAAAATGCTGGAGTACCTCAGCGGGTCAGGCAGCATCTCAAGAGAGAAGGAATGGGTGACGTTTCAGGTCGAGACCCTTTTTCAGTCTGAAGAAGGGTCTCGACCCGAAACGTCACCCATTCCTTCTCTCCTGAGATGCTGCCTGACCCGCTGAGTTACTCCAGCATTTTGTGTCTACCCATGCTATACTGTGGCAAGAGTTTCTCACTACATGCACAAATGACAAATTACCGCATGGAGATGCTCAACAATATGGAGAAGAAGTTTCTACAAGTTGGAGAGTCTAGAATCAGAGGGCACAGGCTCAGAATAAAAGGACGTACCTTTGGAAAGGAGACAAGGAGGAATTTCCTTAGCCAGAGGGTGGTGAATCTGTGGAATTCATTGCCATGGACAGCTGTGGAGGCCAAGTTATTGGGTATTCGTAAAGTGGAGATTGATAGGCTCTTGATTAGTAAGGATGTTAAAGCTTATGAGGAGAAGGCAGGGGAATGGGGTTGAGAGGGCAAATAGATCAGCCATGATTGAATGCCAGAGCAGGCTTGATGGGTCAAATGGCCTAATTCGGTTCCTGTGTCGTATGAAGTTATGATTTGAAAGCACGGCATATAATCGTGTGGCTGCGCCTAACGGCTGCGGCTCGCTGGCAGTCTGTTTGTCTTTTTTCCTTTTTTGTTTGTGTGTTGGTGTTGGGATGGTTTTTGTTTTTGTTTTTGGCTGTGTATGTGTGGTGGGTGCGGGGGGGTGGGGTGGGGGAAACCTTTCTTTTTTTAGGTCTCTTCCACGGCCACGGGGCCTTCCATCGCCTGCCGTGGCTCGGCCGCTGGTCTTAACATCGCCGGTGCGGCTCAGCCGCGGGACTTAACATGGCCGGTGCCTTCCATTGCCCGGTACGGCCGCGGGACGGTTCAGAGCTCGGTGCGGCTCGGCCGCGGGGCCTTCCATCGCCCGGCGCGGCTCGGCCGCGGGACGGTTCAGCGCTCGGTGCGGCTCGGCCACAGGGCCTTCCATTGCCCGGCGCGGCTCGGCCACTGGACTTAACATCGCCGGCGCAGCTCGGCCGCGGGACTTAGCAGCGCCCGGTGCGACTCGGCCGCGGGACCTAACATCGCCCGGCACGGCCGCGGGGTCTTCCGTCGCCCGGTATGGCTCGGCCGCGGGACATTTCAGTGCCCGGTGCGGCTCGGCTGCGGGGCCTTCCGTCGCCCGGTGCGGCTCGGCCGCGGGGACTTCCATCCCCTTGGTTGCGGGGGCTGTGCGTGTCGGTCGCCTCGATAGGGGTCGAGCTGTCTGTCCGTGGGTGTGGGGGGAAGAGAGTAGAAGTTTTGTTGCCTTCCATCACAGTGAGGGGTGTTTCGAGTCACTGTGATGGATCTTTGTGTTGGGGTCGTGTGTCCTGTGTTCTTTTCTTTTTTGTTGTGTTCTGTGACTGCTGGAAATGTAATTTCGTTCGGTATCTCGGGACCGAATGACAATAAAGTTCTGTATTGATTAATGCAGGATGGGAGCAGAACGTTGCAGAACAGGGCAAAAATGGCAGGGAGATTCATGTGGAAAAACTGCCTGATCATCACTTTGTAGCACGTTTTTTCCTAAATAATGCTAGAAAGTGTGGAAGAACAGCAAGACAAGTAATTGGTGAGGCAAAAGAAAAGTTAAATAGGTCATGTAAAAGTGTGCTCCAGTCACAGAGATAAAAGCCATTGATGAAGTGGTGTTACAACTGGTTAGACCGTCTGTGTTCAGTTCCAGGCATCTTATCTCAAGTGGAGAGCACAGAGAAGCCTTGGAAGCAGGGCTAGACACAATCAACAGTATAATGTTGAGCCTAAAATGGTTACAGTGCAGAGTACAGCCTTGTGTTCCTTTGAATAGCATCTCAATCTTAGCTAGCATCCAAGATGACCAAAGGATTTGATTCAGGCCACTTGAGAGAAATTATTTCTGACCTGGTGGAGAAATCACGTGACTTGGGCATCAACTTAAACAGTATCAAAGTTCAAAAATGATATGAGGAAGAGCCTCTTGACCCAGATTGCTGTGGAACTCTAGAGCTCCTTGTTCATAATGCTGTTGAGGCAAGGTCAACTGAAAACTCCTCAAGAGGTCTGTTTGCGATAAATGTGATTAAAATACAACAGTCATGATCACAACGCATAGTAGATTCGACTTGAGGAACCGGTTTGAGAAATGGAACAGTTCCCCATTGTTCAAATAGTCCACATTCCCTACTAGAATGATTAAGTTGGTGATTTTAATTTGGCAAGCAGTGCTAAAAACAATAATTCAATAAGGGCCTCAAATCCAATTTGAGGCGACCGGCGAGGCGAGGCCAGCGGTGACACGAGGCCAGCGGCGACATGAGGCAAGCGGCGACCGGCGACCAGCGAGGCCAGCGGCGACCAGCGAGGCCAGCGGCGACCAGCGAGGCCAGCGGCGAGGCGAGGCCACCGGCGAGGCCAGCAGCGGGGCGAGGCCAACGGCGACCGGCCAGCAGCGAGGCGAGGCCAGCAGCGGGGCGACGCCAGCGGCGACCGGCGAGGCGAGGCCAGCAGCAGGGCGAGGCCAACCGCGAGGTCTGAATCCCTCCAACCCACTTACTGCTCACATTAAATTTACACCCTTTGGTGTAGATGTCCCTATGATGGGGAAAGTTTCCCTTAGAATAATTAAATTAATGCACATAACTCTTTGAAGAAAGAAAACCATTAATTCCTTAAATACTATCAGAATTTTTGTTCTCGGCTTGTCCTGACTGAGTCCTGTAGCACATTTTTAAGAAAATGCCAAAAATAATGCTTAACTTCCATTGACCATTACTGTCAATCACTACACAGTGGAAATCCAGGCACAGGATATTCAGGTCAAGAACTAAGAATATCTTATTGGCATATGTCCCGAAATGGAACAATGGAATTCTTACTTGCAGGTTCAGATTTCAGAGCACAAATAGACATGCTAAAATCAACACTATCTAATCAGCATTTACTTTCACATCATTAAAGCCAACAGTTAATCCATTGTCAACAAATGATAACAATTAATTACTCAGTCTTTTATTCAGAAGTAACTATTATTTCATTCATTATTAACTTGAATGAGGAAAAGGGCTGGGGCAAAGGTTTTTTTAGATTTAGAGATACAGCGCAGAAACAGGCCCTTCGGCCCACCGGGTCCGCGCCGCCCAGCGATCCCCACACACTAACACTATCCTACACCCACTAGGGACAATTTTTATATTTGCCCAGCCAATTAACCTACATACCTGCACGTCTTTGGAGTGTGGGAGGAAACCGAAGATCTCGGAGAAAACCCACGCAGGTCATGGGGAGAACGTACAAACTCCGTACAGACGGCGCCCGTAGTCAGGATCGAACCTGAGTCTCCGGCGCTGCATTCGCTGTAAGGCAGCAACTCTACCGCTGCGCCACCGTGCTGCCCTTACAGGTGGAAAATAATGACCATTATAAATAGTGTGGTTCATGAGCATTTCCCTGCACCCCCCCCCCCCCCGCCCCGCCCCGCCCCCTGCCCTTACAGAGACATCAAAAACCAGAGGGTGTAGATTTGATGTGAGGCCTCAGAGTATATGTGGGGCACCGGGGAATTTAGTTTCAACCTAGAATGTAGATGCAATCTGGAACACTGCATGGTTATGATAAAGACGGCAGGAATTCTCACCACGTTGGGAGTATCAAGCTGAGCACGACAATTGCCAAAGACATAAATAGCTGCTAAATGGGATTAATATAAACGGATACTTGATGATCAGGGTGAACCATCTCCTATCGGACAGAAGATACAAAAGCTTGATAGCATGTATCAATTGATTCAAGAACAGCATCTTCCTCACTATTAACGGACTCTTGAACCGACCTCTTATATGCGAATTATAAATTCTTGATCTTCCAAAGCACATTGTTGCGGCCCCTGCACTTTTTTTGTATCAACGTGGGTTGTTTTTAAATGTGCTATACAAATAAAATTGACTTGACTTGACTTGACATCCTTGAATCCCTTCATTATCACCTATTCCCCAAACAACAATGGGCTATAATGGGCTCCACCTTTCCTTGGTCATGTTGCCAGCCCTCTTTGGTTCTGGCCTTTTCTTACCTCCTCGCTATGTTCAGTCTGAAGAAGGATGCCAACCTGAAACGTCACCCATCCTTTTTCTCCAGAGATGTTACCTGACTCACCGCGTTACTCCAGCACTTTGTGTCTATCTTCGGTATATACCAGCATTTGCAGTTCCTTTCTAAACTATATTCTGCACCCTGTTTATTTTCTCCTTTGCACTACCTGATGTGCTCATATATGGTAAGATTCGTCTGGATAGCAAGCAAAACAAAGTTTATCAATATTAGTCTGAAGAAGGGTGTCGATCCGAAACGTCACCCATTCCTTCTCTCCAGAGATGCTGTCTGTCCCGCTGAGTTACTCCAGCATTTTGTGTCTACCTTCGATTTAAACCAGCATCTGCAGTTCATTCCTACAAAGTTTATCAATATATCTTGTTACACGTGATAATAATAAAACAATACCAGATGGTGTGTAGAAGGCCCATTTTTGTGCTTTATGTCTATGAATATGCAGTTCTATATTAATGGGGTAGATTTTCCAAGCATCAAATTCTCAGCAGATGTTTGAAGCTGCTATGAAAAGAACATAGGAGATGTTTTTATAGCTTGCATTGTGATGGTACAATCCTATAGTATTCCATCACTTCGATTTTAGCCTCCACTGTCAAGGCCACGCACCAACTGTTGCCAAGACAGCTTTGCATAGAGAAGAACATCAACAAACAAATCACTGCAGGTCACTCCAACCAACCCACCTCCAGTTAAGGAATCATTCCTAGAGGTGGACAGCATCATTCGTACAGATCCTTCAACCTCATCTACTGTATCCGTTGTTCAAGATGTGGACTCTTATACATCGGCGAGACCAAACGCAGACTGTGCGATCGTTTCGCTGAACACCTTTGCACCTGGATCTACCTGATCTCCCGGTTGCTGAGCACTTTAATTCCCCTTCCCAATCCCAGAGTGAGGCTAAACACAAATTGAAGGAACAGCATCTCATATTTTGCTTGGGCAGCTTACAGCCCAGTGGTATGAATATTTTTTAAAAAAAATTAGATTTAGAGATACAGCGCGGAAACAGGCCCTTCGGCCCACCGAGTCCGCGCCGCCCAGCGATCCCCGCACATCAACACTATCATAAACACACTAGGGACAATTTTTACATTTACCCAGTCAATTAACCTACATACCTGTACGTCTTTGGAGTGTGGGAGGAAACTGAAGATCTCGGAGAAAGCCCACGCAGGTCACCAGGAGAACGTACAAACTCCGTACAGACGGCGCCCGTAGTCAGTATCGAACCTGAGTCTCCGGCGCTGCATTCGCTGTAGGGCAGCAACTCTACCGTTGCGCCACCGTGCCGCCTCAATATTGATTTCTCTAACTTCAAGTAGCCACTGCATTCCATCTCTCTCCATCCCTCCCCCACCCAAGTCACACCAGCTTTGGTTCTCACCTAGCTACGGCTAACAATGGCCTGTTTCCTTTATCATTGTTACCTTTTTTGCATATCTTTCAGTCATTTATTTGATTTCTCTCTACATCATCGTCTATATCTCTCGTTTCCCATTCCTTCTCTCCAGAGATGCTGCCTGTCCCACTGAGGCACTCCGGCATTTTGTGTCTATCAGCAAATATAGGAGTTTGGGATTTCAGGAAGATCCTCAAGATATTGATTTTTGCATTTAGATAACATCTTAGAGAAAAAAAACCCCCACAATTCACTTCACAAAGATACACGTCAGATAAAAGAGGAAAATCATGACCAAGGTGATGTCGATGGGAGAGTAATCTAAATGGCAATTTTGTAAAGGAAGCCTTAAAAAAGGGAGAGTCAAAAATCAGAACAGTTCACAAAATAAAAACAGCCATTTGCATTTCTCCCGAGAACCTAAAAATGAAATAGACTGGAAAAATTGCTATGTATGGCAATATTGATATGCAAGAGGACATTCAAGATATTTATTTGCTGAAGATTCAGAAACATGCAGTTTAGAATCTACAAACAATAGTAGAAAAAGCAATGTATAATTTTCTTTTACAGGGAGAGCTAAAAGCAATCTGGTGCACTAAAAGACATCTGTGAATCCTCATATGATGGATGATTAGTCACATGGCTGTAAAATCTGCTCAACCAAGCACCTCTTTCGCTTTAATGATTCGCAAAAACAAAGCACCAAATTAAACAATGAACACATCAATCCAATAACATTGTACTGCTGACTCGTTTGATATTAAAATGGATAAGCAAGCTTGCAACAAGCAGCCATATTGGTTATTTGATGGCAAATGATAATAAAGC